>NC_042615.1:717542845-717875102 GCF_901001135.1 Rhinatrema bivittatum | reverse complement strand
CGCTGGTGCGCTCCTGCTCTGCAGGGCTCTGGGTTGGGAAGGAGGGAAGATAGGAGAAGGCTGGTCCCTGCCTACTGGCCTGTGATCAGCTGATCATACTTTTTTTTTTTTTTTTTTTACTGCCACAAACCCTGAAGTTGGGCCAGGGATGATTAAAAAAAAAAAAAAAAAGACAAACCAAAAAAAAAAAAAAAAGGTAAGATCAGTTGCTCGCAAGGCTGGCAGGAAGGAGGCATGTAGGGGCTGCCTTCTTTCTGACCAGATCGGAAGGAGGCTAAGAGGCAGGAAGGTGTTGTGGGCCAAATCATACTGCGGGCCAGAAGAATGTGCTCTGGGGCTAGTTTTGGCTTGTGGGCCACAGTTTACCCATCCTCAAGAGTAGATCGCAAGCTACCCTTTGCTGTGGGATTCTGGCAATGTCAAGCAATTAAAGGGGGCAACTTTTAAAGGGACTTTTTTTTGGGTAAAACAGTGCTTTGCATGGAGAAATGTCCTTTTATTAAATTTCCCATATCATTCGTGGGTAAATGTATGTGGGCATATCATGGACACGTGCAAGTTTACCTTGACTGAGGAGAGGCGCTGCCGGAGATTGGGGGGGGCGGGGGGGGGGAGGGCAGGGCTGAGGAGAGGTTTGGACGTGTGCATGCTTTGTAAAACATGATCACATGAATGTGAATTCTCAGGAAATTGTTGTGGGCACCAAACAGCAGGTGGAACTTGTGTGGGGCAGATTTGGTGGGATAGTTTCCAAAGCAAACATGTGTGCAAGGTCGCTTTGGAAACTGGTGTAGCTTGTGTACGGATTTGCAGTATAAGCTATGTGGGATATCTGAAAATTACCCTCAAATTGACCAGCAATTCTTTTGAGTTTTAAGTACATTTAGAAAACAAGTACTTACTGTGTATATTCTGTGCCGACCACATAAGAACATAAGAACATGCCATACTGGGTCAGACCAAGGGTCCATCAAGCCCAGGTTCCTCTTTCCAACAGTGGCCAATCCAGGCCATAAGAACCTGGCAAGTACCCAAAAACTAAGTCTATTCCATGTAACCATTGCTAATGGCAGTGGCTATTCTCTAAGTGAACTTAATAGCAGGTAATGGACTTCTCCTCCAAGGCTCCATACTTGTCACAGGATAATGTTAAGGGCTCCCTATAAGACCACTAAAAGCAATAGGGATGTGCAGGTACGACCAGTCACACTGCAGACAGGTCGAGCCATGGCCTCTTTAAGGGAGGCATGAAAGGTGCAGCTGCGGGTCCGCCAAATCTAAAGATGGCCCTGTAGCATGGGGTTAGTGGCAGGAGATAGATAGATGGGGGTCGGGAGTTTTGCCCCCAACTTCCTCCTTGCGCAAGGTCTCCCCCAAAGCGGGGGAAGATGCTAGAAAAACATGGTGGACGACGGGGTATCAGTGAGCGTGGCGGGGGGGGGGGGGGGGGAGCTTTGAAATGCCTCCCATTTCAATACAGTACCAGGCACAAAATTAAAGATGGCTCAGCTTTCCGCTCAAATGCAATTCCCACGACCAAGCAGGACCATCGGTTTGTAGTGGCTGTCGCTGTGTGTACCATGCACACCCCCACACAGGCTCACTGCAAATGCACGCCGACAGAAAATATGGACTGGCAGCAAGGGTGAGAGAGGAAGAGAACGGATCTCCACAGGAGGACAGAGGGACCAACATTAGAAGCTTATCTTGTGGAAACAGAAGGCTGAGAGCACGACTGATCTTAGAGTTCATTAAATAATACCTAATAGATCAGAATTAATTAAGATACCATGCAATCCCCTCCTTCCTGAAATCTAGTTTGAAGATATTATCATAACTGCTGCTTGCTACATGGAAGGCTGTGTTTTTTAGAAGGTGCCCTCGGTGCTCAGTCATCATGGGATCTTTTCTTATTCAAATGAACTGATAAAAACACGAGGCTCCATATAACCTGATCATTTATATACAGAAATGATACAGCCAATGACAAGGGAAATACAACATGCTGCACAGTATTCTGAGACATTTAATGTGATGAACTAGAGGCTTGTGATCATGACTTTATATAGCATTGCTACACTGAAATATGGGGACACTATGGTAATTAATGTGCTTATTGTGCAAATGTGATATAAATGAAATAAATCACTTTAAATGTTTTTATACCACTCCTCATGGACACTGGCAGATGACCCTGCCACAGTCATAATAGCCATCCTTATCAAATAAAATATGATTCTGTAAGCGGTGTGCATGTAAGGATTTCTTTTCATTGTGCACCACATCACAAATTACTTTTTCAAGGCTCCATACTTGTCACAGGATATTGTCAAGGGCTCCCAATAAGATATTTGCATTTAAATAATCATTCTGATTTGGATCAGTGACTGCGGTGGGGTCTGGATTATTCGGGCAGGGGGGGGGGGTTTCTGCTGGGCTGGGAGCCTATGTTGGAACTCAGAACAGGGGTGGTCTTACATTATCTTTCTGACAAGTCTGAAATTCAGTAACAAAGCATTCCTTCTCGCCACCCCCCCCCCCTCCCCCAGCACAATTCTCTCATTCCTTTGTAACATCATTGCAGCAGTCTTACCAGAAAAAAAAACATAACAGAAAAAAAAAAAGAAGAAGGCTTCAGCTAAAGCCAGTGCAGCCACTTCCCCTGAAGCCCTCCCCACACCAGTTTTTAATTTTCCAAAGCCCTGAAATTGCTTGGTGTGGTTTCAAGAGCAGGACTGCCATTCTCACAAATGATGACTCTACTGACGTCAATAGCATTCTTATCATGCTTAGTGCGACATCAGAAACCAGCCCTCAGACACTACTCTTCTTCAAAGTGCCTGGGTTCTCAATAATCTGTGGACTGGAGTATCCAGTGGAAAGGAATCCTTCTAATCACTGCTAATAAACTACCCTGGCATAAATATTTATATATGTGCGCATGATACGCGTGCACATCTGCCACTTAAGAGTCCACATTTGTTTAATCTGCGTTTTGCTAGACATTTTTCATGTATCTGTATCAGAAACAAACTGCTTGAAGTGCTTTTGCTTGATTTATTGAAAAGCTTAATGTGCAGAGACTACGAGATTTATTTTCGGATCTGCCTCGAAATGTGGCTTCACATTTAGATTTTGTGCCATTTCCAGAGCACAGAGGCAAATTTTCCCTCAAACACCATCTCTGGTTGTTTTTTTACGGATACAAAATAGCTGTGCACTAGCAAAACAACAGATAGGTATCATCCTGGAGGACATGGAAAGCTAAGACCAGTTTTTAAAATGGCACATTTTGTGTATACAACATAGCAGACATGGAATATTACAAAAGATAGTGTTTATCAATGGAAATTCTATTATTAATTTTGACTGATATAAAATCAACTGCATTGTTTACATTTTCTGTATATTCGTTACGCAAAATAATGATGCATCGCAAAGAAGTACCTGCTTAGCATTAATGTGGCAGGTAGAAGGCCATGGATACTTGCTGCATTGCATGGGATTCCACGTGGCATTTGCAGTGTCTCGAGGGTTAAAGGAAAGAGATAAGACCACTCAGGAATCTGAGCTGACAAAAGACACAGATGCTTTTGATTATAGGACAAGCCAAGCAAAGAAATGCTGGGCGCTGGTGGTAAAGATCTTGTTTTCTGCTCATAGGATCTTCTTAAACACAAAGATTTGTAGATTTAGATTCCTGGGACAATTGATATTCCATTCATTTTTCCTCCTCTGAAACTCAGTGAGACGCAGTTGTTAGCTGCTCTTCTGGTGCAATATATATTTCCACCAATCTGCCATGCCATTCTGTACCAGATGTCGTAAAAAAAAAAAAACCCAAACGCAGAATGAGAGGTACAGTGGAACCGGTATCCTGCTTCTGTTAATGCTAGCCGGCTGGCTGCCTTACCACTGCAGCTCCATGAAAGCATGTAGTGAAGCAGAAAGGGAATGACACTGCTTCTCATGCAGTTGGTTATAAGTGTAAATGGTATGGGCCGCTGGCTCTCAACTTTAGCTCCCAATTGTAAATGCACAGGAATTTATTCCATACTGTTACAAAACACAAATCAACACATATAATTTCAAGAATCCATATTACTTTTGCTGCATTTATTATATAAAGGCAGAATTCACCTATCTATTTATGTAGGAAGAGTTGGGGAATTGTTTCTTAACTTTGCAATAACTGTGCGTTATGGCCAGGTCATATTGCCTGCATAAAAGGGATCTTAGCTCTTGAGAGAGCAGAGCTGGCCTATCTGGTCTGGGAGTTTTTCCACATGTAAACCTTCTCCATGCAGTGATGTGTATCAGCCCAGAAAGTCTGATTTGGGAACTATATTAATAGGGACTTGCAATGAGAAATATTTTAGCATGGCCAAAAAAGTCAGTGTGAAAAAATTAAGTTGCTCTTATAAAGTACAACTTCCTTGACAATGTAGACATCCTTACACAGGTTATAGCACCTGCCCATCTTATGAATGACTACCTCTGTGTTTAGGGGCGGCAGTCCTAGACCCCCCTCTTCTGGGGATCAGTAGTTACCCCATAAGTATGTGGATGGAACAAGCTTTAACTATTGCAGGATTGTATACAGAATTGCAGAATATCCAATCTGACCAACTATGTTGTTTTTAACTCTTTTCTGACCATCCTATAAAAGGGTAATGTGGTCTAATAATTGCACCATAAATACATGGCTCAGACTGGTCCCAAATACTACAGAGTTCCTTTCCATCTCTCAAATAACTCAACCTGACTTTCTCATTTGCCAAATCCAAAATCAAACCATGCTGGTACAAGAGTTAAAGGAATATTTCTTCTTGCTCCATCCTCTCATATAAACTATCTAAACCACTATTTCTATTTTTAAAGTTATTTTAGGCTAAGAAATTAGCAATAATTTTTTATAAATTGGGGTCAATTTTAAGACCCACACACACACGGATGAGCTGATTTTATATCATGATGGCCGTGCGGGTGGCCCGTGACTTGTGCTCACGTTGGGGGATTTTAGCAAAATACATGTGGCAAACTTTCCTATCCCTAACCCTACCCTTCCTACCTCTTCCCCTCTACTTCCTGATCCATAACCTAACCCTACCTATCCCTAATTTTTTTATTTTAATAGTTACTGCTCCCCGGGGGGTTTGATTTCAAAAGGAATGTGTGCACACATGGATGTGCCGATTTTATAACGTGCACGCCGGCGTACACATGTTATAAAATCTGATGGCTGTGCACACATGCGCAGGTGGCCAGTGACTCGCCCATGCAGGGGGGAGGGGAATGTTCAAATTACGTGCGGCAACACGATCAGCCTTTTTTCTAGTTCCCTAACCCCCTACCTAACTTTCCTCCCCTTTCCCCCTCTCCGCCCTGACCCCTAATCCCTACCTACCTATCCTTTTTTTTTTTTGTTCTATAACTTGCCTGCTCTGATGAGCAGAAGTAGATTACGCGTGCCAGTCTACTGCTGGCACAAGGTTCCCCAGGACAGCGTCGAATGGCGCTGTCCTGGCCCCACCTCTCCCTGCCAAAACCCCTCCGGAAAGGCCCAGCACTTTGGCATGTAACAGGGGTTTCATGCGTGGCCGTGCCCTTCCAAAAATGCGCTTGGCACGCACAAGGCCCAGCCATGCATGTAACCCCTGTTATTTACATGCGTGGCCCTTTTAAAATCGGGCCACGAGAGCAGAAGTAATCTCTGCGTGCTGGCAGCTTCCCCGGGACAGCAGCTAATGGAGCTATCCCGGCCCACCAACTCCGCCCCTCCCAGACCACGCCCCCTGGCCTTTTCCTTTTGCAGGGTCCGGCACTTCGGTGAGTAACGGGTGTTCCGCACGTGGCCAGGACTGTTCTACAATGCGAGCGGCGCACATGAGACCCGGCCACGTGTGTAACCCCCGTTTTTTACATGCGTGGCTCATTTAAAATCAGGACGATTGTGTACATTCATTTTTAGGCTTTCTGAAATATAATATAATTAACAATATAATATAAAGTCGAAGATCACAACCCAGTCTTATAATTATCTACTGTTTATTTAACCTACATTAGGCACTGTATCTTTTACTTATGCCTACATTAGGCAATGTATCTTTTATTTATGTTATTAACCCCATATATACTTATCCAAGTTATATCGACCTGTTCATTGTAAGACATTTACTTGTCAATGTTACTGTTAAAATGTAAACCGAATTGATCAGTAATTCTGTTATTGGAAAGTCGGTATATAAAAATGCTAAATAAATAAATAAATATGGTCTGTATCAAAAGATAGAATGTAATACACAAGTAAATTTAATTATTAGTTTTGTCACTGTAGTCTTCATCAGTGTTGTTTCTTCTTGTTCATCTTCAATATATGGCACTGAAGTCTCCTCATCTGAGTACATTATGGCCTCGGGAGATGGGCCCTTGATCCCCATGTTGGATGACAAACTAACATAATTCTTCCATCTGTTCATTTAACTTTCTTCAGGGGATATCCATCTTTTGGATCACATCCATCTGAGAACTTTTGCAAGTTTTGCTATTAATATTATGCAATATTAAAAAAAAATAAATCTATACTTCTGGCAAACAACCATCTCAATAGCCTGTGCTGTCATCTCATCCACCAACTCTCAGCAGCCTAAAGATAAAAATGCTGCCTGTGCTTTCCTGATTTCTTCTAGAATCTTGAAAGAGCAAAGCTTCTCCCTTCTTGGAAAAGCTGCCATGTCGTCACATTCAGTGAAACAATGAAAACCAGAAAAGAATTGTCTACAAGGATCCCAAGTGATAAGCTAGCTCTTTCACATTAATGTATATATCTAATTTTTTTTTTTTTACTGTAGACCAACTTCCTTCTATTCACTTCATCTTGTATGTAACATTCCTAGAAGGAATATCAATATTTGGGTCATTGGTAAATATGAGATCATTACTTGGTGAGATATCTGGTGTTGCAAATTGGAAAATGAGTTGGAATTCTGTCTCATCATTACATTTCAAAAAGCTAGCTTCCCAGCACTGCAAGATGCCATCAAGAGTATGCAAGGTATAAGCATCGCCATTCATTGCTGCCCACGATATTTTTGGATTAAGAATGTGGACATATTCAGACTTGCACAATTTCCACAGAAATAACACTAGAGCTGTTTTGAAGTTGTCATTTCATCAGCACTTCAGTGAAATCAGAAAGTTATCTCACTTCTGTGCCCCTGATATTGTATACGGCTTGTTATGACAGCTAAGGTTGGCTTATTTGTTTCATTCTGGGTCTTTTACTAATGAAATGATTATCCTGTCAAAAACAGTATACAATAGAGCCTCCAGTCTTGCTAAGTTTTACAAGGTTGTATCTTACAATGCTCCAAATGTTAGTGGAACACCACCTAAGCTTTCATGAAACAACATTCATGACACATTCATGAATGTTTGTGGTTGTTTCATGAAACAACCACCAGTCTATGACTGGTGGTTCCTGGCTAAAAATTCTTCTTTTGAGAGCCCTAAAGAGAAATGATTTTTCAGAAAACATGAGGGTTGCATGCATCCATGTGAAACAGAGGAAGTGGCACTCAGGTTAGAGGATATCACAATAGAAGCTGCATATCAATTTTAGTTTTTAGTTCTAGGGACAGCTTCATCCTAAGAAATCTCTTTCCATTTTGGTTTCAATAATCTCTCTGTCATTTTGTTTTCTTCTGGATGATGAACCTTCAGATGAAAAGGTATTTATTTCGTGTCTTTCATTTGGTCAGTTGAAGTGATCTGGATTCTCATTGCATTATTCGATAATGTCATGAGTTTCATTTTCCTTCTAAATTACATTCAGTTTTACCAGAGCAAATGTTGAGCAATAGAAAAGGCTCAATGTTATCATGAAAAGAATTTAGTCTGTGCATAACCTTTTCAATGATGCACTTCAACTGTGGGTGATCTTTTCCTATGCTGGAAGATTGTAGTTCATTTGTGAAAACTAAGTTCTTCATACCTATTACTCAAAATACTTATTCTCATGAAACAGATTCATGCCCACCATTGCCTTGCAGATATTTAATTGCTGAAAGATGAATTTCCTGTTTGACTGGCATTAGCATTGACTGTTTCAACGACAGATCAACAGCACATCATGAAAAATTCTTTCCAGTTTGACATATAAACAAAGCCTTTTGTATGAAGTCAACTGTAATGCCAGGATGAGTCTCCTCTATTTTGAGCAAGTTGTCTTGTAGGTGACTAAGCCAACTGGCATAGTTGGAATGATTGAAGACAAAGAACAATAAGGACAACTAGCCAAGGCAATATGAAAACAAGATATTTTCACCAGTGTATACTACAGGAAAAATTGTGAAAACCAGTACAATGCTGTTTTCCCATGCTCTCTTGACTTTGTTTTCTTTGAAAATTCTTCATATGTACCTACAGAATTTCTCAGCTCCTTTAACAAATCTTCCTTCCTGAGGGTTCAAGACAAGTTGCATAAGAGCAGCTCCACAACAGTTCTAACAGGGAGTTATAACTGGAACTGGTAGATGAAATTTAATGTGGACATTAGAACAATCAGTCTCAAAAGACCCTCTTGCAATTTCTCACTATCCTTTTGTGATTTAACAACTATGAATAATTTTGTATCAACTGCAAATCTGATCACCTCATTCATTGTTTTTATTTCCAGACCATTTATAAATATTTTAAAAAGCAATGGTCCCAGTACAGCATTCCTGGGGCAACTCCACTATTCACCTTTTTGCATAAAGAAATTGACCATTTAGCCCTATTCGCTGGTTTCTATCTTTTAACCAGTTCCTAGTCAACAACAACCATTGTCTAATATCCTATGACTTTTTAATTTTCCCAGGAGTCTCTCATGAGATACTTTGTCACCCGCTTTCTGAAAATCTAGATACATTATAACTAGTTCCACTTTAAACATGTTTCTTCATGCCTTTAAAAAAATGTAGTAGATTGGTGAGGTAATATTTCCTTTGGCTAAATCCATGTTGGCCTTGTCCAATTAGACTATGGCTATCGATATTTTGAGTAATTTTGCTCTTTATAATAGTTCCTACCATTTTGCCTAGCACTGATATCCAGCTCACTGGTCTGCAGTTTCTAGGATCACATCTGGAACCTTTTTGAAAATTGGCATCAGGTTGACCATGCTCCAGTCTCCAGATACAGTAGGTGATTTTGATAGCATATAAACTACTGATAGTATGTCTGCAATTTCATTTTCAGTTCTTTCAGAACTCTGGGATATATAACTTCTGGTCGAGGTGTTTTGTTGCTCTTTACCAATTTGCCCTTTAAAATCTTCCAGATTCACTGAGATTTGTTTCACTTACTCTGAATTGTCACCTTTAAATATCATTTATGGCATGGGCATATCCCATTCACCGTCCTCAGTAAAGAATAGTCCTCCCTTAATGCCCCTTTTACCTCATTGATTTTCTAATAGTCCATGTGATTTCCTCGCAGGCTTTTTGCTTGGAATATACCTGAAAAAGTTTTTATTATGAATTTTTGCTTCCACAGTAACCTCTTTTTTTTAATATTCTCTTTACCTTCCTTCTTAATGCTTTATATCTAACTTGCTTTTGCTTATGCTGCTTCCTGGTTTTTTTTTTCATTCAGAGCCCTTTTCCATTTTTTAGGGGCCGGGACCGGATGAGGCGGCGTGGCGTCTCTCCCTTGCCGCGGCTGGGAGGCGGCCCACGTGGAGATCAAGGCGGCGGCATCCTTCCCCCATGGAGGAGCTGGGGAGCCGGAAAGTGGCAGGGCTGTGATGGGGTTCAGCGGGCGCCGGGGGGGGGGCGAGACGGACCGAGGCCTGAGAAGTGAGGATGGGCCTTTTGGGACCGGGATTTGTAACAGCAGAGGGTGTATTATTTTGTATCTGTTGTAGTGGGTACCTGTTATAAACCCATTCAGTGATCCTTCAGCCAGCACGCGGGTATCTCTCAAGTCCTCAATAAACTTCCCCACTACTTTGAAGCAGGCTAAACAAATATAAAACGAACTGGTCAAACTTAGCACTTTCTTCTGCTTGTATTGTAAGTGCAAGCTTTGCAATGACTAGATCATAGGTCACAATTTTTATTATTTTTTTAAATTTTGATGAATCACGTTTCTTACATATGCATATCAATGCAATGTACATAATCAAAAACAAACATACCATAGATTAAAGCTAATAGTGAATAGAGCAAATTAAAATTCAGGATCTTAAAACTAAAATAAACATTATGGGCCGGATTTTAAAAGGGTTACGCGCGTAAATCCGGAGGGAAGGATTTACGGAAGGAAGGAGCCCCACAGGTCCGCACCGTCAGGAGGCGAGGTCAGGCACAGCAGGGAGCTCTGGGCGAAGCTGTGGAGAGGCCCCGAGGTGCCAGGAGAGTACTCCAGTAGGGAGGCAGACTGGAGACAATACCTGGGCAGAGATCCCGAAGAGGAAGGCGCCAGACAGGTTGCAGAGCGGGAGGCACAAAACTGGCCGTGCAGGAGGAACTCCGGAGGGGCAACTCCGAGGGGCGGAGCTGCGCAGCATAGAGGATGTCAATGAAATGACGTAGGCCAACCTGCAGCATAGGGAAGCCCGAGCCAGGCCTCTACTGGTGACATGTGCACAACCCCGAGGAGCGGAGGAGTGCAGGCAATCTCAGTATAGCACGTAGACTGCTCTTTTACTGCTACGTCTGATGGTAAAAGTGTGAAGGTAGTTTTCAGGATTTCATGATGCAGAAGAAATGCTAGACCTTGAACTGTTACCCATTTATATTCTTTTGTTCATTGAATGCTTCCTACAGAGCTGTTTCAAGTTTCATGTTGTTCTTGAAGATACTTTTTTTTACTCTGGTTACCTGCACCTTTCAACTTATTTCAAAAATGGTGTAATAGCTTTTCCTCAAGATGCTAAACAGTACAGGCCTGCAAAATATCTTTTTTATATATTTAGAAATATTTATTACATGCTTACATTCAAAGTCTCCAAGCAAGGAACACATCCTGAAAAGAAAGGTCTACACAAATAGCAGCACATTACATATACAAATCTCCAACTAAGCAAATCGACCATCACCAAAACAAATTCAAAACTGCAGGATATAAAAAATAAACTAAAACACCCAAAAACAAACTTAACGAAAGAAAGCAAACTGAAAAAAATAAAAAAAGGTCCTAAGGCCTCTTCATAGACAAGGTTTGCACAAAAAACAGGATTTCAAATGTTTCCTAAATGTCAGAATATCATTTAAAGATTTCAGTTCACTATGGAGCTGGTTTCAGAAGTATGAGCCAAGGCTGGAAAAATTGCACTTCCCCTTTACAATCAATCATATCTCCTTAAGGGGAAGAATGGCTAATCAGGCCTTTTCCTGAGGAATTTGGGACATAAGGGAACAGTTTATCGCAAAGATATCTTGGACCAAAACCACAATCATGACTCTCAGGTAATGGATACAGGTACAGTTTGCATTCCTTCATCAGATGCACATTTTCATCCTTGATTACGGAATGATCAATGGCTTCACATGCTGCGTTACATTCCTTTCTTTTGCCGATCCCTGGAAAAACTTGCTGTGGCTCTTTTCTGGTATTCATTGAGACGTGCACCATGATGAGACACCCCTTTAGCAATGAAATCTATAATCATTTAAAGGCAATTTGAGAACGGTCCACTTTTCTGCAACTTTTTACCCAGAGACTTTCTGCAAAATTTCACACATATTTTCCCTTTGAAACTGACTGCAGGTGTAAAGTGCCTGTGGATTTTTGCATCTGCTTTTTGTGCGGGCAGATTTTCATGGAAAACATAGCATGTATATTTGAAAACACAATCTACGTGGTATTATTTACCAATCCCAACCAAAATACACTCCCGGGAATGCCTCCCCTGAATATGGCTAAATGTACATGTGCTGTGGAACACCCTGTGTACTTTTAGGTGGATTGAGCGAGGGCATTTTTCAGACAGCCAGTTTTATGCAGGTAAATCACTATTCATCCACTTAAATGGCTTTCCAAATCGCTCTCTGTCTCATCTTATTATCCTTTTGCATGTTTGCAAATCTTTTAATGTTAATTTGAAATGCTTTGCTAGAACATCTAAGTTTTGCATCACTCCTTAATATGTCTTGAATTCTCGTAGGCAAAATCAGCATTTTTTTTTCCAAACACGCTCATTTCTGAAAAGGTTTTGATGTCAGAACTATTGAGCGAAATGATTGGAATGCAGTAGGCTGAGCAGCAGATGTTGATGTTCAGATACTTGATGATTCATTCCTTGTTTCAACTAAGTGGTGGCTTTGGAAAACACTGATAATACAACAGTGAACTTCTAGTAACAGGCAATATGATACCCTACATCTTCATTTGGAGCATCAGAAAGTCTGATAGCAAAATATTTTGATTTCATTTGTTGCCTTCACAACAAACATTGTCTACATGTTTGTATAAACAGTGTGGAGAATTCAGATATGTTCTCTTTGTTATCATCTCTTATGTGTAGATCACACTTTCTTGTGGACTCAATTTTAACATAAAGCCAGAGGTTAATATCCACAATGTGCTTCTTTTTCACGTATCACATCGTTTTCCTGAAACATGCAAATTAATCAGAAATATTCCCACAATGACCCAGTGACTACATTATATGAAGACTAAAAATGGTATATACTTTAGCATTTCCAATCGCACACTGGAGCGATAATTGCACTCAGAAAATATAGTATATAAAAAAAAAGTGCAAATAAACCCTTGTTGGTCTCAGTTCATATATGAAGGGTTTACTTGCACTTTTATTTTATATAATATACTTTAGCATTTGACATTCTAATATCCTCATTACATTCAAACTATCCCAAATGATTAGCAAACTGGTCTAGAAAAAACAGTTTGGAAGTCACATCTTTCTATAACAAAGATACCTATGCTACAAGGATGCCTCTGTTAACTTTCTAGCAGATAAACATCTTTCTCTGAATACCTTCACTTTTGGGCAGGCCCATCATATTGGATATTTTCTGATACATAAAAGTCCAATGTAGGTTTCGGCATATGTGAAGGTCAGATTGATTCATTTCTGAAATGGGAATATGCCCTTTAACGAATGGCAAAAAAAGTATATGAAGGAAAAACAACTAATATCTCTCACAACATAAATATATTCAGGCCGATACAGTACAGTGCACTCCGACTGAGTGCACTGTTAGCCTGCTATTGGACGCGCGTTTTCCCTTACCCCTTATTCAGTAAGGGGAGGAAAACGCGTGTCCAACCCGCGGCACCTAATAGCGCCCTCAACATGCAAATGCATGTTGATGGCCCTATTAGGTATGCACGCGGGATACAGAAAGTTAAATGTGCAGCCAAGCCGCACATTTTACTTTCAGAAATTAGCTTTTCAGTGCACCCTCCGACTTAATATCGCCATGATATTACGTCGGAGGGTGCACGAGGTCCCGAAGAGTAAAAAAAAGTAAACAAATAAATAAATAAATAAAGATTTGAATTTGGCCTGTGGCTGTCGGACCGAAAACCGGACGCTCAATTTTGCGGGCGTCCAGTTTCCGAGCCCGTGCCTGTCAGCGGGCTTGAGAACCGACGCCGGCAAAATTGAGCGTCGGCTGCCAAACCCGCTGACAGCCGCCGCTCCAGGTCAAAAGGAGGCGCTAGGGACGCGCTAGTGTCCCTAGCGCTTCCTTTTCCCCATTTCTACTGCGCCACCTAATTTGAATACTGCATCGCGCGCACCGGCAAGGGGCTGGTGCGCGCGCCGGGAGAGCAGGCGTTCGTCAGCTCTCCCGCGGACTTTACTGAATCGGCCTGATTGTAAATACAGAGAGAATAATTCTAATACAAAATTCTTCAAAACGCAAATTTAATCAAAACAAGTATTATAAGAAATATTTCATTTAACTTAATATGACAAAGCTAAAAAATATCTCAATATACACACATCAATAAACTTAAATATAATTAATAAAGCACAAGAAATGAAAATGAAAATACAATTAAAATAGCAGAGCTACACCAAGAGGCCATAGATGCCCAGAGAAAGAAAGGCAGAATTACATGACAGCAGCTAGTCGCTCAACTATAGGAGACTTTAGAGAGATGACCTGTTGGGAAGCAAAACTGGAGGGGATCACCTGAGAGAACGCTGGGTTGGTGAGTGAGTTGAGAGAAGGGCTTCTGGAAGCTGAAGAAGCAAAGCAGCCATTTTCAGCGGAAAGCCGAAATGGGACTGAAGCCCAGATAGCCTTCACATTGTCTGTATTACCTGAGGTTAGCGCTACAGGAAGTCTTGAGGAAGACCATGTAGGGTGCCCAAACACTACCAGGAGTCCAGAAACTGCTCCTGTGAGAAGCCCAGAGAAGCGGGATGTGAAAAACCCTGAGAGAGGGGTCACAGAGAGCATAAGAACATAAGACATTGCCATACTGGGTCAGACCAAGGGTTCTTCAAGCCCAGCATCCTGTTTCCAATAGTGGCCAATCCAGGCTACAAGTACCTGGCAAGTACTCAAACCCTAAGTAGATCCCATGCTACTGATGCCAGTAATAGCACTGGCTTATTTTTTAAGACAATTTGATTAATAGCTGTTAATGGACTTAACCTCTATGAACTTATCCAAACCGTTCTTAAACCCAGCTACACTAACTGCACTACCCACATCCTCTGGCAACAAATTCCAGAGCTTAATTGTGCATTGAGTGAAAAGCATATTCTCCAATTTGTTTTAAATGTGCTACTTGCTAACTTCATGAAATGCCCGCTAGTCCCTCTATTATCTGAAAGAGTACATAACCGATTCATATTAGACCTCTCATGATTTTAGAGGCCTCTATCATATCCCCCCTCAGCCGTCTCTTCTGAAAGCTGAACAGCTCTAACCACTTTAGCTTTTCCTCAAAGGAAGGCTGTTCCATCCCCTTTATCACATTGGTCGGTCTTCTTTGTACCTTTTCCATTGCAACTACATCTTTTTTGAGATGTAGTGACCAGAACTGTACACAGTATTCAAAGTGTGGTCTCACCATGGAGTGATAGAGGCATTATGACATTTTCTGTTTTATTCATCATTCCCTTCCTAATAATTTCTAGCATTCTGTTTGCTTTTTTGACTGCCCCAGCACACTGAGCTGACAATTTCAATGTCTTATTTATTATGACACCTAGATCTTTTTCCTTGATGGTAGCTCCTACTATGGAACCTAACATCGTGTAACTAAAGCATTTTTCCCTATATATGCATCACATTAAATTTCATCTGCCATTTGGATGCCCAATCTTCCAGTCTCGCAAGCTCCTCCTGCAAT
Organism: Rhinatrema bivittatum; assembly: GCF_901001135.1. Lineage (NCBI taxonomy): Eukaryota > Metazoa > Chordata > Amphibia > Gymnophiona > Rhinatrematidae > Rhinatrema > Rhinatrema bivittatum. The sequence continues at coordinate 717,859,778 of NC_042615.1, read as the reverse complement.
TTATAACAATCCTCTTGTGATTTAACTACTCTGAATAATTTTGTATCATCTGCAGATTTGATTACCTCACTCGCCATATTCCTTTCCAGATCATTTAAAAATATATTGAAAAACTCTAGTCCAAGTACAGATCCCTGAGGCACTCCACTGTTTACCCTTTTCCACTGAGAAAATTGACCATTTAATCCTACTCTCTGTTTCCTGTCTTTTAATCAGATGTAATCCACGAAAGGACACCACCTCCTATCCCATGACTTTTTAGTTTCTTTAGAAGCCTCTCAAGAGGGACTTTGTCAAACGCCTTCTGAAAATCCAAATATTCCAAATCTACTGACTCACTTTTATCCACATGTTTATTAACCCCTTCAAAATAAATGACGCTGATTTGTGAGGCAAGACTCACCTTGGGTAAATCCATGCTGACCGTATTCCATTAAACCATTTCTTTCTATATGCTCTGTGATTTTGATCTTTAGAATAGTTTCCACTATTTTTCCCTGCACTTAAGTCAGGATCGACCCTGGAGCCCTTTTTAAATATTGGTGTTACATTGACCATCCTCCAGTCTTCAGGTACAATGGCTGATTTTAATGACAGGTTACAAATTTTAACTAATAGATCAGAAATTTCATTTTTTAGTTCCTTTAGTACCCTAGGATGCATACCATCCAATCTAGGTGATTTGCTATTCTTTAGCTTACAATCTGGCCTACTACATCTTCCAAGTTCACAGTGATTTGGTTCAGTTCATCTGACTCATCACCCCTGAAAATCATCTCTGGAACCAGTATCTCCCCAGCATCCTCATTAGTAAACACAGAAGCAAAGAGTACATTTAATCTTTCTGAAATGGCCTTATCTTTCCTAAGGGGCCCTTTAACTGCTTGTTCATCTAATGGTCCAACCGACTCCCTCAAAGGATTCTTGCTTCAGATATATTTTAAAAAAAATTTTATTGAGTTTTTGCCTCTACAGCCAACTTAATTTCAAATTCTCTCTTAGCCTGCCTTATCAATGTTTTACACTTAACTTGACAATGCTTATACTTTTTCCTATTTTCTTCAGATGGATCCTTCTTCCAATTTTTGAAGGATTTTGTTTTGGCTAAAATAGCCTCTTTCACCTCACCTTTTAACCATGATGGTAATCGTTTTGTCTTCCTCCCACCTTTTTTATTACATGGAATACATCTGGACTGCATTTCTAAGATTGTTTAAAAATACAATGTCCATACCTGTTGTACACTTTTAACCTTTGCAGCTGCACATTTCAGTTTATTTCTAACTACTTTCCTCATTTTATCAAAGTTTCCCTTTTGAAAATGTAGTTTTAGAACTGTAGATTTACATATTGTCCCCCTTCCAGACATTAGTTCAAATTTGATCATGTTATGATCTCTACTACCAAGTGGCCCCACCACCATTACCTCTCTTACCAAATCCTGTGTTCCACTAAGAATTAAATCTAAAATAGCTCCCTCTCTCATTGGTTCCTGAACCAATTGCTCCATGAAGCAGTCATTTATTCCATGCAGGAATTTTATATCTCTAGCATGTCCTGATGTTAAATTATCTCAATATTGACTGGGTAAATGTATCTCACATTATTACTGTACTGCCAAATTGGTTAGCTTCCCTGACCTCTCTTAGAATTTCATCATCTGCTTGATCATTTTGGCCAGGTGGATGATAATGTCTGCTATCACTATACTCTAACCCAACACACATGGGATTTCTACCCATATAGATTCTACTGAGCATTTAGTCTCTTGAATGATCTTTAGCCTGTTGGACTCTATACCCTCCCAGACACAAAGTACTACACCCCCACCAAGTTGATTCTCCATATCACTGTGATATAATTCGTACCCTAATATAGCATCGTCCCATTGGTCATCTTCCTTCCAACCAGGTCTCTGAGATGCCAATTATGTCTATCTCATCATTCACTGCTATACATTCTAATTCTCCCATCTTACTTCTTAGATTTCTGGCACTGGCAAACAGACATTTCAAAGTGCGATTTTTGTTTGTATTAACAACCTTCTTCTCAGTTGATACGGATAATTTGGAATTCTTAAGCTCAGGTGATTCTTTACTTATAGGCACATAGGCTACTTTTGTTTTTATTGGAACCTCTCTATTGGGATGCCCTAACTATCCTGTTTCATTAGTATCCTTCAAAGATACTGGGGAGGGCAACACAGACTGCCCAGGAGGAGGTAGTATTGAGAAGCCTTAATTTGGTGCTACAGGAGGCCCTAAGAAAGGCCTTGTAGGGAACACAAACACTGAAGATGCGTCAGTGGAGTCCTTAGTGAGAGAGAGCTGAGAGGAGACAATGGATGGCAGCAACAAGGAGCCAGTGACTGGCGCAGGCAAGTGGCTAGAGAGCACTGAGAGGAATGCTGGACAGGAGGCACCAGTTTCCAGAAAGCACCAACAGAGGATACCAAGGAAACCAAGACTGGAGACCCTGCAACCAGTCCAAAAAGTTCCACCTGGGTGGAATTCAAACACAGAGCCAGCAAGGGACTTGGTTAAAGGACTGGGGTGCATACTGTGCAGTGAGTGGTGATCATAGTGCAGTCTAGGGTAACCCTGGTAGGTAGGGGTGAGCATAACCCTAGATACCAGACCCCAAGCCTAACTGGCAGGAGGCCAGATAAGAGGTAATGTGGGGCACTATCCTGGATGGGATCTAGGGGGAGTGAAAACGCTTGGACCAATGGGTCCAAGTTGAGGGGGAGGCGGTATTTGATGGAGTGCCCTTATTTTCTCTCTTAAACCTGTGCAGGACCTGGTCCACCTTATTTCTCCTTGAGAGAGAAGCTCTGTGGGTGGGGGTCCATTAGGGGAGGAATAGAAACCCAGATTGGGATAGTTAGACTAGGTCCAGGTCTCCAGGAGGAAGGCAGCTCCTGTACAATAATGCTGTCTAAACCCTGAGCTGTAATTAAGCTGTGAGTACTGAGGGAAGTGGTACAAAACTGTGAGTAATGCGAGTACAGTGTTCTGAAGATAAAAAAAAAAGTCTACTAATGTTTGTTTTTCTGTAATTAGCAAATAAAGACAGAGGGGCTTTTAACAGGCTGGAGTCAGACTAAGTTTGTGCCTCCAGGCCTTGGGGGATCATCGCTCGGGTCCAGGATGGGTGTGTGGAACCACATTATCCTTAAATTTAGTATGAAGTTAATAAGCTACTAGAGTCTGCAGCTCACTAACCCTGTTCGCTGAAGTGACTGACACCAAAAACAGAAGCCCTCAAGTCAGGTACATCAGGTCACAGCAGCACAGTGGCTCAAAGAGAGCTTTCATCAGCTGGGAGAAAAGCACACTGAAGTCCCAAGACACTGCTGGAGGCCTGATGGGAGACTTTAAATGAAGCAGGCCCCATATAAGCCAGACAACCAAAGGCTGTACAGAAATGGATTTTCTACATGCTTCGGATAAGTACCAACTGCACTAAGGTGAACTCTTGCTGAGTTGGGCTTAACACCTGACTCAGACAAATGTAGAAGATACTCAAGCAGTTTTTGTGTAGAGCAGGAGAAAGTATCTATGCCCTTCTGTTCACACCACAAGGCAAACCCCTTCTATTTAAGTCCATAATATTTCCTAGTGGAATCCTTTCTTGAAGCTAATAAAACTTAAGAGATATCATCAGACAGATCAAGGCATTGTAGGGTCAACCTCTAAACATCCAGGCAGTGAGAACCAGGGTCCTGATGTTGGGATGGCACAACCTGCCTTAATCCTGAGTGATGATGTCTGGGGAAGTAGTCAGCCTGATCGGTTCCCTGATGGACATCTCCCTGAGATGTGAGAACCATATCTGTCTTGGCCAAAAGAGCTCTTTGCGAATCATGATTCCCCAATCTTCTCTCAGCTTCAAAAGAGTCTTTGTGACTAATGGTATCAGAGGATACATGACAGAAGACCATTGCCCCAATATAAAAGGCAAAGGCATCCGAGGCTAGTTTCCAACGTGCCCTGTTTCTGGAACAGAAGAATGGGGTCTTCCTGTTCAGAGAGTGGCAAACAGATCCACTAAAGAGTGCCCACCTGGCCATGAGCGTCATCCCCTGATAAGTGATTCAGTCCCACAATTGAATGTCTCCTGACACAGGAGGAACAAACCCGTACCTCCCTGACTGTTGATGTAAAACAACACAACCTGGTTGTCTGTTTAACTAGAATTACTTTGTTGGCCAATTGATCTCTGAAAACCTTTAGGGTGTACCAGATCATCCTCAGCACCAGGAAGTTTATCTGATGATAGCTTTTCCTGAACAGACCAGAGTCCCTTGGTGAAGAGCCCCTCTACATGACCTCCACACCCCAGGTTGGATGCATCCTGTTCAGACTGGAATTATCCCGCCACCAGGACAGAGTCCATGAGTGACTGTGACATGAATGCTGTCTCACAGATCCTGTATGATCTGCAGTCACTGAGATCTGAGGGTCTACTGAGCTGTCCTCATGAGAGAATGACATGTACAGTGGATACCATAAGGCCCAACATCATCAACATGTCCCTTGCTGATTTCTGCTGACTCATCTGAATCCTTTCCACTGTGGATATCAAGATGGTAGCCCTCTGTTGTGGAGGAAGGATACTGCCTGAGTCATGTCTTGCAGATCTCAGATAAACTCCAACTGAGATGATGAGCTCAAGTGGGACCTGGTAGTTGACAACTAATCCTCGTGTCTCCACTACCCAGATGGTCTTTCGCATCAGTTCTGTGGCACCCACCTGTAATATGCTCTTGACCAGCTAATCATCCAGATAGGGATAAACATGTACCCCCCAGTTATGTAAGTATACCACCGACACCACAGCAAGGCATTTGGAGATGACATGCAAGACTGATGCTTCGCCCAAGGTGAGTATGCGAAATTGGAGATGATGGTTTCCCACAACAAATCTGAGATATTTCCTGTTAAGGGGGAATATCTCTATGTGCATGTTTGGATCATTGACATTGAGAAAAGATCTGTCTGATTGCTTGAACAGTTTATTGTTGGAAGAGAAGAACCATGTTAAGATAAGTTCTATTTATATAAACTATGGAAAAACAAAAAATTAAGTTTTTTGAAAGAATAAAGATTATCAAGAAGATGGAGTTTTTTGACTGATGATTGTAAACAACGCAACATATTCTAAGTTCGCTAAACAACTGGTGGTAATCTGAGGTCTTTTCCTCCTTTTTTTTTCACGTTATAAAAATCCAAGCTTTTAATATCAAAGATTTTAAAAGCCGCCCGGATATGTGTCTAAGTGCCACTGCACGCAAATCTCACAACTTATCAAAAAGGGGTGTGGGCATGGTCTGGGTGGGGCATGGTTGGTACATAGGCATTTCAGGACTTTAACCAGAAATTGAGTCTCCCTGCCATGTAACATTGCTTCTGCTATGGATGGTAAGCAAAAAAAAAAAAAAAAAAGCCATTTCAGAGGGGATAACTGGGTCTGGGATAACTGGGGGTGTACAGGCTATCAAGTGGGAGGGGGGTTGGAGGACCTGTTAACTGGTAAAACTGGCAAACGCGTTGGCACGTGTCCCTTTTAAAATCATCCCACTTACATGGTAGAAGCGGGATTTTCATGCACAGGCATGTGCCCACTTAAAATTCAGCGCACACATGTGCGCAGCCAAGCTATTTTATAACATGCATGCATGTGTTATAAAATAGCCGCGTCCCTGGGTGCGGGGGCGGCAAAGTCGTGCCCACACACCGGTTTTAAAATTCACCTTTTAATCTCTGCAGTTGCACATTAAAAAAAAAAAACTGTTTCCCCTCACTTTATCACAGTCTACCTTTTGAAACGCTAGAACAGTTATTTCCTTCATAACTGGAGGGAAGACATTAAGTCAAATTTGATCACGATATATTCAATATTGCCAGGTTGCAACACTACTGTTTAGGACCGGATTTTGGCACAGGCAACATAAGCATATGCTTTGGGTGCCAAATTCTGAAGGTGCCCCTAAAACTGGGCCTTCCTCTGCTCTGATTACTGGGAGCAAAGTCTTCCACTCTGCTCCCCTGCCTGTAGGAGTCATAATCTTAAATCTGGCCCTGCTACTGTTTCCTCTTGTAGCAAATCCTGCATTCCACTAAGGATTTGTCGAAAATGGCACCTTCCCCTATCCTGTTGGTTCCTGGTCTATCTGCTCCACAAAGCAGTCATGTATTTCATCTAGAAACTTTACCTCTCTAGCATATCCTGATAATGGTTGACATTTTCTATTATTATTATGTTTCCAAATGTATTAGCTTCCCTAATTTCTGTTAGCATTTCATTATCTATCCATTCATTCTGGCCAGGCAGATGATAGTATATCACAACCATTACACTCTTCCCCATTATACATGGAATTTCTATCCATGAAGATTCCACAATGCATTTGGTCTCCTGCAGATTACTTATCCTCTTTGAATCTATGCCATCCTTAACATATAGTGCCATCCCCTCAACAATTTGATCTACCTTATATTTGCAATATAATTTATACCAAGATAGCATACTGCCCCATTGGTTATCCCCCTTCCACCAGTTCTCTGAAATGCCAATTATGTCTACCTCTTCATTCAGTGCTATACACTCTAATGCTCCCATCTTGTTTTCCCTGCAGGTAGAGCCAATCTCACCCCAGCCCAAGGGTCCACAGATACAACATAACTGTGCAGATTTCTTGAAGAACGTTAACTTTTCCAGATAAAGCTTTCATTCCCTCTTGAGATCCAGAATAGTTTCACCTTTTTAGGATTCTTGGGAATTTTACACCGAATTGGCAAAACAATTTCTTGGTTAATGTGAAAAGGAAAAGAAGCCTTATGATCAAACCTTAGCAAAATTTCCAAATGTTTTTCTTTATACTGATTCCCTGTCCTCTCACTCTCCAGCTCAATTTCCCTCCTCCCTCCTCCCCCCCCCCCAATCCCCATCTTGCTTTTCGTACTGAATCTTCCTATTGGTCTATGTGCCTTTTTTTAAACTTATGCTTATAACTTTCCTTCTACATGCGCATTGTTTTGTTGATGGTGACATTATGGGGTAGATTTTCAAACCGCGCGATTTGGTGTACTTTTGCTGGCGCATCAGGCGCAAGCAAAAGTATGCGGGATTTTAGTAGATACGCGCCGCGCGTATCCGCTAAAATCCTGGATCGGCGCGCACAAGGCTATCAATTCCGTATAGCTGGCGCGCGCCGAGCCGCGCAGCCTACCCCCGTTCCCTCCGAGGCCGCTCCGAAATCGGAGCGGCCTCGGAGGGAACTTTTTTTTGCCCTCCCCTCACCTTCCCCTACCTAACCCACCCACCCGGCCCTGTCTAAACCCCCCCTTACCTTTGTCGGGGGATTCACGCCTCCCGGAGAGAGACGTAAATCCCCGCGCGCCAGCGGGCCACTAGCGCGCCGGGACGCGACCTGGAGGCGGGTCCGGAGGGCGCGGCCACGCCCCCGGACCGCCCCGGGCCTTAACCACACCCCCGGGCCCACCCCAGAACACTCCCGACACGCCCCGAAAACGCCGTGCGGTTCGGGCCCGCCCCCGACACGCCCCCCTCAGAAAACCCCGGGACTTACGCGAGTCCCGGGGCTCTGCGCGCGCCGGTAGGCCTATGTAAAATAGGCTCACCGGCGCACAGGGCCCTGCTCGCCTAAATCCGCCCGGATTTGGGCGGATTTAGACGAGCAGGGCTCTTAAAATCCGCCCCTATATGCATATGTGTTTGCCCATGTGCAGATGAAAAATAACATAGCAACTCATCAGGCATATAAGGCATTCCTACAGTTACTCTAAAGAACACCTGCAATAATATTGTGATTCTCTCTCTGGCAGTCTGAGGATGTGATGATCGTTGCTTCCAGGGAACAATTCCCTTACTATTACGATAAGGAAACAGGAAATCACTAAAAAATAAGGTGTGCAAATGATTATTGTATTAAGTCAATGTTTATAAATCCCCTTGGGCTACTATCTTTTTCAAGTTTAGAAGGCACTATGGTTGCTATTATTTTTGTATTACAAAGGGCTTGATTCAAGCTAAACAGGTCTGAGCAAATTTCCCGCACAGCATTTGAAGTGGGCCAAAAGACTTATGGCAGAACTCCAAAGGTGCATGCAGGTTACCTCTTCAGCATCTCTCACTTCTTAAGTTTCCATTTCTAATTGCCCTTTGCCCTTCAGCTGTCCTCAATTTCTGATTTTCCTTGCCATCTGCTTATCCTAGTCAGGTCTACAGCAACCATACACTTAATTTTCTGGGTCTATGGTGTCGGCAAGAGTCATTGGAGGGGTTGATGAGCAAAAAGGAGTTGACAGTTCACTTATTTTATCACAATTTTTTATCACGTTTCTCAAAGAGCACAAGGCATTATAGAAATACAATAATAATGCCAATAAATAATTAAAATACAAAAAGAAATCAACCATATAAGACTCACCAGTAGACAATAACATCTCTATTTAATATACTTAGATGCAACCCTTCTGTTTATAGGAAGCAGAGGAGGATGGCTAAGCTCATTCTCCTTTCACTTCTAGCTTTACAGATACAAAAAAGGGGGAGAGAGGGTCTGTGCTCAGATTTGTTGTAGAAAAGCAGGGAAAGAGGTTCTGTGACTCATATCTTTAGAGCTATATTTAATGCCAATATATGCTGACAAACAGGCGTCACTAATATTGTTGCAAACAAGTGCTGCTACCTCTGTTTCCTACCAGCCTGAAGTAGAGATGATAAGCCACTGGTTTGGTTAACTAAATTATTTCTTATCCACACAGAGGCCATTATTCAAAAGATCTAGATGCCTAACTTTGGTGCTTAGATCTAATTATGTGAATATCCCCCATCCTCTGCTGAGCACATAAAATTAAGTTCCTAAACTTACAATACTCCTAAATGTAGGAGCCTTAAAAGTGGGTGGGGCCAGATTGTGAGAACAAACTTAAGAACTCAGTATTGATTTCTAGCACTGGGCCCTTAACTTAGAGGCCTTAAGTTAGGAAAAACAATAGCTGCCCTAAAATTTAGATACCTAAAGTTTTTTACGCACCTATTTTCAGTCAAAAACACAGGCACCTTAGGTTGGCTGAAAATAGTATGTCATAACCCTTTCATGAATTTCAACAAAAGAGGATGAATGGAGATTATTTTTCCATCCATTTGTGGTTGGTAAGCCGTGATGACAACAATATGTACTCTGACTGATGGAACTCCTGAGATCCAATGGGAAAAGGGAGAACAAGTACTGAAGAAAATCTATCTGAATACAGGTGAAAGTACAGACAGCTTGCCTGATACCAGATGAGAAACGCTTATAATTAAAGATGTATGCCCTTCTGGTAGACAGCTTCCTTGCCAAAATCACCAAGTCCTCAACTTCCTTGGACAGAGGTAACGAGGACACTAGTGAGTGCTCAACATCCAATGCTGTCAAGTTGAGGGAGGGGAGGTTCAGATGACAGAAAACATCTACAGCAGATCTGCATCCACTTCAGTAGATTCCTTATATTAAGGAGACTTTCATTGTAAATTGTTTTGGTTATTACCTTCTTGTTCTCCTATCCTTCCTACTGCCTTTCTGTTCTTCCCCCCGCCCAGTTACATTCCCCTGTTGCAATGTATTTTCCAATCTTTTCAGTTACTATGTGAACCGGTATGATGTCCCCACAAATACCGGTATATAAAAGTTTCTAAATAAATAAATAAATAAATAAATAAATAGTAGAAAAGCCTCCAGAACAGATGTGAGCTTACTTTTAATAATGGAGAATAATTTGGCGACTTTCTTGTTACCTTCTGATGTGAACAAGTTGACTGTTGAGTCACCTTAGAGGTCAAACATCCTTTTTGCCACACCTTGGTCCAGAGACTACTCATGGGGTTGAAAAACTCTGCTGAAGCTGTCAGAGAGTAATATGTTTGGAGAAAAGCTCAATGACTGAGAGCCCACTTCCAAATCCTCTGAGATTCCCGGCAGAGAATCCAGGACCCTGTGCTTCCTTGTTTGTTTATGCAGAACAATTCCACTTGGTTGTCAATTTGGATCAATATTCTGTTTCTTGAAGTTGATGTGAGAACACCCTTGGTCATGCTGAATGGCTCACAGCTCTAAGAGGTTGATATGGAACAAATGATCAGATGCCAACCAAGTTCCCAGAGTTTGAAAGGAACCCATGTTTGTGCCCCATCATCTGATGTACACATCCGTTGTCAGTGTTATTTGATGAGGTAGAGCCTGAAGATAGATACCTCTAGGACATCTCCAGTCAACAATAGAGGACACTTTTACCTACATGGTTTCCCTTATGGGGTGCAAAAAGGGCTGGTGCATCTGATCCCATTGAGAGTGGAGGCCCCACTGAAGAACTCTCATGTTTAGGTGTGTCTTAAGGACCCCATGCACTGCTGCCACCGTGTGCTAGAGGCTACCTAGGACTGCTCGGGCTGGGACTTGTGAAGGCAGATCACCTTTTCCGATGGGAAGAACACTCTCCTCCATCAAGTCTATCCAAAGAACTAGACTTGGAAATAGTCTTTATAGTCAATTTTGCCTATTCAGTCTAAGGACTATGGAAGCTGAATCATTCTTTTATGGAATTTAATAACCCCGCTCGAGATGGATCCTTCACCAACCAGTCATTTAGGTACAGGAGATTGACATGCCCTGACAATGAAAACCACTGCCACTACCACCAAGCATTTTGACTTTGAACTGGAAATGACTTCTTGAGATCCAGACCGCATATCCAGTCCCCTCCTTGACCGAAGGGCAGGATGTGTGTGTGTGTGTGTGTGGGGGGGGGGGGGGGGGGGGGCTTATCTTGAACCTCTACTGTAACAACCTCAGATAAGACCCAATCCCCCTGAATACTTGGGGATAAGAAAGTAGAGGGATTAGATGCCTCTGCCACACTCTTCATGGACCAGCTTTATTGCCAAAGAATGACTTCACTTTGAGACAAGGCTGGGTCAACTGAGATGAATCCAAATTGAAGATCAGCAAAAGTGGAGCACTGAAAGATGGGGGAAGTGTAAATGAAAAAACACACTCTGCAATCCTGAGTACCTGTCAGGAAAAAGGGTGTGTTTCCTGGTCTTGAAACAGGGTCTAACTAGTTTGGGGCCAGTGTGCTGTGAACTGAGTAATGAGATGGAGAAAGGCAAAGTCAGCTTAAAGATAACCTACCATATGGCCCCATCCCTGAGGATCTGGATTAAGAACCTAAGAACATAAGAATTGCCATACTGGGTGAAACTAAAGGTCCATTAAGCCCATTATCCTGTTTCCAATAGTGGCCAATCCAAGTCACAAGTATCTGGCACGTATCCAAGCATTAAATAAATCTCAAGCTACTATTGCTTAATAATTAATTGCAGTTTATGGATTTTTTCTCTAGGAACTTATCCAAACCTTTTTTTAACCCAGTTACACTAACTGCTGTAACCACATCCTCTTGCAATGAATTCCAGAGCTTAACTATGCACTGAGTGAAAAAGAATTTTCTTTGATTTGTTTTAAATGAGCTACTTCCTAACTTCATGGTGTGCCCCTAGTCCTTCTATTATATAACTGAGAGATTAAATAACTGATTTACATTAACTTGTTCAAGTCCTTTCATGATTTTGTACCCCTCTAGCATATCCCCCCATCAGTCGTCTCTTCTCCAAACTGAACAGCCCTAACTTCCTTAGCCTTTTCTCATAGGGCAGCCGTTCCATACCACTTATCACCTTGGTCGCCCTTCTCTGCAATTTCTCCGTGCAACTATATCACCTATGTAGTAATGTGCTATTGTATCATCAAATGTGCATGTACTGTGGCTGGAAGAAATTTATTATGCAAAAGACCTAGACTACTTATCTGGATTAAGAGTGAGCCTTACACTCCTAATAATGTACCACTGAGTTACCTGCAGGGCATAAGTCAGGAGCTGTTTTGGGTTTGCATCTTAAAATAAAGTCACTACTGCAATTTTATCCCATGTTTCTGTGCTGCAGAGTCTTCAGCTTGAGAGGATCCAATGGTCCTTGGCAACTTTCCACCATTTGACGAGGAATAGCTAAATTTCCCCACGACCTCTCCTACTGGTGGAGCTAGAAACTGAGGCCTTAGGCCCATGAGGTTTTCCATATGTCCCCTGGCCAGAATCTGCTGCAGCGCAGGTAGCATGCTATAATGTTGACATGAATGGAAAGGACGTCTGTAAAAAGAGTATTTTAATAGTTAAGAAATGACACCTTAATGCAGAAGGTTGTTCAGTGATAAGGCCCAGAAAGTCACGTTCTGTTCCTTAATCTGAGCTACAGCTTCTCTGACTTTATCTCCTTACTCTTAACCAGACATGTATTATAGAAAGCTAATGAGCTGCAACATGAGAGCTCAACAAGGATCTTTAGAAGACTTTCTTCTTAAAAGTGTCCATAAGTCACAGGGCAGTTGGACTACCCCAGAAACCACATCCTGTTGAGCTTTCTACTTGCCAAGGAGGGCAGGAAATAGGATTGTCTCACATTCTCTTTGCAGGTCCCAAAGGAGGTGTTATATCAGGGTCATTATTAGCGCCAAGTTTCTCATATAAACCTCTCCATACTCATGCATGAACCCCTACCCCTCTGAACTCCAATTCTGATTGTCTTTCCCCACCTTTCCAGAATCTGGGGTAAGACCCTCCCCTCATCATAATACTGAAGGGATAATTCACATGGTCCCCATGGAGAAGTCAAGGCAGGGACCATTCATCACCAGAGAGGGTCTGAGGAGGCTACTCCCCATATATCCATGAACTGCTGGCAGAGCGAGGGGCGACAGACAGAGTAACAAACAGAGGTGGTTAACTCCCCTCCCCCCAAACTGGAAAGTCCAGGAGGAATTCCAACCACATGGAGGTGGAAGGGACTTCCCCTGTAGGAAATAATTCCCCATTCTGGACAGGAGAGGCTGAATAAAGTTATTCTCATGACTGACCACTAGAGAGGAAAAAACAGTTTTCACTAATTCTGTGATGTGATTCACCTTCTGCTTTGCCCTCTGGGCTGGAATTAGAGAAGAAATGTCTTATTAGACCAATATGGGGTCATCACCATGAATGGCCCTAGAGGATCCTGTGAGCAGGGAGAAAAATCCTGGACTTTTGGTTACAGTAACAAAGGCTTTCTTTGAGGCAGATAAGATGATGTAAAAAGCCACCTCACCCAATGAGGACTCAAGTTGGGTCTTGGTGGATCCAATGAGGTCAAAACCTTTTATATCTGTGGCACCTGTGTCAATGGTGCTGACTACTCCAGCACTGCCAGACACTTCTATGTCAACAGTGCCAGATATGCGCCTCATCTTCTCTGTCACAAGCCCTATAAAAGCCTGGCACTTGTGCACCCTACTCATCCCTAAAGCTAAGACAAAGCTTCCATTCGCTGCCATAGAGTCAGCGAGCCCTGCTTGAGGAGCTCCAGTTCAACTCGGCATGCAAAGGGTCCAAAGAAGGCCCAGACCAAGAGAAGAGTCTTTGGCCACTAACCATGGCCTTCTTGGAACCGGCTCTAAAAGGAAATAGAAATAAAAATACTATTTCCACATAACTTTTCTTTTTTGGTAGCACAGAAAGTGCTGTTTGAGGGGATGCTAAGGCAGCAACGAAAAAGATAGCACCTCCAAAAAGCAGAAAAGAAAGAAAGTAAATGTGGATGTGGAAGCTTGGACATAAAAAGAATTGAGGGGCTCTTGAGGCAGCGAATGAGCGAGATCTCCCACATATGCCCAGTATATAACTTTACTGAGCTAGAGAAATGGGTCCATTTGTTGCCATCAGATGATGTCACTCATTTGTCATGGATAATTAAGCCCTGCTTGTTGATGGAGAACAGCTGCTTCTAGTTTTTGTGCATGTTCTCAAATTGGATTATTGGACCTGAAGTGATGCTGAGGTTGATTAACCAGATCTTTATGTAATGGAAGCTCTGACTGGTCTCAGATTGTCTTGAGCTGTCTTAATGTTACCTAACACCCATTGTTACTGCATGGTAACAAAATGCATGTGCAAATAACCCCTGGAAAAAAAATGCTGCTTATGGCCTCATTGGCTGTTGACTTGAAATTCCTGTACTAAAGGATATCGAGATTTGATATCACGTGGAATAATACTTTATTCATTGCTGTACCTAAATTATGAAACTCACTCCTGTAAGCCTTAAGAAGGACTATGGATGTTAAAGAATTTAAAAGGGACCTAAAAACTTTTGTTTTAATCCTACATGGCTAGATGAAATCTCAGGTATTTGTTTCTTTGTAGACTTGATTTTGTTTGCCTTGAGTATTCCTTTATATTTTGTTTTTATTCTGTTACCTATGAATGTTTATTTTACTGTGAATGTTAATTTCTAAACCACATTGTGCAATCTCTGTAGACTGTGGTATATATAACATTTCTAAAATAAATAAATAAATATGAGGCTTAGTAAAGGTCATTTAAGGCAGGAAAGTTAACTCCACTTCAAGAGGTATAGTTAACTTTCTTGCTAGTGGCCTACAATAACACCCAGGAATGGACCCCTCCAAAACACAATTTTGGCCCTTTTGTAGTCCTCTAAACCCTGAAGTATCCACCCAAACTCAAATCATACCTCTGGTTCCATGAACTCCCCCACTCCCATATACAACGTGGTCTCCTCCCCCATAGCACAGATATACCCTCCAGCCCCTTCCAGAACCTCCTGCTCAGCCCTTTCCTTTTCAGAATACAGATGGATATTCCAGAAACTTTCAATCTCAACCTTTGGTACATAGATGAACCTTCTGGACCCCTCCCAAACCTGAACACAGATGGGATTGTACCTGGCCCTCAAATTTTCATGCCCCCTGAATCTTCACTAGTAGGATAGAACCAGTTTGAGGTGCAGTGAGTCAGAAAGTTAAGAATGGCATTTAGGTTTTGGTGCCACAGTCTGTGGAAGGGAAACTAGCTCCTTCCAAGAAGTGATGATTAGGAAGGCACCTAGGAGGTTGTATCTGGAGGTCTGGAAGGCCCACCTATGTTCTGAGGAAGGAGTTCTGGAAAGCTGTCTGTGTTTTGAGGGAGATGGGGGTTTCCCACGAGTCCAGGACGGGCAATTTTTGTTGTGGGAGGCTGGATCTGTTTTGGCCACGTAGGACAGCTAACACAGGAAATCTAACATGCAGAGCATGTTCTGTGTTACCATGGCGGCACTGTCTTTAATGCTACTGTATTCTGTATATCATTAGTTTTGTATATCGGGCATTACCCATGCCAGTTTTAAAGCTGATTAGTACACAGGCCCAGAGATTCCTCTAGGTCAACAAGTGGCATGCTGCAAGTAAAGTCATTAATTGTTGCACTACTGTGAACTTTGTGATACACTTTTTTCTCACTTTCACTGATAAATGATCTAGTGTCAGTGGGGAGCCCGAATCCATGGACTTACATTACAGTGAAATGAACCAAGTTCAAGATTTCTTCAGCCTGCTTTGCCCGCCCCATGGATTGCCCACACAAATCTGCAGCTTTTGTAAAAGACAATGCTTTCTATTCATCGGCAGTTTATCTGTCTTTTTTTTTTTGCCTTGTGAGTATTGGTTAATGACACTTTGAGAAAACAAGTCATCTAAAAGTAATCTCTGGGGAGCAAACCCAATGGGTGAAAGGTTGAAAAGAGGGTATAACAAACAAGTATTCTGTCAGCTTGTGTTCAGCCATTTGTGTGCAATTTTGTTAGTGTATGCCTCTTTAAATTTATAGAATACATGGTTAACTGTTTTATTGCTTTGTTTTTAGGAGCAATACCACAGCACATACGGCACGGGAAATTGTTCCTGGTGCTCATTTTTTAGTGCTGGCATTATATTAAATAGCATCACGTAATGTTTTGCTTTAGACACAAAGGCTTTTGTAAGACAAAGGCTGCTGAATGACTGGAGGTAATCAAGGGGTGGGCTAAGCCAGTATGGCTTTTAAAATTCCAGCCTAGTCTACTTGCCCCAGGATCAGCCATGGACATCTGTAGTTTTCTAAAGGACACCACCATGCAATATGGCTAGGATGTCCTCCAGAGTTGCAAGATCCTTGAGATTTAGATTTTCCAAACAGTTCATTTTTAAATGTGCCAAAATGGATACAATGAACATGACAATAAGCAGGCCACAGATATAAAACTAACATGCCAGAACCAACAGTGTATGTAAAGAGATTTTCATGTGGAAGAGTATGTCTACAGTAATCTCACAGATGGGAATAATTCCTCTGAATATTTGCAGTATGTAAACAGGACAAGACATGCCTTAAATTACTGTAACAGGATTTGTATCCTCTACATTCGACATTAGCGTGCAATACTTTAATTTTAGCAATTTACAGCACTAAGAAGACACAGCTATTACATTCTTAAAATCCCACACACCAATTACCCCAATGCAATAAAAGAGCCTAGAGGTATGGCCAAATGAGTTTTTATTATTTAAAAAGTATGCGAGGATAAGGATATGAAACTACCTACACATACATACATTATATGTGTGTGTGAGCAGATATATATAAATATAAATAAACAGATCAATGGACAGACCGACAATAGACTGACAATAACAGTAACATATGTAAAATTGCCAGTGCCACGGAATGTGAGATTTTTTGGGCTGTGGAGAGATCGGCACTGCCCAGATGGTGACAGGAAGTAGATTCGCTATCGCTAGGATAAGGGCCAGGCTTCACCTGCACTCGCCTCTTCCCTCGCAGATTCAGCCCTTGGGTTCCAGGCGCAGCAGGACTTAGGCAAGGGTCCCATAGTCAGTAACAAGGCCAAGGCTAGGGTAGGCAGGCAACATCAGTTTCCAGGCAATGGTCAAATCCAAAAGGCAGTCAAGAAAGAAAGGAAAACAAGGAAAGGAGGGCAAGACGCCCAGGGTAGAACTGGAATAAGGCAAGGGGCAGGGATGAGGCAACACTCACCGCAGGCAAAGCACAACACAACATAAGAACAGCAAAATACTCTTCAATGCCAACAATAATAAACAATTAAAAAAGGTTAAAGGTTTGAAAAGCTATTTTAACATGCAGTACTGCTCAGAGTGGGTTGAAAACCCACTGAGATTTTGTGACAAGTTTGTCTGATACAACATGAACTACTATGATCCAGAGCTACTGTTCCCTAGGGGAACAATTTACAATTCCAACAAATCATTGCGGCAGGCAGTACATAAACCCATGCAGCATTTCATGGTGATGCTTCACTTCCCAGGGTTTGGCAAAATAGTTAACTAGAATTCTTCAGTGAGCACATGTGTGTACATTGCTATTTCCATAATCAGCCTTAGAATGTAACAAAATCCAACAAAAATGGTATAACATTATCATCATTTTCCTAGTGCATTTCAGCTTCTCCCTTCCATGGTAGCTTCTGAACAAAGCTGACTCATATCTTAAAACAAGAACTATTGCTACTTATTTTCCTGTCGTATGCACAATTATCTGTGGTCTGTGCAACTGTGTGGATTTCAAATTCCACTCAGTCAGAATCCTTTTGTCTCCCCTGACATAGCCAACAATTTCGTGTTGATAGGACAAATAGAAACGTTATTGGGGAAGATACATGGACACACACACAGACATGGCAAACTCATAAGCCATCTTTCACTTTAGAAAGTAGGCTGAAAACTTCATGGTAAGATGTAGGGGTGAGCCAGAGCACCTAGGACAGCACAGAAAGTAAGTGTGGTGTCCATCACCTCATAAACAACTGAAAAAATAATCGTTTAAGTACTTAGATACATAAGATTTGCCATACTGGGTCAGACCAAAGGTCCATCAAGCCCAGTATCTTGTGTACATGTTGTTCGTCCGGTCCTGGTGGTCCGTCTCCACTTGCCTTCGTGGCAGAATTGCGGTCGGGGCTTGGGCCTGGCTGTGACGGGGGCCCTGGCCGCGGTGCTTCCATTTCTGCATGCGCCGCAGCCGTTCCTGCAGGCACCGTGGCGCGGTCATCGTGGTGCGTGCGGGAGTCGGAATCTCCGGCTTGTTTTTTGCCTCTGGGGTCGGGTCTGAGCACGGTCGTTGTGGTGCGCGAGGCTGGGCGGCTCAGACGGTCAGGGCTCCGCCGTCATCGCCGGGATTTCTGGGCCTTCTTGTCATCGGGGCTCATTAGGCGTGCGCATTGTTTTTCTTTAAATTTAAAGGGCCAGTAGTGTTTTTTTCCTTGAAGCCCTATTTAGTGACATCACAGTGCAGGGACTATATAATGAGAGTTCCTGCATTGCACAATGCCTTGGCAACGATTTTCCAGCGTTTTGTTCTTTTCTTTTCCTGCGCATCTTGAGTTTTATATTTCAGATTTTTCCTGTAGTTCCTGGCTTCCTGAGAATCCTGATTTTTCCTGTGCTTCTTAAGATCTTCATTGGATTAATGGTATTGCTGGTTGTTTGATTCCTCTGATTCTTTGGACTAAAATCCATTTGTTTTTCACTAACTGACCATTATACCATTGTCTGCCTTGCCTGGATGTCCATCAAGGACACCATGTAAGTCCAGGTGACCTCGGTACTCAAGGGCTCAACCTAAGAGGAACGTAGGTTGGTACTGGTGAAGCTCCAGCAGAGTTCTGATTCTCCTCCACCTCCTGAAGGAAGGGACTAGTGGGGATTCCCCTCACAGGTTAAAACACTCTCCTTCAATCATAACAGTACAATAGTGGCCAATCCAGGTTTAAATCCAGCAGGATCCTATGGGGTAGATAGATCCCATGCTGCTTATCCCAGGGGTAAAAAGCGGATTTCTTCAACTCCACCTTAATAATAGTTTATGGACTTTTCCTCCCAGAACTTGTCCAAACCTTTTTAAAATGCAGCTACACTAATAGCTTTCATCATATCCTCTGGCAAAGTATTTCAGAGCGTAATTATGCTTTGAGTAAAAAGACTATTAGTTTTAAATGTATCATCTAGTAACTTCATTGTGTCACCTGGTCTTTCAACTCTTTGAAAAAGTAAACAACTGGTTACTGTTTACTCGTTCCACTCCACTCATTAACATATCTCCCCTCAGTCATCTCTTCTCAGGCTGAAGAGTCCTAGCTTCTTTAGCCTTTCCTCATAGTGGAATCATTCCATCCCATTTATCATTTTGGTTGCCCTTCTCTGTACCTTTTCTAACTCTGCTGTAGAACTCTGCCTGAGATGTAGTGACCAGAACTGCATAGTGCACACAGTACTCAAGATGAGGTTGTACCTTGGAGTGAAAGAGGCATTATGATATTCTGTTTTATTTTCCATTCCTTTCCTAATAATTCCTAGAATGTAGATAACACAATGTAACAATACTATGTCCAGGATGCTATTGCAACTGTTGCTTTAAAGTAAATCATTTTTTCTTTGTGTCAAATCAGTCATGGAGTGGAGGAGTAGCCTGGAAGTTAGAGTAATGGGGAAACCAGGGTTTAAATCCAACTGCTGCTTCTCGTGACCTTTACCTTCTGTTACCTTTACCTTCTGTTTACCTTCTGTTACCTCAGGTGCAAACTTAGAGGTTGATTTTAAAAGCATTGCTTGTTCAAAAATGCCCACATATGCACGTATGTGGGCTGCAAGTGAGCAAAGCATGCACATATATACCATGTGCGCATCAAAAATAAGAGGATGTAAAAAGGGGTGGGGGCCTGGGTGTTCCAGAGCTTCACCAATAGAGATGTGCATTCGTTTTTGCCAAATTGGAAAATTTCAAAGAAATTGCCCAATTCGGCATGGGTCGGAGGGCCCAAAAAATGATTGGGTTTTCCCTGAAATTTCGGGGAAAAATCGTTTTTCGGGTTAGTGGGGGGGGCACATTTATTTAAATAAAACCCCCAAAACCACCCCAACCCTTCAAATTTACTTAATTACAACCCCCAACCCCCCCAAAATTTGCCTAAAATCCCTGGAAAGGAAAATTACAAGTGAGGTGATCAAATTTGAAGATGACACAAAATTGTTCAGAGTAGTTAAATCACAAGCAGATTGTGATAAATTGCAGGAAGACCTTGAAAGATTGGAAGATTAGGCAACCAAATGGCAGATGGAATTTAATGTGTACAATAGCAAGGTGATGCATTTAGGGAAAAATAACCCTTGCTGTGGTTACACGATGTTAGGTTGCACAGTAGGAGTTACCACCCAGGAAAATGATCTAGGTATCAAAGTGGATAATACACTGAAATTGTCAGCTCAGTGTGCTGCAGTGATCAAAAAAGCAAACAGAAAGCTAGGCATTATTAGGAAAGGATTGGTAAATAAAATGGAGACTGTCATAATGCCTCTATCACTCCACGGTGAGATCACACCTAAAATACAGTGCGTAATTCTGGTCGCCGCATCTCAAAAAAGATATAGTTGCATTGGAGAAGGTACAGAGAAAGGTGATCAAAATGAAAAAGGGAATGGAAAGGAAAAGGCTAAAGAGATTAGGTCCTTTTATCTTGGAGAAGAGACAGCTAAGGTGGGGATATGATAGAGGTTTACAAAATCATGAGAGGATGAATGTGTGAATCAGTGTGAATGGGTGAATGTGAATCCGTTATTTACTCTTTCAGATAATACAAGGACTAGGGGCACTCCAGAAAGTTAGTAAGTACCACATTTAAAACAAATGGGAGAAAATTATTTTTCACTCAGTGCACAATAAAGCTCTGGAATTTGTTGCCAGAGGATGTGGTTAGTGCAGTTAGTGTAGCTGGGTTTAGAAAAGGCTGGATAAGTTCCTGGAGGAGAAGTCCATAAAATGCTATTAATCAAGTTGACTTAAAGGTGAATGTTAAAAGCCCTATGTGTGGCGAAGCTGGTAAATACATGCAGAAGATGGGCTGGCGCACACTACTCGGATTTTGAAAATCGCTCGAAGTTTGCACATATCTCCGAGTACGCAAACAAACATTTTTTCTGCAAAAAAGGGATGGGGAATGAGTGTGGTCTGGGCATTCCTAGATTTCTCAATGAAATCTGTGCGTATTTACACGCACAAGTGCACGCCGGGGTCCCCTACTGCAAAACTTTACTTCTGCTATGGATGGTGTGTAAGTCCTGAAACAAGGAAAACAATAAGCTAGTCAGCAGGGTTTTAAGAGTAGGAGCTAACAAGGTAAAAGGAGGCTAATTAACTAGGGGGAGTTAGGAAGTCCTAACCTTTACCTGGGCTAACTGGGAATGAACTGGGGAAACTGGTAATTGCATCGGTGCATGTATCTACTAAAATCCCCCCACTTAAGCAGTAGAGGCGGCATTTGTGTGCACATGCGTGCGTCCACATAAAATCGTGCACACATGTACACGCGTACAGCCTATTTTATATCATGCACACATATATGCGCATATGTTATAAAATGGCCGCATCCATTAGTGTGAGCTGGCATATATGCATATATGTGTGTCTGCGCAGCTGTTTAAAAGTTACTATCCCTGTGAATAGCTGAATATATTACTGCCATTAGTAGCATGGGATCTATTTAATGTTTGGGTACTTGCCAGGTATTTTAACCTGGATTGGCCACAGTTGGAAACAGGATGCTGGGCTTCATGGATCCTCGGTCTGACCAAGTATGGCGACTTCTTATGTTCTTATCGCATTCCTTTTCTCTAGAAATCTCTTTCTTGTGGCTCACTGAAGCCTTTCTAATATGTGAATGTTTCTATCATATCCATCTTTTCCCTTCTTTCCTCCAGCGAGCACATTTTGAGTGCCTTAAGCATGTCTTTGTAGAGCTTTAGCCCATCTCTGACAGCCTTCCATCCACTTATTGTCCTTATATGGCACAGCCTCCAGAACTTACAGCAGTACTCAAGATGGGGTCTCACTAGTGATCTAAGCAAGAGCAATATTACATAAGAACATAAGAAATTGCCATGCTGGGTCAGACCAAAGGTCCATCAAGCCCAGCATCCTGTTTCCAACAGAGGCCAAACCAGGCCACAAGAACCTGGCAATTACCCAAACACTAAGAAGATCCCATGCTACTGATGCAATTAATAGCAGTGGCTATTCCCTAAGTAAACTTGATTAATAGCCGTTAATGGACTTCTCCTCCAAGAACTTATCCAAACCTTTTTTGAACCCAGCTACACTAACTGCACTAACCACCTCCTCTGGCAACAAATTCCAGAGCTTTATTGTGCGTTGAGTGCCAATAATACCCCTAATTATGCAACCAAGCTTCTTGTTAGCCTTCTCTGACTTCCCAAAAAAAGAATGAGAAAAGATAAGACTGTATAATCCTGGAGGAAAGAAGAAAAACAGTAAAATATGTGATATCCTGCCACCAGGCCAAAGATTAAATCTGAACAGGGATAATACAGACCAGCACCAAATTCTGAGACATGTCGCTGACACCGTACTTTTTGTAACCTGTACCTTTATTTGACTTATTACCATTTTGTAATTTTTTCCCCCTTCTATCCCTATCCTTTTATTTTATCATTCTGAATATTACTTTGGCAACACATGTAAAATTGTCATACCAATAAAGTTATCTGAATCTGGATACCTACAAGTCTCCTGAAACTATTTCTCTTAGATTTGTTTCTAGATGTTGTCATACTAAATAAATAGCTAGTGGGGTTTTGCAAATGGTCACTCTTCTAGTTTTACTAAATTTCCCTTTCATTTTTTTTAATCACTCCTTTCCAATGGTATCTATTCTAGGGATGTGAGGGGGAAAAAAATTGTTTTGGTTTTCAGCTCATTTTCAGAGGTTTTTCCCCCCATGCATTTCAGTTCACGGATTTTCATTCCTGAGAAAAAATGAATCAAACAAACAAAAAAACCCCCCAGAAAATGGACAAAAATGAAAACAAGGCCTTCGAGGCCTCTTGCCCACTTGCCTGAAAAAATGCCAGGGCCAGGATACTCACTGCCCCCACTTACCCAATCCAGTGGGGATCCGCCAGCAAAACCTAAGCCCAGGCTGAAGCCTCAGACTTACATAGGCCAAGGGAGTCGTATGCCACCGTGACCTTGGCCTATCCAAAGCCTGGGTCTCAGCCTAGGCTGGAGCCCAGACCCAGGTCTGACACCACGACCTAGCCCTGAGGCTGGGCCCCAATACTGGGGCTTCAGCCTGGGATGAAGCTAGCGACTGAACCCAGGTCTGCCGATGTGACCCAGCTCAGAGGCCCGGTCCCGACGCTGGAACTTCAGCCCAGACCCAAGCCCGATGCTGTTACCCAACCCGAAGGCTAGGTCCTGACACCTGGGTCTTGGTCAGAGCCTGGACCAAGACCCGCTGCTACGACCCAGCCCAAAGGCTGGGTCCAGACACTCAGGCCAGACCTAGGCCCAACAGCTGAATCTGACCTAGAGGCCAGCTCCGAATGCCTGGGCCTCGGCCTAGGCTGGTGCCCAGACCAAGGCCCATCACCACGACCCAGACAGGAAGCCAGGTTCTGACATGAGGGCCTGACCCCGGACCCAGGTCTGATGCCATGACCTGACCTGGAGGCTGGATCCTGACTCATGGCCCAGCTTGGACCCAGGCCTGGGACCTCTGGGTTAGGTCACAGTGGTAGGCCTGGGCTCTGGCTTAGTCCCTGGTGTTAGGACCAGGCCCCTGAGTCTGGTTGCAGCGTTGGGTTTGGGTCTATGTTGACATGCAGCCTTGCCTTCGGATACCCAATAGATCAAGTAAGAGCTTTTTTGGGTCTTGGTCGAAGATCGGTATCATGCTCGGTCCTAGTTTGTGGCCCCTGCTTTGAGCCTCGGCCTATGTCTTAGCCAAGGCCCTGGCCTTGGGCCTAGCCTTAGGCCCGATGTATTGTTTTCAAACAAATTCACCAAATAAGGTTTGTTTCATTCGGGGTGCCCCCGGTTCATTTTGGGGCTCCCCCGAAATGAAACTAATATTGCCCTATTCACTGTGTTTTTGAAATTCGCTTGAAACAAATGCACATTTCTAGTCTGTTCTATTACAGATGGATGTATTATCTGCTAGCAAGCATGTTTTTTTGTCAAGTCCATTCATGATAAGATTAGGGGTGAAAAAATGGCTTGGGTAGTTTTAGATGTTGAAAGTATGCCCATTGTTCTGGTCAGAAAAAGTAGCTACAAAAAAAGCAAGAGCAAATATCTGTAATTTTTCTTTGGGCAATTTTCAATGCAAAAGTTCAGCTCTGCTTCCTCTTTGAAATTTGATGCAGTTAAAAATGCACGCAGATATTACAACTGCCCACAGTTTTGAAAATTATCCTGCAAATATTTGTTTCCTGCAAAAGGCTCAATGTGATGAACAAACTCTTGATGCAATCTAGTAAAAGTACAAAAGTGAATTTTGAGAATAGAATCAAAGAGCAATTTTATAAGCGAGCAGCGAGTTACCAAATTAGTGTATGCATCCGTTTCTTATAAGTTACGAACATTTAATAGAGATTGAGTAGTATAGTAAGTTGATGAGTTGTTATTTTCAATATATGGGTTAGTTTGTTATTGCTGGGTTTTGCTGACTGTAAACAGTAGGTTTACGGGGGAATATGGTGGTTCCTCCCGTAAGTGAATTCATGTATAAGGATTCCTTTAGTATTTATATTTATTGATGGGTTTTGGAATAATGTATGTAAAATTGCTTATTCTTCCATTTATAGCTTCAAGGCATTCAAGAATCCTACATGTAGATACATTTTAGACAGAAGCTCAACTTTTTCCCGCTATAGTAAGCAGGGTGTGTTTAAGGTAAATAAAAACAATTTTTTCAAATCTATTATGTTGAAGGTTGTTGGAGCTTTAATATGGATTTGAGTAAAAGGGAGCATTTTATAATTATTTTTTTGGTATGTGGGTAAAAAGATTATTTTTAACTTTAATTTTTTCTTTTTTGTAAATATGCTTGGGCATGTATTTTTATATTACATTTTTTTTTTTTTGCAATTATTTTTATAGCTGCGTTCAGCGAGGTTTCAGGTGTTCCGTTTAATCGAATATTCCCCTGAAGAAGCAGATTGGGCGAAAAACACGTCCTTGTCGGGACATTACTATGGCAAACAAGAAGAACACCGACTTTGTGTCATGATTGTTAAAGTGCAACATCACCTTAATTGATTTGAGGGATATCACTTTGATAACATAGTTTAATAATTATTATATGTAAGCTGGAAGGAGGAGTATAACATTTAAGTTGGGCTAATATAGTATGATTGTTATAATATGAGTTATGAATGGTGTTATGTATGAGTATAGGGGTAACATTAGGTATGAATTTGATGTGATACATATTAAAGGGTCTGTGTTTTTAGGAAAATTGTACTTTCCTGAATTACTAGAGAATGGAGAATATAATGTATATTTAATACTGTGACATGATCAAATTAATATTTCTTTGTAATATTTTTTGTAATAAATAATTTTTTGTGATAAATGACTTTGTCTTAGTGATTATAAAAAATCTTTGTAACACGAAAAGTGCTTGTATCCCACTCTTTTCAGAGTGTCTTTTTTTAATAATTAAGCAGTGGTTAGTCCATATATTGACTAATCTGTTTGGTTTCTGTATAACTATATATATGTATGTATGTATGTATAAATATATATAGATATATTTAGAGAGAGAAATACACAATTATACATACAATAAGCTTTGTTTTTTTATAGTTTGGCTATTTGCTATAAATAATTCTTTATTTTAATTAATATATCTCTTATGCTCTTTGGAGGACTACAAAGTAGCAGAGGGTTAATCAGGTTTCATTTCTGAAGTCATCTGTAGCACAGCAAACATGAAGACATGCGAGAGGAAACCACTGTTCACTGGCATGCCTAGCAGCGGGGCCTTGTGGTTAATTCTTCCCTGAACACCAGGAACTGCTGCTTCTCACGTTCTTGCCATTCTCACTGCTAAACACAGAGCAGCAGCTCAGGCATGCCCTAAAGCATAAAAACCCATCAGAATCTCTCCTTAGGAATGGAAGTCATGGCGTAATTTGGTAACGTATGACTACCATTGTATAATAAAAAGATTTTACGTTTTAAGTAGTCTTGTTTCAGGAGCCCATGGGAAGTCGGATTTGGACAAGCCTTGTAATAAAGTCTGATAACATCTTTTCTGGGGTGAAGTGTTGTCTGACATGGAAGTTTCACAGAAATAAAACTGCAGTGTTGGTTAGCTGCAGCAAGCAAACGTTTTGACAGAGATAGTAGTTTCACACACACAGGACACCTTGTTGAATTTGCTTAAATGAACAGCTCCACCAAATTTTCATTCAGGAGCAGCTCAACAGCTCTAAAAGTACTGCACCCATCACAAAATAAAATGAGTCCTTAAATGGCTGTTTTGTGACTTTGGTCTTGTTTTTAAAGCAATGGTTAGAACCCACTCTATGCATGTATGAAACAGGATATAAATCCCAATAAATCAAAAATAAATCACAAAGTGGAAAATCTGGCAGCTTTCAAGCAGCAAACTGAATTATATTTCAAAATAATTCCTACATTGCTTCTTTATTTGTCTTTTTGTACTTCTCCTTTTCCAGCCTGAAAGTTCTGATTGGTGTGTCGTCTCATATCCTTGCAGAGAAACCTCTGGGGCATGTTAGTGGGTGCAGACCAACGGTCTACAGCCTGCTGACATGGACTGTTCTGACTAGCCCTAATGTCAGGAACACTCAAAGCTCAGTCTGCTGCACTCTATTATGGTGTCCTGGGTTATGAGAGAAGAGGGTTTTAGACAGGGTGTGGCCTGCCACTTATGTAAAAGTAATGTAATCCCAGCAGCTGACAAAGTACTGAATGTGGAAGATGAATCAGATTGGGAAAAACCCATGAAATTAGCCAAAGCAGACATACCCATGTAGTGCCAGCTGAGGACACAGCAGGATTGTGCTCAACAGAACAGGCGTGTATTTTTCTTTGTCTCATGTACAGCTAGAGATGTGTGAAATTCTCAGAAAAATGCAAGAGCTGACATTTTCACCACTGTAAATTATTTGTGAAGAAAAGTTCACTTTTTGCACATCCACGGACACAGACTAGCATTAAATTGCTGATTTTGCTTCATCTTTCCCAGGAATTCAACAGCAGTATCTCAAATTTGCTGCTTTTTGTATGAAGAATTTGTATTAAACCATGTGGGAGAACAGTGAAGTTACTGGCAAAAAAAAAAATTGATGACTTCTGTAAAATGTTTGCAAACTGAATGTTTATATGTTGCACATCTTTGCGTGCAGTTTAGAAAATGTCAGTAACATAGTAGCTGTCAAAGATAAGTAACACGTTTTCAGTCTGCCCTAGTGCAAATGGCAATAGGCTCACAACTTTACCTGGCTGCCTGAGTATTTTGCTCCCTTTTGAAACTGAGGCCTCATGCCTTTGAATAAATAGATTCTTGATACAGGTTACATTGCTTCTCCTCTGCTTTCCTTCATTCACTATTGGCAAAATGTACTGAGAGGTCAATATTCAAAGAGTTTGCCTGGTAACTTTGAGTTATCAGACAAAACCTGAGATTTCAATATTTCCCCCACCTGCCCCCACTATTCAGTTACATTTTGTCGGGGAAACTCATTACAAAATTTAGGATGATAAAAATAGTTGGTGATGGAGGAATTCTGGGGGCGTGGTTAAAATTTTAGCCAGTGTGAGCTGATATTTAGCACTAAAGTTAGCTGGGTAAGTCTGGTCAGAATAATATCTGTCCTTAAGTTACCCAAATAACTACCTGGGTAACTGTCCCGCTCACTGGCTTGCTGAATATCAACCTCTAAACATATAAGGGCAGATTTTAAAAGGGTTACGCACGTAATATACACGTGTAACCCTTTTAAACCCACTCCTGCGCACGCCCAGCCTATTTTGCATAGGACCGGCAACGCGCTTGAAACATGGGGCGGGGAGTGGGCAGGGCTGTGCCGGAGGCACAGCCCTGCCCACTCCCCGCCCCATGTTTAGGAGCTCTGTGACTGAATATTTCCCTTCCCTCCATTCTCACAGAGTACAGGGGAGCTTAAGTTTGCTTTTTTTTTTTTTACCTTTGTTGGTTGCACTGAGGCTTGGATTATTTTCATGTCATATGTATCTCACATGTTAAACAGCTATGTGTGTGTTCTCCATACCTCCAGAAATCCATAAGCAAACAAGTCATCTGTCTGCTCTTGGAAAGCAGTTTTTATGTGCTGGAAGTAAAGTGGTAGAAAATCCTGCTGCAGTTTTGCTCCTATAGGGCCCGACTCATTAAAGAGGCCATAATCAAACTGCAATCATTGGTGCAAACTCAACAGGTACTTTTTATCCGCTGGGTTTGCATCAATAATCAAAGAATGGCTCCTTACTGCCCCACTGCCAACAGATTAATAAAAATGGTGCCTGCTGACCTCTCACGCTAGTTTCCACGAGATAGGACATACAGTACTTACTGAGGAGCAGAGACTTTTCCGTGAATTCATTATCCAAATCCTTGGAAGATTTTCATATGATGACAGGTGCAACATAATCCTTAACACTGTAAAGTTAGAAGCAAAGGGTGGACCCATTTGGGATGCCTTCCTGATTTCACTAGCAGAAAGAACTTTGAAATATTAGGATCTTCGTGATGTAAATGTCCTAAAATCTCAGTCTTTACTTCTCCTTTTTTGAGCTCTAGAATCTCTACTAGGTTTTCCAAGATACTTTCTAAACAAAACAGGCACTGGAATCCAGTTTGGAAGCTTGCTTCCACAAACGTCATAGCATCACAGAGAGAACCTGCTGTTATCAACTATTGCTTATCCAGTCTCAATACAAAGAGACAGTTGTGTGTGGGAACCCTGATGATCCAACCCATAAATAATGATGTGCATGAAAGCCCCCACGATTCCTAGACTCATCCAGGGAAGTTATACTGTGGACCCATCCTTTTCACTAGAAACAAAAGGCCCAGAGAGGCCAAACTGGGAGTCCAAGAGACTGAACCAAGGTAAGTCTGAAAAAAAAAGTGATTTTCACTTCAATGTACATAACATTATGAATGCAGAATTCTGTTTTATAAGAGGAGGAGCAATGAAATTTAGGGATCACTGTCATGATGCTTAAAAGATAGTTTCCACTAAAGTGTTTTGAACGATAATCAGTAGTATTTACTCCGATGCCATCATGCAGGGCTGTTTACACAGAACCCTCTGTTTTCTGTGGCAGACTTTTCAAGATTGCGCAGCAAGAGTTAGCAAATCCTGTGATAGATTTTTTAAAGTTCTGCAGCAATTATACGGCAAATTTGCATAGGTTTGCATAAATATTCACATTTCTGTCTATGCATAAAAATTAAAAAACATTCACGTTGTTTATAAACAAAAATTTAACTAATAAAACACAACCTTCTGGGTTAGGGTCTTCAGGTCACAGTAGCACAAAGGCTCAAAGGGAGCTTTCATCAGCTGGGGCAGGACCACGCTGAGGTCCCAAGAAACAGTGGGAGGCCTGGTGGGAGGCTTCAAATTAAGCAGATCCTGAATGATTGGACAACCAAAGGCTATACAGGATAGGTTTGCTTTCTACCTACTGGTGATAAACACCAATTGCACTACAATTAATCCTTTCTAAGCTAGAACCTGCTAGTCATGCATGACTGATAAACAGGGGAAGCAAAATCAAACTAGACAGTGGTGGCAATCGATGCTTGCTAGGTACCAATGGCACACCAACCCGGCACCAAGATAATAATGGAAACTAAAGAATGATTGAAAATCCTACTTAAGGAATCTACCAAGTTAGAAGACAGAAACAAGACTAAAGGGCCCTAAAACTAAAAATCCTGCTTCCAAAATTAAAAAAAAAAGAGGCTTAATGCAGAAGCAATGAGGCAAACCTCGACCGAAGGCTCCGTGGAAAAAGAAAGAGTGGAGGGGTCTTGCATGGACATCTGGTATGGTAACATGCCTGGGGCATGTTCAGTGAGCAAATTCTAGAAACTTTAACATAAAAGTTGAGTGCCGGTCTCCATCTGATGATGTCACCCATGTGTGAGGACTGTCATCCTCCGAGAAATAAATTCTACTGTTTTTCATTTTTCTCTTTCAACTGTCCCAGGAATAACCTCATTATAATTCAGGAAAAAGTATATGCCTAATGGAACTATGCATGTAATGTTACCTCTATGCAGGGTATGCAATTTTCAGATAGGTGATTTACATGGATATAAAACTATTTTTACCTGCAGAAATGCCCTCAATATGCACATAGTGCACGCATGTTATAAAATCCGTGGGCCGCACACATGGGTGGGGATTTTAGTAAATTATGTGCGGCGACGAAATCAGGCCTTCCCCCATTCCCTTGCAGTCCGCTCCCGACTGGGAGGGAACTTCCCTACCCCCCTACCTAAACTCCCTCCCTCTTCCCCACCCCCCTAAACCGGTCCCAGAAAGTTACAGTTTCTTTGTTTTACTGCTTACTGCTACCGGGCCCTTTGGACAGTGCGCGCGACACGTGCAGGGCCCAGCCATGCGCGTAAGTACCGATATTTGCGCGCATGGCCCTTTTAAAATCCACTCAAGACACAATTTTTCAAAGTCATTTACACTGATTAATTAGCATCCTCTGCCCAGCGAAAAGTAAATATGGGCTTCTATATTCTGTATTCTTTTAGCCAAGTCAAAAAGAGGCATTCCTACGGATGTACATTTGTTTCAAACAATTAGGAAAACTTAATTAATAGGACCAATTTGTTTCTTTCAAGGGGCCCTGATATGAATTGAGGGCCTCGCCCCAAAAATTAAAGGAATCTTATTCATTTAATTTGCTTAAAACTAAAAAAAGAAAAAAAAAAAAGTTTCCCACCGGGACTAGTCCCGACGCTGGGGACTCTCCTAGGGAATAAGTCGCAGCCTATGCCCAAGCACAATGCTGGTGCCTGAGGCTGGAGCCTCGTCTAAGCCTAGACTGTGGCCTAACGCAGAGGCCAAGTTCTCAGTCTATGCCCGGGCCTGAAAAAGTTTGTGGTGTCAGGAAATTTCCCGACCCCCACATACCTGATCCATTGGGAATCCAATGCCACAGCCAGGCCCAGGCTCAACATAGTGGTCCAGCCTAGACCCAAGTCCCGAAACCTGGGCCTTGGCCTAGGCCAGAGCCTGGGTCTAGCCAAGAGGGCGGTTCCCCAATACCTGGGTCTAGGCCCAGGCCTAAAGCAAAATGACACCTTCCACTGAGGAGGATGCACTGGAGTTATTGAGACCCGGCTTCTGGACTAGGCTGAGGCCCAGGTGTCATGATCCGGCCTATGGCCAGGGCCTGGGCTGAGGTCCAGGAGCCGGGATCTAGTCTCCGGATCAGGCCCATGTTCTGGCCTAGACCAAGACCCAGGTGTCGGGACCCGGTCTCCGTGCGGGCTCTGGATTGGGCCTGGGTCCAGGTCTTGGCCTAGGCATTGGGATCTGGTCCCTGGGCCCAGGCCCTGGCCCAGATATTTGGACCCAGCTTCCGGGCTGGACCTCGTTGTCAGGCCAAGGCCCAAGTGCTGGCCTAGGCCGAGGCCCAGGTATCGGGATCCAGCCTCCGAACTGGGCCACAGTATCAGTCCAAGGCTCAGGCTCTGGCCTAGGCCAAGGAGTCAATACCTGACCAAAGCTGAGGTATCGACATCTGGCCTATGTTCCAGTGTTGGGTCCATACTGAGGCATTGGGCCCAGGCCTCCAAGCCTCAGCTCTGCATAGGTCCTAGGCTGAGGTCGCAGTGACTTACTGTGACCTAGGCCTATGCAAGGCCTGGGCCTCGCCAGGAGATCCCTCCCTGGACCAGGTAAGTAGGGGCTTGGTAGAATCCTGACCCTGGCATTTTTCTGGGTAGGAGAGGTAAGTGGTAGGGGCGGAAGGTCTTGGGAACCCCCATTTCTTTTTTTTTTCTTTATGTTTTTTTTTTTAATTAAAGAAATGAATTAAACATTAAAATAAATAAAATTCATGGGGGAAAAGCTTTCTGAAAATGAAATAAAAAGCAAAACAAACGTTTTACCCCTGCACACCCCAAGTATTTATGTTTAGGGAAGAAAACAGAAAGTATATATTTGATCTTCAAATAACATGTGCAAACTATGCAGATTTTTTTTTAGCACATATAGTGCCAAATTTATGTGCCTAAAACCCAGTTTAAGGCATGTAAATGGGCTTTTGAAAATGTCCTGGAGGTTTGTACACATACTTTTAATACAGAATAAAGAAGTGTTCTGGGAGTCGAAGTTGGAAAGCAAAAATTATTTGTGTCCTTTTGATTTTCCGATGTCCATGCATAAATGTACACCTGCTCTGGAAGAGGTCTAAATGTGTGTGCATGTATCTGGGAGCGTTTCCGAACACAGCACATTTTCAAAGTGGACACTTTTTCAAAGTGGACACTTTGAAAATTCTGCTAAAAGTTTACTTGCAGATGTTAGCACTATGCCTGCTGTTATAAAATTGGGCTCATAACAGTTCTGCTAATTTTAAAAGGGAAACAATATTAGCTGCAATTTACATGGCTAAAGGTGCTTATATAAACTGCAAACAATGCAGACTATTCAGTATTGCCACCTTACCATGAATTCTCTCACAAGGGGAATTAAAGGGGATCAGGCACCTAGCTTGGTGGTGCGCTGGTTTAAAGGGGGAACATAGGGGCACTGCCTCACAAGGCTAGAACCACGTAGCATGAGTTCTGATGCAGTATCTTTATGAACTGGGGATACTGGGACCCCTTTCTTCTGGGAGAAAGTGGATATCCTGGAAAAGAGATGTTGGTCATTACTCTCCTTATCATTTGCCACCAAAGAGGTAAAGATATTCTTTACTAATTTCACTTCTTGGTTGAGAGACTCTTCTAATATCCTCTTCTAATACCAGAATCAAATCTTGCACATCCTCTGAACTCTGCAGTATCTGGGTCGGAAGTTGATTAGAGATGAGAGGAACAAGAGAGTAAATTGATCTAGTGATTAGGGATATAGGCCCTGTTCAAATAATTTTGATGGTGAGAGTGCTCTGATAATTGGCAGTGGCAGGGGTATCGTGTCCTCATCCGCTCCTTTCAAGAACTTGGGCTGCACGAACAACTGTGTAGAGAGAGTCTGTGGCACACTGTGTTGATGATCCCAATAGTTTAGTGGTCAAACATTTTGAGGATCATTGTAACGGAGCTCAATAGACTGAGAACTTATGCATCAATGGCAGCGTGGACCTTTGCATCAATTGTGTGTAGGTCCCATGCGTTGGAAGTATCCATGGAGCCTTGTGCATTAATGATGTCAATGCACCGTGTACCGATGCACTGGAACATCCGGTGATTCTGCAGAGCGGCACCTTTGCCTGTAATGCATATGGGCTTTTACTACTCAATCCTGAGGAACTGGCCTGTTCCACTGACAGGGGAAATATTTTGGAGGAGCTCCTGCTCAACTCCATTCCCAGTGAGGCAGAGGAGGCTGCATTTCGAGAGGAGGACCGACTTCTCAGAAACTTACAGTTCCTTCATTTTCCAGGCTCTCGATTGAGTTTACAGGGACATCCATCCACAGTCATAACAGTTGGGTCTGGTCATGGTTTGGTCCCAAACAATGGTAGCAGAGGTCATATCCATTGGTGATGGACATTTTCCTTTCACAAAAGAAGTCCTTGAATTCACTGTCTGTGGCTTTGATCTCGCCAAACATCCTACTACTATTACTACAATTTAACATTTTTATAGAACTACACAACATAAACAGCACTGTACAAAACAGACAGTCCCTGCTCAATAGGGCTTACAACATAAAAAGACAAACATACAGAACAAGAAACTTGAGGTATTTCATAAGGTAAGGCAATGGTTAAAGAAAAGAAAAAGAAAGTTAGTTAATGAAGCTAAAAGTAGGCAAGCAGGCCTAAGATTGAGGTTAAAAGTAGCCTTAAAAAGTGGGGCTTCAGATGGGATTTAAACATGGTGAAAGAGGGAACACGATGCACCAGTTCAGGAAGACTATTCCAAACACATGGCACCACCAGGTGGAAAGCACAGTCGGGGCTTGGCAGTAGAGGAGAAGGGCACAGATAGGAGTGAATTGTCTGATGAGCAGACTGTATGAGGAGGGGTGTAGAGAGAGGTGAGAGGTATTAAGGTGCTGTAGAGTGAAGGCATTTGTTGGTGAGAAAGAAGAGCTTGAATTGTATGCAGGAGCAGACAGCAAGCCAATGCAATACTTCAGAAGAGGGGTTATATGAATGTAGAAGAAAGTGTTTTGGGGGTTTTTTCTTTTTTTTTTTTTTTAAAGTAGCACAGAAAAGTGCTGTTTGAGACTGCTGAGGCAGCAAAGCAACTTCAAAGACATAAGTTATGAAAATGTTATTGAAAAAACAGAGAGATAGAGGTATACATTCGTGCTGGTGCTCAGCTCAGACAAAAAAAAAGACTGAGGAGGCAATGCCCAAGTGGGAATTCCTTAACACTACCACACTTAGAAACTGTAGATATATGATGTACCAATTAGCTAAACTTCATTCAACATCATATATATATATCTCTTACAAAATAACAATTATCACGTGTACTTCAGAACTCTCCTGAAATACCCCTAGATTTGAGCCCCTTCGAAAACGCACTATTAAATGTATGGACTTTAATGGAAAGTATGAATAAAGCTCTGATGAGCTGGCAGAATCTTGTGGTATCCTTAAAAGGTAGAATCCAAAAGATTAAAATGCTTATCCTTCCAAAGTGGATATCTGTACTACAAATGTTATTGCAAATAATTTCTAGGAAAGAATCTCAGGATTAATAAATTCATATCTCATTTGGAAAGGGAAAAAGCCTATGTTGGCATTCCACAAATTAATATTACCAACTTGGGATGGAGGATTTGCCCTGCAATATATTAATAAGTATATCTCATGTCTTCTAAGACATGTTAATGATATGCTAATGGACAAAGAATGCTACTCTGTAGTAGATACTGAAAATCAATCATTCAGTTTTGTTATGGCTTAGGTCCTAGTTAGATGTAGGGACAACCACCCTTGGAGTGGCCACAGAGCAAGATATGGTCTAGATAGGCCAGAAGGCAAGGCAAGGAGCAGGAAGGCCAGATGGCCACAAGGCAAGACACGGTGCAAGAAGGCTGGATGGCCATAAGGCAAGACAAGGAAAGCCTGGGTAGACCACAAGGTAACAGTGGCTAGCGCAAGGAGCCAAGGGTGACGCAATGTGAAAGCATCTTGGGCTTGGTAAGGCAAGGTTATGTAGGGCTAGAGTCTAGATGTGATGAAGGCAGGGAGGAAGAACTTGGCAAGGCAGGTGGCCAAGCTCACCAAGGGCTCCTGGAGGTTGGGAAGCTGTACCACAGCATAGTGCAGCCGACAGCAAGGAGTTGGATCCGATGGCTGGAAGCAGAGCTCATTAGAGGCCTCTGCTGATAGGGAGGCATCATTGCAAGAGTCAATAGGGTAGGATGAGCTGCATAACAGGTGAAATTGTAACAAGTTTAAAATTCATATTACATGCTAAGGTACACATTGTTCCAAGAGAACTCAGTGGATATTTTGTTTGGTTCAGGATGCTGGGCATGGAAATCTCTCAGGCAGATGTTGAAGGCCCCATACATTGCTTCTATCTTTCTACATATTAACATTTATTCTGGGTTTTCAGTCAAAAGTCTTTAACAGATGGGAATATCTAGGCCTCAAAGAAATGGGCAATTTAATAAGAGAAGATGGATGAACAATTCTAAGTTTTGGGCAGCTAAAATATCAATTTGGTATTCAGAATATAAGAAACATAAGAACATGCCATACTGGGTCAGACCAAGGGTCCATCAAGCCCAGCATCCTGTTTCCAACAGTGGCCAATCCAGGCCATAAGAACCTGGCAAGTATCGAAAAACTAAGTCTTTTCCATGCTACCGTTGCTAGTAATAGCAGTGGCTATTTTCAAAGTCAACTTAATGGACTTCTCCTCCAAGAACTTATCCAATCCTTTTTTAAACACAGCTATACTAACTGCACTAACCACATCCTCTGGCAGCAAATTGCAGAGTTTAATTGTGCGTTGAGTAAAAAAGAACTTTCTCCGATTAGTTTTAAATGTGCCCCATGCTAACTTCATGGAGTGCCCCTAGTCTTTCTACTATCCGAAAGAGTAAATAACCGATTCACATCTACCCGTTCTAGATCTCTCATGATTTTAAACACCTCAATCATATCCCCCCTCAGCCATCTCTTCTCCAAGCTGAAAAGTCCTAACCTCTTTAGTCTTTCCTCACAGGGGAGCTGTTTCATTCCCTTTATCATTTTGGCCGCCCTTCTCGGTACCTTCTCCATCGCAACTATATCTTTTTTGAGATGCAGCGACCAGAATTGTATACAGTATTCAAGGTGCGGTCTCACCATGGAGCGATACAGAGGCATTATGACATTTTCTGTTTTATTCACCATTCCCTTTCTAATAACTCCCAACATTCTGTTTGCTTTTTTGACTGCCGCAGCACACTGAACCGATGATTTCAACGTGTTATCCACTATGACGCCTAGATCTCTTCCTTGGGTGGTAGCTCCTAATATGGAACCTAACATTGTGTAACTATAGCATGGGTTATTTTTCCCTATATGCATCACCTTGTACTTATCCACATTAAGTTTCATCAGCCATTTGGATGCCCAATTTTCCAGTCTCAGAAGGTCTTCCTGCAATTTATCAGAATCTGCTTGTGATTTAACTACTCTGAACAATTTTGTATCATCTGCAAATTTGAATACCTCACTTGTCGTATTTCTTTCCAGATCATTTATAAATATATTGAAAAGTACGGGTCCCAATACAGATCCCTGAGGCACTCCACTGCCCACTCCCTTCCACTGAGAAAATTGTCCATTTAATCTTACTCTTTGTTTCTTGTCTTTTAGCCAGTTTGTGATCCAAGAAAGGACATCGCCACCTATCCCATGACCTTTTACTTTTCCTAGAAGCCTCTCATGAGGAACTTTGTCAAACGCCTTCTGAAAATCCAAATACACTACATCTACTGGTTCACCTTTATCTACATGTTTATTAACCCCTTCAAAAAAGTGAGGCAGATTTGTGAGGCAACTATACTGCCTCTGTCTCCCTGGGGAGCATTACATATGCCAGACTGTAAATTACCAGCAATATTGTTACTGATTATAACCAGGAAGGCATGGAAAGATCTCTGCCATTGGTGGAGAGTTTCCCGGAAAATCTTTACCGTTGGTAATTGTGAACTATCCCCTGGGATGCAATACAGTATTTTTCATAAACGGCAAGAACATGAACTCGCTAGAGTCTCTCATATCTGTTGTGCAGCTTCTGATTCT
Source organism: Rhinatrema bivittatum (assembly GCF_901001135.1). Lineage (NCBI taxonomy): Eukaryota > Metazoa > Chordata > Amphibia > Gymnophiona > Rhinatrematidae > Rhinatrema > Rhinatrema bivittatum. The sequence continues at coordinate 717,822,519 of NC_042615.1, read as the reverse complement.
GTGCATTCTTTTGAACAGGAAATTGTTAATCTCTCTAATAGGCACTTCATGCATATTTGCAAGCTAGACACGATGGGGCCGACTTTAAAAGCCCAGCGCTTGCAAATCCCGGGAGATACGACCGAGGCTGGTGCGCACCAGGCACAGTTTCAAGCGGCCTAGCCACGCACATATCTCCCTGTATGCGAGGGAGTGCTGGGCTTTTAAAAAGGGAAGGGCCGAGGGCAGGGTCTGGGCAGGGCGGGGGCCAGCCAGGAGGTGAAGCGCACACTGGCAGCTGGCTGGCACCCACAAAATACTTCTGCTTGGAGGAGCAGGTAAGTTGTAAAACAAAACAATTCAGAGTAGGTAGGTGAGGTTCAGGGGTCAGAGAGGAGAGGAGAGGGGAAAAGGGAGGAAGGATAGGTAGGGGGTTAGGGAAGTTCCCTCCCAGTCCGCTCCTTTATTGAAGCAGACTGGGAGGGAACTGGGAAAAGGGCCGATTGTGTCGGCACGAATGTAAAAAAAAGTTTCTCCCCCCTTTTGCGTGCGGGTAGCCGATTTTATAAAATGCATGTGGTGACGCACGAATGTTATAAAACCAGTGCGCCCATCTGTGTGGGCTGGGAACCGCACGCACATGAACGCCTGCACACCGATTTGAAAATTTACCCTTGTGTGTTGGACTTACAACCGTAAGAACCTCTTATTTTCCAGGGTGGTTTGTTAGTGAATTTGATTCTTATAACTGATGCTAGATGTAACAAGTTAGGTTTCTGGTATAAATTGAGGTTCAAAAAGTAAGTACTAATGTTTTACAAAAAATTGGCTTTTACGTGGTCTGAAGATTTGGGTATCAGATTGGCTGTGAACGAATCGGAAGTATTATTTAAGCACCTTGGGACTTTACTTATAGAGGCTAAATGTCAGGAAATGCAGTTCAAATGTCTGCATAGAAGTTACTATGGTTTGCTAGGATGTTTAAAATGGGCCTGAAAGATTTTCCAGATTATATAAAATGCCATGTTATGAAAGGGACATTTATTCATAGTTTTTCATTCTGCGTTAGATTATATGATTATTGGGATGCTGTGTTATCAGTGTTAGAGAAGCGTTCCCTATAAAACCACCATTTACTGGGGAAAACGTATTATTGGGATTTTGGTTTGGGCCCAGCCCAGGAACTTTCTAAAGGTACTCAACATTTTGCTTATCTAGTGTTATTATTGGCAAGAGCTGGTATATTGAAGCAATGGATTGATAATAAATCATCACTTGTTCAGATTTTGTTTTCTTTAATGCTAGATTGGGTACGTTTGGAAAAAACTGGATGTCAAATATCTGCAGAGGACGCTAAACAAAGACTATCAGAAAGCATGGGATCTGTTTTACAAGATTGTGCCTCTGCAGTTTAAAACATCATGATTTAAATGTTTAATGGCTCCCTAGGTACTTGTTAAGTATGAGTGAGATGTGCATGAGTTTCCTGTTTTGAATATATGTTTGCTGTTAAATGCAGCGAGCTGTAAAATAGAAAAATACTGAATCCCATTCATTGTTTGAAAGTATTGTTTTCTATTTTACTGTTTGTACTGTGGTTCATCAAATAAATAAAACATTAAAAAAAGGGGCATTAGAGCCTAAAAACCAGCAGCAAGCTTAGCGTGTCTCGTGCAGATTATAGGGTAATAACCCTTATTAGCCATGACCCTGCTATGCAAGAGGGTGCAATAAGGAGGAGGCTATGTAGTATGCCTCCTTCTTCCATGGCTTATTTAATAGCTACTCAGAGGACGGCATTAAACTTCTCAAGATAGACAGGAGAGCACAGACAAAGATAGGACCGGGTCTGGTTGGGATGGGTCAGACTTGGCTGGGTTTGGGTCAAGCCAGGCTGGGCTCAGATAGGATCAGGCTTGGTTGGGCTGGGCCAGCAGGATGAGGTCCTTCCTCTCTTCCCATCTTCCACTCACCTTAATAAAATGAATAGTTCTAGAACTCCTCCTACCTATGGGTCCATTGCAATAGCAGCAGCCTGAGCCATGCAAAATCCCCTCGCTCCCAGGCTACCCCAACCAGAGAGGCCTTACCTCCTCCGGGCAGGGCTGCTCGCTCACTGACTGCGGATTGTTCCCTCCCCTTTTAATGGTCAGCGAAAGGACCAATCCCCTTTCAGAATTTTGGAAGTACAGCCCTCTGAAGTCCTTTCACAGTCAGCTATCAGTGGAGTGAAGGAGTGAATAAATTAATATTAAGTGCTGACAGCAAGGGAAAGGATGAGAATTCTTTAAAGACTGTTCACCAGATTTGGGACCCCTATATCAACTCACTGCCATCGCAAGTGAGTACACAAGGAATATGCGCCTTACTGACAGGGCTTAATTTGTGGGGGAATGGCCTGGAACGCCATTCCGGCACTTCTTTTTAGAGTTAAGAGGCAGAGCAGCAGGGGTGTTCTGCTCCAGCCCCTCCTCTCCAGGCAGCCTGCAGGGAAGAAGAGAGGAAGGGTTGAGCCTGGAGCAGACAAAGCAGAGAACAGTCACTCTACTCCCTAATCCAGCCCCATCTGTAGGGAAGAGGAGGAGATGGGGGTTTGCCTGAAGCAGAGAAAAGAAGAGACAGAAAAATGAGTTGCATGAGCCCACGTCTGAATTTTGTAAGCAGTCATGCCAATGATTAAGGCATCAACCCTGGTGTTGATGGTTGGCACTACTGCTTACAAGTTTTGAACGTGTATTCATGCAACACTTTTTTGTGTCTGGTCCCCAGTTCCTTTTTCTAGGATCTGATGAAGCAGTGCACAGCTGGCAGTGTAAATCAGTTGAAGCTCCCCTGCAGACATAAAAATGTGAAGAATGTGTTTGCATATTTCTGAGTAAGAGAGAGAGAGTGTGTGTGCTTGGGGGAGACAGGGTTCACACCCACGAAGCCACTCCCACTCCACAGTTCCACTTCCTTTTCGTCTGCTTATAGAATTAGGCACTGGGGATGGACCAGAGAGACTCACATATAGTATGAACTGGGTGGGATGCAGCAGACCACAGGCTCAGAAGAAGAATTTTCTGGGTTAATGAATGAGTGTAGTAGGAATTCAAATAAGAACCTTAAGAACACGAGAAGTGCAATGGACCAAGGTCCATCGAGCCCAGCATTTCTTCTCTGACAGTGGCCAATCCAGGTCACAAGGACCCAGCATAACCCAAAGAGTTGATCTATCCCAGGGATAAGTGAGAGCTTTTCCCATGCTTACCTAGTTAATAACTGTTTATGGACTTTTCCTTCAGGAACTTGTCCACTCCTCTTTTGAATCCCACTATGTTAACTGCCTTGACTATGTCCCTCCTGCAACAGATGCCATAGCTTGATAGTGAGCTGAGTGAAACAAATACTTCCTACAAGTTATTTTAAATCTCTCAGCTGTTGGTTTCATAAAGTGAAAATAACCATTCCCTATTTACCTGTTCCACTCCACTCATGGTTTTTTAAATTTCCCTTGGTCATCTCTTCCCCAACCTAAAGAGTCCTCATCTGTTCAGCCTTTCTTCAAAGGAGAGATTTTCCATCCCCTTTATCATTTTTGATACCCTTCTCCATACTTTTTCTATATCTGCTATGTCTTTTTTGAGATAGGGTGACCAGAATTGCACACAGTACTTGAGGTTTGGTGCTTCATGGATCTATACAAAGGAAAGATATTCTCAGTTTTGTTCTCTATTCTTTCCCAAATAATTCCTAACAGTCTATTTGCCTTTCTGACTGCTGCCACATACGCGTCATCGTTATGCTGGGTCCTTGTGACCTGGATTTTAAAAGGAACGCGCATGTGCCCATAAAGATGCAGATTGAAGTGCGAGCAATTCATTTTATAAAGTACGCACGTAGCATTTAAAATACTGTTTATGCATGTAAACTTGCACATTTCTCTATATGGAGTCAGTCTGACTCTAGAGGGGCACTTTGAATCGGGGTGGGTTTTCAGGAGGTGGGTTGGGGTTACGGGGGTGTTGTTACAGACACATTCAGAGGTATTCATAGTAAAACTGTCATCAGTAAAGAATTATAGTCCTTATAAGTGCGGGAAAGTCGCACAAGAGGAGTTGATTTGTATACCGCAGTGCGAGCTCATTGTACAAATCTCCTCCTTTTCATGTTCCAGGTTTGATATGAAATTTGGTAGAAATGTATGTAATTTGCTATGTTTTGTTTAATGTTTTACCACTGTGATGTTGTGTGTTCTATAGCGTGGTGTAGTTTCTTTAGTTTTGTGGTTATGTGGCATAGTTGTATGGCTTTTATGTTCAATACATTATTATATTTTATGTTTTTATCTTGTTACCTGCCAGAAGCAAATTCTTTCTGACTGGTAGGGCAGAAATCGGAGAAATAAAATTGAGATAACCTTGGGACGGATCTGGAAGACAGTGATAGAAACCGGGTTTGAGAGTTTGAGTCAAGACAAGGTGTGTGGGCTGGGTAAGCTGATCTTGATTTAAGGATGGGAATTTATATAATCTTCTACACAAAGTGGTAGAAACGTAGAGGTGAAATCTAGATTGGGCAGACTGGATGGACCAACTGATCTTTATCTGCCGTCTTGTACTACGTACGTTTAAACTACTTCCATGGCCAAGGGGAGGCATGGGATTGATTAATGGCCTTCAGCCTGCTGATCATCACCTTGTTCAGATGCAGTATTGACTGGGAAAGTAAAAGCACAGAGTTGCAATAGCTGTATCACAAAAAATAAATTTTTAGGGATTGTAAAGCTGAGCAGGAGGTGTGGATGGGCCACATGGTCTATATGTGACATTAACTTCTAAACAAATTGGAGTCTAGTACCTAGTAGATATAAGAGCTTTGGATACCTAACTTTTTCTACCAGTAAACATTTTGCTGTAACTGTTGCAGATGCACATCATCATCATCATCATCATCAAAGGATAAATTGTACATTGTTCAATTAAATAATATGACATCTTGCAAAGAAATTAGTATACTGCATCCAACAAGCACTGTAAATCTGTGGCAGGAAAGGTTACCAAAGGCAGCCACTTTTGGGCTCCACTGAAGTTCTGCTTTAAACCACAGTCTATCTCCTTTACTGGATTAAGGAATTGCCTTTTAAAAATTAAGGGCTTTGGAATTAAGCACAATCAGTGAAGGAGATCCAGTGCGTCAAAGGCAGGTTATTTACTAGTCTTTTAATCCTACTTCTACTTTAGCCATCTGCTCTCTTTCTTCATAGCTTATAGCCAAGCTTTGTTGCATAACAGTACATTATATAACTTCAAAAGCAGAACAGGCACCTAAGTACTAGCATTATGATGCTATCCCATCATTTCCAACTTCGTATGAATCATGTACATTAATTCCCTCTAAACACCCCTAGAACGAAAATCTTGAAATATTTGTTAGCCTACTTTTAGTTTATATGCTCATATAAAATGACTTACAGAAAAACAAAATACACATTAGTGATGATATTGATTCATTTATAGAAAACAGTTCATGAGTTTTAAGAATAAAGTTTCAAAAAGTTATGCAGTTGTGGTTCTTATTTGTTTCACAATAATGGAATGGATTTTCAAAATCACTAGATGCCCAATTCTGGTGCTGAAAATCCACTTTTAGTCATCTAAGGGCCAGATTCATTAAGGCTTTTCTCCCATTTTGTGTCTATGGGTAAAACCCTTAAAGGCGCATTTTAAAAGCTCTCCACATGCCAAAACCAGTTGGACCGACGCACACTAAGGGCTAGATTAAAAAAAAATACGCGCACATCCATGTGTACGCGCACATGGACACGCAATTTTATAACATGTGTGCGCTGGCGCATGCACATGTTATAAAATCCCAGGCAGCGTGTGCAAGGGGGGGGGAGGGTCGAATAATGCAAAATCACACGGCGACAAGATCAGGGCTTTCCCCAGTTCCCTCCCAGTCTGCTCCAATTAAAGAGCGGACTGGGAGGGAACTTTCCTTCCCCTTTCCTCCCCACCCTCTAAAACCATTTTTTTTTTTTTACTTTTTATTTTGCAAGTTACTTCAGGACCCGACCTAAAGTAACTTGCGTGTGCCGGCAAGAGAGGATCCGGGACAGCGAGGAATGGTGCTGCCCGGGCCGCCCCTCTCCGCCCCCCTTTTAAGGCTCCGGCACTTACTCACGTCCCGGGGTTTATGCTCGTGGCCGGGCCCATTTGAAAATGGGCCCGGCGCACGTAAGTCTCGGTCATGTGCGTAAATCCTGTGATTTATGCGCTCTGCAGTTTTAAAATCCGGCTGTAAGTGTATTTTAAAAGCCGTCCAAGGATGCTTTTATTTCCCATTGCGTGTGCAAGTAAATATTTTCTAAAAAGGGGCAGAGCGTGGGCATGTTGAGGCCTGTTCAAGAGATACGTGCGTAAATACTTATGCGTCCTTGCGCGCACCGGGGTCTCCTGCTGCGTAAATTTACTTCTGCTATGGAAGGCATGTGAGTAGTAAAATAAAATATAAAAATATAGGCAAGAGATTTTATAAATCTGCGCCCGCGCTTACTTTTGTTCGCGCACCAGGCGCAAACAAGAGTACACGGGATTTTAATAGATACATGCGTAGCTGCACGTATCCATTAAAATCCGGGGTCGGCGCGCGCAAGGCTGCCCAAAATCGGCAGCCTGCGTGCGCCGAGCCACGCAGCCTGCCTCCCTTCCCTCTGAGGCCGCTCCGAAATCGGAGCGGCCTCGGAGGGAACTTTCCTTCCACCCTCCCGCACCTTCCCCTCCCTTCCCCTACCTAACCCACCCCCCGACCGGCCCTATCTAAACCACCCCCTACCTTTGTTGCACAAGTTACAACTTGTGTGCGCTGGGCTGGCCGCCGGCGCGTCATGGTCCGGTCGCTAGTCCGGAGACCACAGCCACGCCCCCGGAACGCCCCCAATGATGCGCCTGCCGCTACACACCCCCGACACGCCCCGATGACGCGCTGGCCATGACACGCCCCCCCCCCCCCAGGAAAGCCCCAGGACTTACACGCGTCCCGGGGCTTTGTGCGCACCGGCAGCCTATGCAAGATAGGCTCGGCGCGTGCAGGGGGGTTTTGGGGTAAGTTTTCGGGGGTTACGCGCGTTTTAAGGGTTGGGGCTAACAAGGGGGAAATGTGGCTATTAAATTAGTGGAGTTTACAAGTCCTATCCCTAAACTGGGTGAACTGGGAACATGGCGAATGGCGTTGGTGCAAGTCTCTTGTAAACTGCCCGCACTTATGTGGTAGAAATGGCATGTACACGCATCCCCGCTATTTTATAACATCTGTCATCAAATAGATGTGACTCTGGGCACAGATTGACGAACGCACGCACATGTACACCGTTTAAAAGTTACCGTCTTAGTGAATCAGGTACTAAAAGAGAAGATAGCTTTCAAAGTGTTAGCTACTTTGAGGTTGATATTCAAAAGATGTGTCTGGCTATATCTGGGATCTAATTGGATAAATCTTTGGGGTTAAAAATCCCCTTTCACCTGTTTGGCAGGAACATTTTGTATGGGAAAATTGTTGCCCTGCATATGTACCTGCATAAATTGTTGCCCTGCAAATGTACCTGCATAAAGAGAGGGAAGTCTGAAGGCTTTTCCGGGCCATGGCAAACGTATCTGGCCAGTACTGACATTCAGTGCTGGCCGGATAACATTAGCAAGACGAGTCTGCTCATGGTGAGGCTCTGTGCCAAACTTATCTTGATAACTTATTCTGGTATATTCAGCGACAGACTTATCTAGATAAACAGCTCAACAGCCAGATAATATTGACAGGAACATTTTTACCAGCCATTGGCTTACTGAATGTGGAATTCTTATTTGCTGAGAGCCCCATTTTCTCTCTCTCTCTCTTTTTTTTTTTTTTTTAAACATTTTATTGGGAACCAAGAAAAATACAACCATATGACATAAAAGAGTACAACAGAATAACATACGACGATAACTATAATTACATTTTAAAAAGTCCTATCAGTGCACCACTGAGAAAGAAAAAAATCATAATGCATAAAATGAAAGTTAAAAGGTAGCAAGCTCCAACTAATATGAGGCTATTATAGAAAGACAACAATAATCACCACAAAATTATGACATATTAATAGATGAAAGAACTCTGTCATCAAATGCCTCTAAACCAGCTTCCAGGTAAGCAAAACCTCAGGATAGTCTTCCTTTTATTTATTTAATTGATGATTATAATAAAAGAAAGTTTCTCAGAAGTAAAAATATCCCAGACTTTCTGGAGCCAAGAAGGTTTACTGGGAGATTTCCAACAGAACGCAATGATGCACCTGGCAGCAACCAGTAAACAATCTACCAATTGTAAACCTGTAGTAGAAGTGAACGGATCTACAATTTGTACACTACTACACAACTTCAACCTTTTCTGCATTCCCCAAAGAAGCGACATGAAGTCTATACTTTTAGTAAATTTGTGCTCCATTGAAATTCAATGCTTATATGTATAACTCCATGCCGAAAAATGGCACTAGAAATGTGGTGGAAATTGTGACTTCAGCAATGTGATTACTTATTTGATTACATTTAATTCTTATTTTTGCTGTTTTTGAAAACACTCATGTATGATTGATACTATATATTACCATTGTTAAAGTTTGAATTTTGAGAGTGAGGGCATATGAGTCAGTTTTTTTCCTGATTCCAAATAAAAATTATTTTATGTCGGCTGGGCTTTTTTCTGTGCAAGTATTTGACTGTACGTAGAACCTGCACCTTTTTTTCCCCCTCTGTTCATCAACCTCTGGGAAACGACAAGAGGAGAAGGGCTGGATAAGGAAGCAGAGTAGCTCCACTCTGCTCCGGTCTGTTCTTCACAGGGAATGGTCAATAGAGTTGGGTCACCAGCCCTATATGCTATAGGGCTGGTGACCCAACTATAGAGATAATATAGAACAGTACCAGAACCCGGGAACTGCCCATACTACCCTGTAGTTGTAATTAATGTTATATTTTTTTTTCCTTTTAACCACTATGAGGTCAATATTCAAAAAACCAGCAAACAGACAAGTTGCCCAGCTAAAGTCAGCCGGATAACTTGCCCCGGATATTCATCAGGATAAGAGTTCTGGTGAATATAGTCGCCTAACGTTATCTGGCTACCTCTAGCCGGATAGTGGTCACATCTAACGGGTTATGCTTGAATTTAACTGATTAGGTCTAAAAGCGTGGCATGGGTTCGGTCAACTGGTTATATTCAAAATTTAACTGGTCAAGTAACTACAAAATGAAACTTAAAAAAAGAAAAAAGCTTTGGGGCCTTTAGGACCAATCTACTCCTGAAAACACTTAAAAATAATTGCAGGCACAGTACTCAATCCACCCCCACCTCTAACTACCAAATTTAAATAAACACAGCGGTCACTAGTGACCTTAGACTAGCACCTCCACCCCCCCCTCCCCGTTGCCTGTTTATAAGCTTAAATCTCAGTCCCTCCTGCCTGCCTCCACCTACAACCTCCATTTCATCCTCTCCAACTCTTCTTCCAAGATCCCTGAAACCTCTACTGGGAAGTGCCACAGTCTCCCACCCACTCCCAGCTGCTTCCAGTGTTGTTCTGAAGCAGTTCTAGAGTTACTGGCTAAATGAAGTAGATACCACTGAATATTGGCTAACTTTAGTTGGGGGAATATATTTAAATGCCAGATTTGTCCGGCTAGACAAATCCTTTTGAATATGGACCTCTTTATGGATTCGTTTTGTAACACACGTGCAAATGTTGTTATGACAAAGTTTCCTGAATCTAAATTTGAGTACAGCACCAATGGCGCTGCTCTCTTTCAATCTCCTTCCTCCTCTGACGGCAGAGGAGGTACAGCGGCTAGGCACTGCGCTCCTATGTCTGCTCCCTACAGAAGGGAGGATTAGCACAGGAGAGGATCGTAGAGTGACTGGACCCTGCAGGGAGCTGGGCTACCTTGAGGGGGGGGGGAGGGGGAGGGGGTGTGTGTGTGTGCAATGGAAGGTTTCCCTGATTTCCGCTGCTTTTCCTTCCCCCCCTTAAGGATGACCCTGCATCTGATTATCAGCACAGTTCTTTCAAGAAAAGAAGCCCTGTGTGTAGAGTCTCTGAAGAAAGACAATGGGATGAGAATTAGTAGAATGTCGATTTGTACCAACTATACAAGGGAGAATGTTCATGTTAATAGCAGCAATTCTTCCAAACCACAAAATCTTGAAGTCAGCCTTTATCCTGCTTACCAAAACGGGAAAGTTCAAGGCATATAGCTTATTAATATTTTCAGAGATCAGAATTGCCACATATTTTAGTGTGTATCCTTATATCATTTAAACCAAAATGCATGCTCTATAAAACTTCGGTTTTGAATCGCAAACAGTACTAACAATGTTCATGGTTTCAGTCAGAACTTTTAAAGAGGAAATTTGGATACAGACATCTATTAGAACATCAGTAAAATGAGCTATTTTGCGTTCAGTCCAATCAGGACGCAGGATGATGTCTAATCATGATTTCTAATGCCTCCATAATAAGAGAGAAAACAAAGGAAAACCTTGCCTTATTCTTTGTTCCTAAAAGGTAACAAAAATCCCACAGTAGGTAAAAAGGTTGGGACAAAAATCCATTAACTTTAAGGTGAGCTTTCAGGAAATGGCAGAGATGAATTGCCAAATTTAAGAAGTTCAATCCAAACTCAAAAGCTTTCATAGTAGCATAAAGTTAAAGCCATTCAACCTTATCAAGTGCTTTTTCATCACCCAAAGAGATCAAAAGTGAATCCTCACTAAATAATTTAGCACGCTGGATGAAATTAATCCTTATATCTAACATTTTCAGCCTCTTGTCAGTCTTTAATAAAACCCAACTGGTCTTTACAGAGAAGGGAAAGTGATGAGTGTTCTAGCCTACACTCTAAGATTTTGATCATGGGATTTTTCCATTTTGAGTCTCTGGAAAAATGTGTGGTTCATCCAACTCAATGTTGGGAAATCCTTAACAGCGAGATTTCTTGGTGGGCATTCCTCTAATAATGGGAGAATAATGTCAAAGCATTTTACCCATTCTGATCAGCTGATGAAAATTGCCCTCCCCCAATGTGGCTATATTTATTTATTTATTTTTATATACCGATGTTCCTGTAAAGAATACATATCGCACCGGTTTACAAGGAACTGAACAGTCGCCTCCAGGGCGGAAATACATTAAAACAGTCGCCTCAAGGCAGAATACATTAACACAAGTATACAGGAAAACTATTAAAGAGAACTAGATGTATATATATATATATATATATAGATGTATGTAGGCTAGATGTATGTGTGTTGTGGCTCTATGCGGTTTTATCCTCACTGAGGAGTATTTCTGGGGGGGGAGGGGCGGGGGCATGCTAAGATCGCGAGAAGAAGTACACGTGTAGATTGCATTTTCAAATATACTTTTTCAGGAAAAAAATCAGCCTTCAGAAAAAGAATGTGTAAATGACCATGTGACAAGTTTCAAAGCAAAAATACAATATAAAGCAACTATTAAGACCTGCGCGCGGAAGCACACATGCACACGTTTGCCTGATCGCGCAATAGACGTGATGATTTTATAACAAACGCATGTACATGCATGACTGTTATAAAATTGGCTATACGTACATACATGTGCACACAATTTTACATTGTCGCGTGCATGTTTGCACAAATGCTACCTTAATCTTGTGAGTGGGGGGATTTTAGTAGATACGCGATTCGATGCAATTACCTGTTTCCCCAGTTTGTTCCCAGTTCGCCCCAGTAAAGGAGGGGATTTCTTAAACCCCCTAGCTAACTTGCCTCCCTTTTACCCTATTAGCCCCAACCCTTAAAACCCTGCTGACTAGCCTAGTTTGGTTTTTTTTCATGACTTACATGCCATCCATAGCAGAAGTAAAGTTACGTGGATAGGGATCCCAGCACGAGCTAGTGTGCGTAAATATTTACATGCTGGTTTAATTCATATTTCCTGGAACACCCATATCTCGCCCCTTTTACGATGGCTAAAATCTGGACACTTACATTTAGGCCTATTTGGTTTCCTAGAGTTAGGTGACCATGACTTCTCTCCAACTTGGAAACACTTTTGGAGATGCCTACAGTTAGGATCTGATTTACTCTACTTTTCTCCCATAGACTCAGAAATGGGAAAAAAAAGCCTTAGTGAATCAGGCCCTTAGAGCGGCCAAATTTACATATAAGCTTCTTAGCATGGTTTGTCCACAGTAAGCAGAATTTAAAAACTTTTAAATAAATACATTTATCTGTTTAACCTAAAAAATGTTCAATGAGGCCAAACCAGCCACTCTTCCCCTAGTTAGGTGGCTAGATCATTTGAAGATTGACCCCTAAAGTTTTTTTCCCTTAGACACACAATGAGAGAAAAGCCTTAGTAAATGGGAAAAACCCTGCCATTTATGTCTGAGGGAAAAATGTTAGGTATATAGGTCCCACAAGATCTCTAATGGATAACAGCCAGGGGCATCTGAAATTTGATCTGATGTCAATGTAATTCTGGAGGCCACATAAATGCAGATTTTAGACATCAGGTTTCTGTGTCAGCTTTTGACAATAAAGCCCTGGAGAGGATATTTAGGAGGCAATAAATCAAATTATCAAATGCAGTTTGGAAATTCCCCATCCCCCATTTTCCTTTGCAAATCAGCTGGCAGTAACTGCAAGACTGCAAGTCTTATGGGGCAGTATTAAAATTGCCCTCCCCATGTTCTCTCTCAATCAAGCAAACTCCAATTAGACTGTATTTAAAAGTGATTTCTAAGATTTTCCTACATTTTATGCAATTCCCAAGTCTTTTTTTTATAGACTGTAATGATTTACTGTTCACCCAAATACCTCACAGTATCAAGGCACATTGGCAGCATGGCACTGCTATGATAAATAAGATGACAGATTGAGAAAATGATTACTCTATATTTAAAACTATACTGCAAGAATTATCTTTATTTGAAATAGCAACTAGTAGAATGTGACGTAAATCTGCAACTATAAATAAAATAATTCCATATATCTACATTACGTTCATATGTTATGTTATGTTATGTTAACTGTTTGAATTTTTTCTGCATCCAAACATAGTTGAGGGTAATAATTTCCACCTTCAGAAGGTTAAAGGAAAGGTTTTAGTTTTTTAATGCGGTTGTGTAAATATTGCATTATATAAATTGATGAGTAGAGACGCGAGCAGTTAGAATGGAGCTTTGAAACTCTTTCTTTCCAAAATTATCTGGTAGCCTATGATCATTTTCAGGAGGTAAATCTGAATAAATCCTTGGGTTTTTTTCCCCACCTTTTTCATGGCGGATTTCACGATAATAGACTAATCAGGCAATTGGACAATTCCAAACCCAAGTGAATACATAGAAACATAGAAATGACGGCAGAAGAAGACCGAACGGCCCATCCAATCTGCCCAGCAAGCTACGCACTTTATCCTTTTTTATCTTTTTCTCTTTCCCACCTGTTACTATTGGCTTCCAGTACCTTCCAGCCTTAATTCCCCTCCCCCCACCACTTTAAATCTTTCCTTGACATAGGAATGCAAGAGATAAGGGTTTCCCACATTCACATCTGCAACAGATTCAGAATGCTGTGGTCTGGGAGAGCGGCTGGTTCTGATGGAATTTCTAGTATTTGAAGATCGAGTACTTCCATCCATGGGTCTTTATCACTGCATACACCTACTACATGTGTCGTTCCCATTTTTCTATAAACTTTGAATAGGTAAGGTTTTCCGGAGGTGATGTTTGCTCTGGAGGATCTGGAAGTGGGACAGAAGGTATTCTTGTGCAATTTTCTTCAGAACTCAAGGGTGAAGGAAAACTAATTCAGAACCCCAAATAATGAAGGCAGCAAATTGGAGGGTTCTCCTGGTTGCCACACAGATGAATCACCCTGGTCTACCCAATCTGACTGACTTGACTCCACTCCAATCAAAAGGGATGAAGAACCCCCTAGTAGCAAGAGTTCTGATGATGTGCATATCCTAATAGGTGAAATTGGTATTCTGCTCTGTGGGACTGCTGTTTCAATGATAGAAAGGAAAGGATGGAAAGTTTCTTTTGTCTCCTTAGTCAAAGTGATATTTATTATCAGGTCTGCTATCTGGTGAAGTGACTGATGTGTCCTCTGACATGGCGTGGGTGGTGGAACATCTTCTTTAGAGATGAGAATGGGCTCCTATTCTTGAATTTGGAGGCTTACTGAAGGTGAGTGTTACTAAAGAACATATTGGGGCAGATTTTCAAAGGGTTACGCGCGTAACCCCAAAAACCTGCTCCTGCGCACGCCGAGCCTATTTTGCATAGGCTCAGCGACGCACGCAAGTACCGGGACACGCGTATGTCCCGGGGCTTTGAAAAAGGGGTGGGGCGGTACGGGGGTGGTACTGAGTCCTCCGGCACTGCGGCCATGCCGGGGGATGATGCGCCGCAGCCGGCAGGTGTAACTCCTGAAATAAAGGTAGGGGGAGATTTAGGTAGGGCTGGGGGGGTGGGTTAGATAGGGGAAGGTGGGGGGAGCGGAAGGAAAGTTCCCTCCGAGGCTGCTCCGATTTCCGAGTGGCCTTGGAGGGAAGGGGGAAAGCCATCGGGGCTCCCCTAGGGCTCGGCGCGCCCAAGTGTGCACGCACTTGCGCGCGCCGAACCCGGATTTTATAACATACACGCAGCTGCGCGCGCAAGTTATAAAATCGGGCGTACATTTGTGTGCGCCGGGTAGCGTGCACAAATGTAGACTGCGCACGCAGGTTATAAAATCTGCCCCATTGGGTCTGGCATTTCCAAATGGAAGGCCTCTGCCAATAACCATGAAGAGGTGAGGGCTCTGGTAATTGAAGGGGGTGTAAGGTTTAAGGTTTATTGTCATTTATATACCGTCATCTCAGCGATGGCCTTCACGACGGTTTACATTTCAATAAATATGCAGAAAAGAGATTACAATCAATTATAAAAGATAAAAACAGCTAAAAATTAAAAGAAGGAAATTAAGAAGTATTAGCTGTTTGGGATAAGATCATAAATATTAAACAAATAAAATCATAAAATATTAAAATACATTACCAGAATTAATAAAAATAAAAACAAAATCACCTATAGGTGTTAGAAAAACTTAAACACCTGACTGTTTCTCAACTTCCTTATATGCCGCATTAAACATCCATGTTTTGAGATCTGCTTTGAATTTACTATTTTCTTGCTGCGTCCTTAATGTAACTGGGAGAGAGTTCCAAAGTTTTGAGCCTGCAATTGACAGCGCCCTCTCTCTGACTTGGCTGAGATGAGCTGACTTGATTGTGGGAATTGATAATAGTCCTTTATTAGCCGACCTCAAATTTCTCTGTGGGGCGTGCAATTGCAGTGCTGCATGCAACCATTCTGTTCTTTCCCCATAAATTATATTATGTATTATGCAGGCAGCTTTGTAAAGTATTCTAAAATGTATTGGTAATCAATGTAGTGCTATTAGTGTTGGGGTGATATAAGCAACAAATCTTCCTCTTCACCTGATTTAACCGGCATAGAACTGCATAGGTATTTCTGCATGATACTCTGGTCCAAGGCTCACTGCACCAAATGTGGCAATGCAGGAGACTTACGCTTCAATAGAGTAGAATGCTTTGAAGATTTCAAAGAAATACGCTTCAAGTGCATCACAAGGCCTTGCTTTAAATGCAGGATGTATTAATGGCATTGGCATTGTTTGCATTGAAGGGAAACCGCTGCCATGCATTGATAAGCCATATATTGGAAGTGCTGATGCAGCGTATGTTGCAAGACTAAAGAACTGTGTGAAAGTGGAGTTAATGCATCAATATATGTTGAAGGGGGTCCAGGCTCCATGCTATGAGGGTGCCAATGTGCCATACTGTGAGGGCTTCAGTGAACCATGTGGTAACACAATGCACCACACTTGGAGGATTTGTGCATCTTCGATGTTAGTTGCTCCGATGGCCCATAGAGCAGTGTTTTCTAACCCTCTTCTGGAGGCACATCTAGCCAGTCAGGTTTTCAGGATTTCCACAATGAATATGCATATGGACATTACTTTGCCACAAATGCAGTTTTTTAAATCCTCTCACGGTAGCTTTATTTTTTTTTACCAGACATATTGAATTTTTAATGGCACGAAAAAGTGCTGTTGTGGGTGCTGTAGAGGCAGCAAGTAACTTAAAGCAAACAGACTGAAGAAAAAATAGTAACAAATTAAGAATTCTGAGAAAAAAAAAAAAGACTGGAGAGACTGACAAAAAATGACCAAGGAAGCTCATGAGGCAACTCCTGCACATGCTAAGTAGAGCTTAAAACTCAACTGGCTAGAAGATGAGTCTATCTGGTACCACAGAATGAGGTCACCCACGTCATGGGTAATTCAGCCTGCTTATCAACAGAAAACTAAGGGAGACAGCACAACTGTATTCTTGTAGAGAGAAAGGATATATCCTGCTTGCTTCAATAATGGATATCTGCTGGCTTCAATTGTGCCAGCTCTTTATGTATTTCAATATCAAAAACACTGGAACCCATAAGTGTTAAAAAAGACTGAAAATGTAATTGCAAAAGAGTTCCCACATTTTAAAAAGGCCTCTCCATTTCATATAATATTCAACATTTTCTTTCCTCAGGTGTTCCTAACCAAGGGACCCATAACCTGGAAGCTCAAGTGTGCACCAAGCATCAGGTAGAACGGAGAATCTATTCTGTGATGCTGGAATTGTTTTGCAGTAGTAATCAAGACTTTTTTTGCAGTTCCAGTATCCAATGTTTTTCTTTATGAAACTGTACTGAGCCGATACAGCAGAGTGGGGCGAGTGCACTTCATATTAAATAACTGCTATTAGCTGCCGGCACTGGGTCTATCTAGGCTAATGTTCCTGGCACAAACTACTGGGACTTCAGACACACCAAATCCTGCACGTGACTAGCAGCCAAAAATAGCATGAAAACTCTTTTTTTCCAAACTGTGCTAGTAAATCTATAGCAGGGAGGCCACCAGCAAGAAAATGATCCTAACTCTTCAAGAATGCTTTGCACTACTGTGCAAAAGGTTATCTGTGTTCAATCCAGTTCAAATTGCTGCAACAATTTGGTTCTCAAATGACTGGAAGAGAGCTAAGTGAGCAGGGAAAATGCTATGATGTGTATAAAAATTAAAACATAGTAGACATCAGTCTGTGGTAGAATAAAGGACAGGTGGTAGAATAAAGGACAGGTGGTAACTGGCTCTACTGCTACTGTACAGGGGTAGACAGACAGGAGTCCACACAGGAGCAGATAACTTCCGCCTGTCTCAGGTGCATAGGATGGCTGAATCTCCACTGCTATGACAGAGTGTCTATATTAACTATTTATTAAGGTCAGATGTAGAAAGCATTTTTCCCATAGACATAAAAGGGGTAATTTTCAGTAGCCTAGCTAGCTACAAAGTCCATGGATAATCTACCTGGTGGGCAATTTTCAAAGCTAACTGTGTTTCTTTAGCTTATGCATGGACACAGAAGTTCCTGTACTTTTTGCACCTCCTTTTTCTGCGTGTTAAGGAAAGGGGGAAGTACACCTGTAGATTTGGGAATGCCATTCTACATGCGTACTTTATTCCCCCGCCCTAAACACACCTCTGAGGATGCCCCTTTTCAGACTGTAAAGCGTATGCACTGTGAACCCAGGCACAATTTTCAGCTGCTCTGAGAAGGGTGATTTTCAGATTGCTGGATTCACCATTCTTTCGCAGAATGGTGAATCCTGCGAAAACGGGGGGGGGGGGGGGGGGGGGGGCGGAGGGGGGAGGGCCTGCGAAAGCCGGCAGCCTTCGCACCATCGCGGTGTCTTTGCTGCCGGCTTTCGCACCAAATAGCGCCACTGGAAAGGTGGTGCTATTTGGCGCGCTACTGGGGACGATAAGATTACTAACCTTATCGCCGCCAGCGAAGATATCGCCAAGTCCGCCCCCTGGCTGCCCTGACTCTTCCCCTCGCCGCCCCGACTCTGCCCCGACTCCGCCCCCAGCATGCTATCGCATGCGATAAGCCTTTCAAAATGACCCAGTCAGTTAAATTGGCCTTTTACCCAGGTATACAGTTTTGAAAATTGTCCTCAATTAAGTAAAACTCTTTAGTACATCTGGCTATGTATATGTATGCCAACCTGACACAGCAATCTGTAGTGTTTCCAAGTAAAGGATACAAACATATGTATGGCTCCACTGGGATTCCCTGTGAAGGATGATTAGGGCCTAGTGGTTTAGGCCAGGGTAGTGTAGCATAGAGGGATGTGTGTGTGTCTGTGTGTATTTTTAGTTTGAATTTAGAGAGAGGAGTTTCCTTTTAGTTCTTTTAAATTTGGCTGATTCTTAGACAGTACAGAGAGTAGTTTCCAGCTTATACCCAGTGATTGGTAATTCATCTCTGCTGGTTTATGCAGTTAATCATCTTTTGTGATTTTTTTGTTGGGAGACATTTTTAGCCACTTTTTCTTCAAAGAAAGAGGAGTAAGAGAAGTTTTCTTGGTCATCTTTGTGTCTCTTAGATAAGGGATTCCCTTGCCAATCCGGCAATTGGAGGAGTAGACACTCAGCTGATATCATCACTGGGACGAGAAAGGACAATCTGAGCTACCTCTCTGGGGCCTCACAGGCAGCAGATACTGTGGCTAAGGAGGGTACAGGAGAAATGGATAGGAAATAATCGGAAAATGCAAGATCAAGCAGTAGATCCCAGGTATTTTGAAAGGAAACTAAATTGGAAAGGAGTTTATCTAGGAAGGCTTTGAATTCTGTCCAGGAAGGGGGGATAGGATCAAAGATTCACTACTTTTAATTGCTTTATGGATATTATCCAAGAAAGACTTGTATCACATGTCATAGGTTTCATGTTTAACTATTTCTTCAGTAAAGTTAAAGCTGGAATCCTGCCACAGTGTCCAGCTTCATTCTTGGCATTCACAAAAGAACAGCAGGACCCTGGAGTTTTATCCTCGCCTACCCTCCCATGGAAAATCCTCCCTACGGAGTTTAAAAGAGACGGTCTGCTTTGATAGAGACTTAGCCCTGGCATTGAGTGTAGGGCCATTGACTCTCCAAAGATCACCCTGGTTGGGGTTACATATAAAATTGGCTGTCAGGTTGTTTGCAGCAATCCCTTTTGGATACGGTAGAAATTTGTGTTTTCTTGTGAATGAAATGCACTATTTGCTTTGATCTTTTGGAATAATACTTTTGAACAAAAGATATTTAGAACTGAATTACAGTAGCTCATACTGGACCTGGAGAAAGCAGATATTGCACAAGTGTAAGAGTTATCCAAAGAGGATGATGTACATGTGCTTCCGAGGCCACATAGGTAACTACGTTAGATAGAAACTGGAACAAATTACATAAATATTCTCAAATACTTTTTTTTCCTTACACTGTAATTATAATACAGGGGAGGATTACTGGACCAATTCAGAATTTCCAGAGATGTGCAGTCAAGCTCAGTTTCTGAGCACGTCGCTGGAAGTTCTATCCTTTTTGTAACAAGAGTCCTGCATGTTTAGCTCCTCGAGAAATTTATTAAGGAAAAGGGGTAGAGTCAAGAGTAATAAGAAAATATTTCTTCACAGAAAAGGTGGTGGATACATGAACTAGCCTCCCACTGGAGGCAGGGACAGCAAAATCAGTATTGGGATTTAAGATAGCTTGCGATAAGTACAGAGGATCCTTAATGGTCGGGAAGTAAGGGCAAAGCTGTAGATCAAGTAGCAACTGTAATATTTCAATTGAAAGGGTAAATGGGCAGACTAGATGGGCCAGGTCAGTCTTCATCTACCATACTATTCTGTGTATACCTCTGGCAAGGTAGTCCAGCTTTCCGGTGAAGGCTTCTTTTTCGAGTGCTATCCCAGCAAACACAACCACCCCATGCCAGTCTCTTCATTCAGGGGTTTATTTACAAAGATACAGCAGAGGAATAGTCAATCCTATTTACAACATTTAGTAAAACCAGAAACCTAGCTCTATCGGAGTGCTAACTAAACATGAGCACCGAGACCCTATCTGCTAAAGGCCAGTCTGAACCTTTTGACCCTTTCTGTCACTCCCACTACAGTTGAGCTTTACCTTTTTCTGTAGATAAATTCTCTGCATCGGACCCTTAGCTTCCTCCTCTGGGGACAGTTACTTGGCAATGCCTCTGGACTTAGCCTCACTCAGCCTTTCTTGCCATTCTTCTCTTTTCCTGCCTTCCCCCATATCCTGTCCTGCTTTCTTTTTCCTACCCTTCTGAGGGGGCAGGGTTGGAGCCTGGTTCCTTCTTATGAGCTCCATCAAGGGATTTAGTTTTATGTTGCCTGTCAGGACTTCCTCTGTCCTTTTTGTTTCTCCATCTCACTTTGACATCTTTTGTCCAGCTGTTTTTGTCTGTCTACATCCTTTCAGGTTTTTCATTGTCTTACATACACCCCCCATCACACTTGGCCTTCATTCCCTAGGAGAAAAATAACCAACACAAGATATAGTTTAATAGCAATGAGCCTTGGAATAGCAGGATCTAACATAGAAATAACTTCAGGGCCCTGCTTCTCATTTTCAGACAAAAAGTTGCTTGTAAGAGGAATTATGCTATATGGAATCATATCATCCTAAGCATTCATTTGTGTAAACACTCAAACACACAGATACTTGTGCTAAATTTTCAAAAACTCACTCATGACCTACATGTGTAAAAATAAGAAATTATGTATGTAAGTTAGTGCACAATGTATATTTTCAACATTAAGAACATAAGAAATTGCCATGCTGGGTCAGACCAAAGGTCCATCAAGCCCAGCATCCTGTTTCCAAAAGAGGCCAAACCAGGCCTCAAGAACCTGGCAAGTACCCAAACACCAAGAAGATCCCACCATGCTACTGATGCAATTAATAGCAGTGGCTATTCCCTAAGTAAACTTGATTAATAGCAGTTAATGGACTTCTCCTCCCAGAACTTAGCCAAACCTTTTTTGAACCCAGCTACACTAACTGCACTAACCACATCCTCTGGCAACAAATTCCAGAGCTTTATTGTGCATTGAGTGAAAAATAATTTTCTCCGATTAGTCTTAAATGTGCTACTTGCTGACTTCATGGAATGTCCCCTAGTCCTTCTATTATTCGAAAGTGTAAATAACCAAGTCACATCTACTCGTTTAAGACCTCTCATGATCTTAAAGACCTCTATCATATCCCCCCTCAGCCGACTCTTCTCCAAGCTGAAAAGCCCTAACCTCTTCAGTCTTTCCTCATAGGGGAGCTGTTCCATCCCCTTTATCATTTTGGTTGCCCTTCTCTGTACCTTCTCCATCACAACTATATCTTTTTTGAGATGCGGCGACCAGAATTATACACAGAATTCAAGGTGCTGTCTCACCATGGAGCGATATAGAGGCATTATGACATTTTCCGTTTTATTCACCATTCCCTTTCTAATAATTCCCAACATTCTGTTTGCTTTTTTGACTGCTGCAACACACTGAGCCAACGATTTTAAAGTATTATCCACTATGATGCCTAGATCTTTTTCCTGGGTGGTAGCTCCTAATATGGAACCTAACATTGTGTAACTACAGCAAGGGTTATTTTTCCCTATATGCAACACCTTGCACTTGTCCACATTAAATTTCATCATGCATGCCTGTTGGGAGTCATTTATTGTTACTTTGGTTGAGGATGTATATAGAGGATAGGTCATATGGATTCAAAGTTTTCACCCAGACTAGTTTGAAGGCCACATGCCAACACCTGAGTGAACTCCTAATTACTGTCTTATACTGTAAAATGTTTACAAACAGGCAAGAGTCTGTTTATTTAGTTATTCCACTAAGTCTATGATGAGAAAACAGTTGTTATTAACATATACTAAAGCCCAAGGGAGATTGAAGGCCACACAGCTGTGCCTGAAATTTGATAAGAAATCAGATGGAGAGACCACTGTTTTCCACAAGCATTTGTAGTGTATAAGGAGAGAGAGAGAGAGAGGAGAGAAAGCTCTGGACGTAATAGTACAAGCTGATCCTTTGGAAACTTAAGCTTTTGGTATCTATGTAGCAATTGTTAGTATCTACCATTACTTCTTCTGTATGATCTGATTTTATTTATTCTATCCTCCTATTACTCAAATAACGTCACTTTCCTAAATACTTGGAACCGTGATGTACTGAATCAAAGTTTGTGTGTGGCTATTGGTGCAGGGAATAAGCCCCTGGTTTCAAGCCCCCACGTATAATCCCAGTAATTGTGTGTTTATATGGGATAAGCCCCTCAGGTAGCCCCCAGTGTAGACCTCAGTGAGATTAGCCCCCTCCCCAGGTCAGAATACCAGTGTGCACGATTTGAACCTGTAACAAAGCCCTAAAAGGGGGCAAAATTCTGGGGCATGCCTATGATTGGATATGTAACAGAAATATAAAAAAAATACTGAGAGTGTATAAATGGCTTGCTGCACCACCAGTTTGTAAATAACTCTACCAGTTTACCCTATTCTTCACCAGTTCACCTAAACCCTCTAGCATGTCATTCTGAACCCCCACAGTTCACCCAGACTTCTCAGCCAAAAACTGCAAACAAAAGACAAATCCAATTTTAATGGTGCAAGACCATTAATGGATGTAAAAATGTAGTCATTCACAAATACACCTTTTTAGAATAGCAACTTGTGCATATATTTCTGAACCCTGCATTGGAATGCCCCTAGACCACCCGTTTTTTTCCCTCCAGTAAAATTTACATACCATAGTACAAGAACACTCATACTCTCAAAGTTTATAAAATATCATATATGCATGTACATGCTACTTACTCATGTATATGCCTTGTTTACATGCTAAACCCCTTTGAAAATTCACTCCTAAAAATGCTGATAGTTCTTTGAGTTTGCATGGCTCAATAGGTCCTGTTTTCCTCTAAGTTCTGCAGCTGTTTGCCGCCCCCCAGAAACTGCCACTCTGTGCTGATGCATGGTTTATTGATTTCTTAATTTGCCAACCTGTTTGGGATTGAAATGTCAAGCATGTTGGAATAAATATATTTTCCCATAATGTGTGCCATTTCCATTCTGTTCATTTTGAACTATTAATAATTTGGTTTGTTGGTCAACCAAAATAAGATAAGTACAGTTTGTTTTAGTATTGCTGGGAGAACTATGCAAAACGAAAGTGCACGTCTCTTTATATTTATTTATTTTTAAAACTAAACAAGTCTAACATATATAAGTAAACTAACTTTGGATGAAAAGGACTTCTAGGAATAAGAACTTCAGAGGAAACTGTGTAGCCAATGAACAGATGAGCTCATATTTTAAGGGAGCTGGCCATGGTAATGATATGACCAATATGCAGCATTTTCTTTTGGGGGGGGGGGGATCATGGATTAGGCATCTTGGCTACAATAATTTATTAAGTTTTAATTCTTCATTTTCTGTAACTTTTATTATTGGCTATGGGGGGCTAACACAGCGTTTACATCAACAGAACCTAAACAGAACCTACAAAGGATATGTGGCTGCTTTCAGACAAGGCTTCTAGTTCAGTATTGATGTTAGCCCTCTGATCAGAAGCCCACAGTCAACTAATGTAAAAAAAAAAAAAAAAAATAATAATAATGCTAGCAAACATCAAAACTATATAAATGAATGTATCAGAAATTCCGGTTTCATTATCAACCACAAAACATCTCGACTATCAGAGTATGGTGCACCTTAAAGGATGCACAGCTACGTTTATGCTTTGTTCTCTGCTGCCCTCTTCTGCATTTTCTTAAAATCTTTCTCAAATGTCTTTTTTGAATTCTAAATGCTGGCCAATAATAATTTTCAACTTTCTAGTGCTTGTCACACAAACAGGATTCAGACATGCTTTAAAACTGCAGCATCTCATAACATGAACTGTCATATCTGGTAGAAAAAATAAGGACACTCTGATGTGTGTTCTGCATGGCACTATAATGCTGTATAAGTATATATTCTTTCTAGCACGACAACAAACACATCCAACTATTTTCCTTATTACACATCATATCAAGTTCTCAAAATTGGAGAGATGATCGAAACCTAAAGTAAAAATATGTTAGTATTACTATTATTCAAATGCAGTTGGGTACTAAGATCCATAAAGGTAACATCCCTTGTCCAGCTTGTCAGACTGTCAGTGACAAAGTTAATCTGACTTTGCATTTTGGGAGTTCTGAATCACAGTCCAATGGTACAGGGAACTACTTCCCTACCTTCCTTTATGTGTAGTGGAGTGGGGGAGTAGCTTTGTGGTTAGAGGAACAAACTGAGAACCTTGGACAAGTCACCTCAACCTCCATTGCTTCAGGTAGACACGTAAGGGCCCTATTTACTAAGCATTTTTCCCATAGACACTAAATGACAGAAAACCTTTAGTAAAGAAGTCCCTTAGGGTTTGATTCACTAAGGCATTTCTCTCATTCTGTGTCTATGGGAAAATGCCTTGATTAATCAGGCCCGTATATTGTAAGCTCTCTGGGGACAGGAAAATATCTACTGCACCTGAAAGTAACTTGCCTTGAACTATCAATGACAAGGTGTGAGCTAAATCAAAATATAAATAAATAACTGCATGAAAAAAAAATAGAGGGAATGAGAAACAAATAGAATTACTTGGGATTGCACATGCATCATAATATGGACACTATTTTAAATGATGGTTAGAAGTCACCTGTAGAGACATCAAAATAATGAGAAGATCTGGCAATGGTGGGAGCAGCCTTCCCCAGGAAGTTTTAATCTATGTGATCAGTAACTTTAAAACGTAACAGATTCATATTCATTACTGCGAGAAGATGAACCTTTATCTTAACAATTTATAAACTTTCCAGCTAGTTAAACACCATTAGATGCAAAAGCCAACCTGCCTGACAGTGTAACCGTTGGGCTAAAAGCATGCTCAGTACTATATTCGTTATCTCTCTTGGCGCATTTATATGTAGTCCCCACTCCAATTTCTCTTTAGGTATAATGCGCTGTTTCTCCTTTCAGTCTTCTTTGGATGCAAAGGCAGGACTGGATTGACTACAATTTTATCCAGCACATCTAAGGTTAATTTCCAGCCTGTGTGGATCCCCATGGAATCCCAGGAACAGATAAGAGAACCTTGGAATGCTTTTCATCCAATCAGGAGTGAGTTCATATCTGAGGCAAAAGACTGAGTTGGAGTCCAACATGGAAAGGGTGAGAGGGTTGCGGAGCACCAGAGGAAGACGTGTAGGTAGGCGCGGTAGGCACGATGGAGAAGGACAGAAGATTCTGCAACCCTGTTCATCTAAACTGAACTGGTGAAATCACACACCCTGTGAATTTTCTGTGTCTACTAGACAGACATGAATGTAAAGTGAGAGCAGGAGATGTTAGCAGCTAGCAGAAATGCAAGCTCTCCTGGAAGAATAACAGGGTTGAGCTGCCTGCACCTGGACAGTGTTTCAAATACAGTGCATCAAGGAGCCAAGTCCCCAACAGACAAAAATACCATGAGTTGTGGGTCTCCCACAGAAGCTTGGTGTAACAAAGAAGAAAAAACATCACTTCTTACAAATGTACTTAAGAAGTGGGAAGTGCTCACAAAGAAAGAAAAAGCAAAGGGTACCAACTATAACTTTCTCTTTCTCTTTTTTTTTTTTTTAACTTGAACTGCATTTGTGGATAGAATTTTATTTAATATGTGTTTGTTTATTTTATCATAGGGACTTTTGAGTATAAAACAGAGCTCCTGATCCTTTTCGGTTTTGCTTTCCATTTCCCTGGATTTACGTTAAGAATATTTCTGGTTCTTGCTAACTGAATCATATTCATTCAGCAAAAGTTGTTTTGAATGATATCCTTGATATTTATTTCCTTATATCTGTGAGAGAGGTGTACAGTATATATAGAGGGAATCCATGTACGGTGCAGTGAACCTTACCTATAGGTATTAGGGATGTGCAAAGCCCGAACCTTTTGGTTTGGGCTTCATTTTTCGCCTGCCGCAGAAAATATTGTATTTCCCGCGGTTCGGGCCTAGTGCGCGCTAACATTTTTACGTTAGCGCGCACTAACCCGAAACAGAATTTTTCTCGAAATTTCGGGAAAAATTTGTTCAGGTTTCGGGGTCATTGCCTAATTCATCCTAAATGATAGCACATCCCATGGTTTATTACAAAGTGTCTGGAACAGAAGGCCCTGGAACTTTAGATCATCATCCCCAAATCAAAGGACCTGTGCTGCTCCCAGCGAGACAGATTATTTCTGGACTGTACAGAATTTTGAGGTACAGTACTGAAAAAAGAAGAATACAGTGCTAAAATGTTCTGAAATGTCCCGATTTTAGCCCTCCAGCTACAGGTTAACATCCAAGCCTCCCCTGTGATTATACAATACAGTCTGTGATTTGGTAGCTACGCTATATTCAGTATGTGTTGGATACATTTATTTTGTGTCACTTGCTTAGAATTCAGTTCACAATTTAATCGTAGGCCTAAAAAATTTAGGTTTGGAGGTCTGACTTCTGGTCTGGTAAAAACAATTTTTTTTTTTTAAGAGTTGAGAAGTTTGAGGTCAGAATATGAAGATCCAAAGGGGTAGGCTCAGGAGTAACATCAGAAAATATTTCTTCACAGAAAGTGTTGTGGATGCATTGAACAACCTCCCAGTGGAGCCAAGAGAGGCAAAACAATGACATTTCAAGAAAGCATGGGACAAGTACAGAGGATCATTGACTACAAAGAAGTGAGGGGAAAGTCGGAGATCATCTGGGGTCTACGGCACTATAACAGTGAATAAACTGGAAGCATTAGATGAGGCCTTATCTGCTATTATATTTTATATTTAGATTGTGAAGAGTGTAAATAAGTTGCACATGCATAAACTCCATCAACAAAGATATCAAACAGTATCTTCAAATGTTTGGAAATTTGATGGTTGAAAGTTGGCAACCCCCAGCCTGGCCAACAATGCTGGGCACGTCTCAAGATTTAAAACAAGCTTGGGCGCGAGACCAGATTGCTGGCTTCACTTCCTGCAGCGGAACATCTTCCTGGCCCAGCTGGACGTGAGTGAGGGAGGAGCCGTGACAATAAAATCGGCGCGGCGGCGCTTGAGGAGAGCGCGAGACCAGATTGCTGGCTTCACTTCCTGCACCGGAACATCTTCCTGGCCCAGCTGGACGTGAGTGAGGGAGGAGCCGTGACAATAAAATCAACGCCGTAACGGCGCATCACCGCCGCCGGCGCGTCACCAAAGCCGTGCGCACCCAAGGTGTGCGCACGGCTTTGTCCGGCTTCGTCCGGACTTCGGTCGGACGGAGAGGAGGTAGCCATATGTTTTGGACTCAATTGCGACCTTAAGGAAGGGCATAAGTGGAATCCAAAAGGTACCATATACACAACGTAGAACAAGTGATTTCCCTCTAACTTTGTATCACTGTGTTTATTTAGATGCCCGCAAAGTGTAAGGGGAAGGTACGTGTGTACCCAAACGTACTGTTGCCCTCACCAATAATGCAGCAGGAAATCACGCGTTTTCTGAGTTCCCCAGCAGAAGTCCTTCGAGTCGAGGAGCCCATTGTAACAATCAGAGAGGGAGGTCCATTGTTACCGGAGGAGACATCGTTGAGTCCAGATCTCAGACAAGCGCCTACTTTTAGAGCTGGAATTCCGTCTCACCTTGTAACGCAGTTTGAGAGTACAACATCCAGGTCATTTGCAGAGAAAGAATCTGTGGCCGAAACCACAGTTCAAGGAGGACTTGCACTAGGAGAAGCGATAAATAACAACACCGCTGGAACCTCAGGTACACGGTTGGAGACAGGGGTTGTGGGGGGGATACCACTAGCAGCTAACCTGCATTCGCTGCGAGGAAAACCCCCTGGTTTCACTCCCCTTGTAATGCCAGCTCGCCCTGAAGTAGTAACGCTTGATACTATATGGGATTTAATGACGGGACTAATGACTGCTGTTAATACTTTAAATATTAAAATGGACCACTCGATTCTTCAGAATGACTTAGCAACAACTGATATTCAATCCCAAGTTAATGGTTTACAGCAAAAGGTCTCTGTTTTGGAAGGAAAAGATAGGGAACATATGAACTTTAAGGTTGCTACAGTTAAAGACCGAGAAGCAATAGATAGAAGGCTGGAGATTTTGGAAAATTCTAATAGACACTTAAATCTTAGGTTTCTAAATTTCCCCAAGGTCTTGGGAGAAATACCGTTTATAACATTAAAATCCTTTCTTCAAGAAATATTAGGTTTCTCGCAGGAAAATATACCTTCTATCAATAAATGCTATTTTCTTCCCAAATCTGGTTCACTAACAGTTAGACCAAATTTGCAAGAAAATTTGACCGAAATTTTAGAAAGCTCATCCATTGAAATAATGGATAGAGCTACATTACTAGTGTCATTTATAACTCGGATGGACATTCAAGCTATTATGAAAAAGTATTTTCAATTATTTCCTGTGCAATTTATGAGTGCGACGGTAAAGATTTTTCCAGATCTGGCCCCTACAACGCAAGCAAAGCGTAGACGTTTTTTTTAACTCTACGCCAAGCTGCGGTTGATTTAGGATTTTCCTTTAAATTGAAATTTCCCTGCAAATGTTTTTTAAAAAGGGGTCCAGAACTATATATTTTTTTTTCAGTTGAACAATTGAAAGTTTTTCTTGATTCAAAAAGTCCAAGAATTGAAGTCCCAATATAGTTTAAAGTAAATGTAGGCTGGAATATGTGTTATGGGTTTTTCTTATTATTTAATTGTTCATGATAAGATCTCTCTTAGTATTAACATAGGATTTTGTTTATTTATGTCCAAAATGATTTATGGTAAAATGGATACAGAGTCTGTATTATGTTTTCCTGATGAGACACGCTTAATTTATGTTTAATTTCTCTCTTCTCTGTATAACCATGTATTTCTCATATACAAATTATAAAAATCTTTTTTTAATTTGTAAAATGAATAAAGAATTAAAAAAAAAAACAAGCTTGAGGACTGAGAACAGCATGGCCCAACAGGGCATTTGTATTCGGCTTCAAGGAGGAGAGAGGAGATTGGCCTGTTGGCCTTTTTCTTTCTCTGGTTTTGACTGTTTATGACAGCATTACTTAGCCAGATATCTGGTTAAGTAGCACGTTTTCCAGTCACACAAGACTGGAGAATTAAATAACTTAAGCCCAGATTTTAAACGCCCTGCCCGTAAAATCCGGGCTTTACGCGCGTGGCCGGGCCTTGCATGCCCTGAGCCAATTTTTGAAGGGGCCCTGCCTTGCCCATAAAGCCTGATACTTGCACAAGTGCTGAGCTTTTTCGAAGGGTTGGGACAGGGGGGCTTGTTCTGTGCAGGGAGGGGTGTGGCAGGCCGGGACAGTGCCATTGTTCGCTGTCCCAAAGACCAGGCTGCCGGCTCGCGCAACTTCAGCTCAGGAACTGAAGTAAGTTGTGCAACAAAGAAAAAGAAAAAGGTAGGGTTTAGGAAGTGGGGAATAGAGGGGAAGGGGAAGGTTAGGTTGGGGGTTAGGGAAGTTCCCTCCTTAATTGGAACTGGGAAGGTCGGAATTCGCTGCCGCGCAGAAATTGCAGAAGTCTCCCCCCCCTGCGCACGCCACCCACACATCCGCGCGCGGATTATAAAATCTGGCACACATGTGCGCACGGCCCACGCATTTTATAACATGCACACGCTGGCACACGCATGCTATAAAATCGGTGCGCACTTTATAAAATCTACCCCTTACTTGGGTATATTCAAATATAGCCGGTTGGTTTTGGTTTTTTTTTGTTATCCGGCTACATGTAGCTAGATAACTTTAGACTATTATATAGAGCGGGATATTTATCTCACTGAATATATGGGATAAATTATCCAGCTAACTTTAGCCAGATAACTTGTCCACTAAATGGCCTATTAAATATTGGCCTCAAGAATGTTTTAATAAATATAACAGGGTGTCAAATTTTCCCTCCTTTGAGTAGTGGTTGTCCTTCACTTGCAGCTGTGGAAAAACTCACACATGCCACAGAAAAGATAAATGCTAATACTGTATGATTCTCCTTTTTACATTTATTGAAAAAGATTTAAAAGCACGTGCATCTGCCAATATTACAACAGCATAGCGGTTATAAGAAGGATACAGCGTGCTTTAGTATTACTTAAATAAAACATGAGACTTGTCATTTTGATGTAAAAAGAGATTCAGCTTTGGGCATTCTGACATGCAAACATACTTGAAAAATGAATGACTTTACTTTTACCTCTATGAGGTCAATATTCAATGGGCCAGTGAGTGGGAAAGTTATTCAGATAACTTTACCCAAATATTCAGTGGAATATAACCGGATAAGTGTTCTGTTCAATATAGGTGGATAACTTTGGGGCAGGTATTTTACTAACCAAACGTACCAGGCTATCTTTAGCCGGAGAACGCAGAAATTTAAACATGCCCCTGGAATATCTCCATCACCTCCTCTTTTTATCTGGCTAAAGGAAATGAATTACCCGGATAAAATTTAGTAGAGGAGGGTGGAGGGGGAGCTCCAGATGTTATCTGGACAAAGCCTTTGACTATCAACTTCTATGTTTCCTTCCTGATTTGATTACTTAATCTCTTAAAATTCACTATAAATTATACAGTGTGAGGTTAATTTTATAACAACTCCACACAGCCCCCTGTATGCTTGGATATGGCCATGTAAAGATCTATGACAATACTTTAATACCTGCACATACGAGGTATATGCAGATTATAAAATCCATGTATGTCTATCCCCAAACATCTGCGTGTATATATAGTTATGTGTGAATATCTCCAATGCATTTAAAATGCATACTTTCCCTACCTACTTTAAAAATGTGTGCGCATATTTATTGCATGAAAAAAACCATGACTAGCTCGCATCAAATGCTGTTTATGCATGGAAGTTGCTATATTTTATAGCATGCAGTGGAACTGAAATCACCAGTTTTCGAAAAACCCTACCAGTTTCAGTAGTCCTACTCCAATCCTTCTCCAGGTCTTTGAGACCCTCCTGGTTCTTCACTCTGAAATCCCCACCATTCACCCAGACCTCCCACCCAATCAATAATAAACAATAGACGAGTCTCATATCTATTGAGCAAATAATAGGTGTAAAATTACAGAAAGAAGTTGACAACGTGTGTGCTTAGCTCTTGGTCCCATGCACGAGACTGAAAATATGCGCATATTTTTGATGTTTATAAAATAACATGTACATGAGCACAAGCTACTTTCATGAGTATATGCTAATTTTATATATGTAAATGTTTTAAAAATTCTTCTCTTTATGTTTATTTAAGAGATTCTGCCTATCACAAGTTCTAAGTGGGTTTGTAATGTGTCACTTATGTTTATAAAAGGTGCGTTCATGGTTACAATGCTTGGGGGACTATCAATCATTTTGCTCTTTAGCCTCTGATCTGTTCAAGAAGAACCAGTGAAGCACACTTTATAACCTATTATAGCATGCTATCAACATTTTACTTTTACTTCCCTAGAGTCAAAACTTGTTCTTTGTGTTTTAGGGCAGTCAAAATCTTGCTGCTGCCTCAAAACGTTGTTGGTTACAGTGGTTCTTACCCAGTAGCTCAATGTCAAGTTCTCTACATAATCCAAGCACTGTAACGTTGTTGGTTACAGTGGTTCCTACTCAGTAGCTCAATGTCAAATTCTCTACATAATCCAAGCAGAAGGATTCCGGTTCCATTCCTGGCTATGGTCTTTTTGCACTTTGGGTTGGCCAGGCTGGGGATGCGGCAGAGGTGGCATCCTGGAGGGAGGAGGCATGGTTCTCTACTTGGTACTTCAGTTATTTATTTACTTCTATTCTACTATTTCTCATAACAGCTGGTGCTAGTGTTCTTGTTTCTTTCTTACATCCTCACCACTGCTCTTGGGGGCACCGTTTTGTAGACTGGGCAGATTTCTTACACATTGACTCACATGCACAGATAGAATTGGGGATGCAGTGTGTCAAAGACATGGAAGAAAGCATTGGAAGACATACCACCATGAAAAGAGAGGAGACAGCTGGAGAGAGAGGAGAAAAGAAACAGAGCACTAACAAGGCCAGGAGATGGGCACAAAGAAAACAGGAAATGAAAGGAAGCAGGGTACAGATAAACAGGCAGATAGGAAAAAGGTTACAACAGGAAGATGGCGCCACGCAAAAAAAGAAACATATTAGGAAGAAGTGAGGCACTGAAGGGAACAGTCACAGAAGTAAGTGAGCAACTTAAGAAATAAGAAAAAAATGAGTTGGTTGTTGAGAGCAGATTCTCAATGAAAAAAGACAACAAAGGTTAAACAAAACATATTATTTTAGCCTGTTGAGTGGAAGTAACGCAGTCATATGTAAAAACTTTATGAGACATGCATGCTTAACATTAAAGGGTCAAAATACCCCTTCCCATTGAACTGTTGTATTATAATCTGTTTCTATCGATTATTTCTATAGTAATAAATCTTCAGTTTAATTCACCAAACTTGAATAATTGTGACTATAGCAATGAGCATTGCCATGAGATAACTGATTATTAACTCCCTAAGTATCAGTACTGGCAAATTACCTGAGGTCTGGCAAAGCCCACAGAGAATTCTGCTTTCATTATTGCCCCCTCAAACTTTTGCGAGGGTACTTTTTTTAGGCAAACAATATGCATAGTCTTGAATATCCAAAACTACACATGCAGCTGCCTCTCCCAACCTAACCCTGCCCAGGGACTGCATGTAAAAGAACACGGGTCCTGTAAATGTCTGCATGTTGACATTCATGTGTACTTTCACTCATGTTCAGGGTGGGCAATAAACAAACAGCCCATTTCTGCATGTAAAACAGTTTCACCTGTGACATTGGCTTCTCTTATTGCCTTCCCAGGACCCAGACATGTTTGTAAGCCCAGAAGGAGACAGCAACTGATACAACAAAGGCAAGCATCTGATAATGCCCTCTACCAAAGACTACTTACTTACTTCTTCTCCGCCCAGTTATTTTTGCAAGATTTTCAGTGCTTTCAACTTTCTGATGCTGTTCACGGACATCATCCTTCCCTTCCTAGAATCTCTCAGAGCCTGAAAGGTACATCTATTCTTCTAAGCAAAAGTGAAAACGCACACATATGCCACAACTTTAGACTGCCCTTCCCCTCCACTGCCAATTCCAGACTCCATGCCTGGAATAAAATTCCTGAATTAGTGCATCAGGCCTCCTCTCAGGCCACATTCACACCCATTCAAAAAACTCACTTTTTTGAGGCCACTTTTAACTAAATACACTTGTTATGTATGTTTCCTTGGATAGACTGTAAGCTCCATGAAGCAGGGACTGTCTTATGTTTTCTCTGTCCAGCACTTATAAATGATAAATAGTAGTAGTAGTAGTAGTAGTAGTAGTATAACTAGTCCTTGTAAGTTGACAAAAGCCAGATAGGTTATTGTACTCCCCAAACTCACATAAAAAATGTGCAATATTGGCAGTTTTTCCAAACACAATGGGCCAGATTTTTAAAGGGGTACGCGCATAAGATATGTGTGTACCCCCTGAAAACCTGCCCGAAGTTCCCCCTGTGCGCGCCGAGCCTATGTTGAGTAGGCTCGGTGGCGCACATGAGCCCCGGGACGCGCGTAAGTCCCGGGGCTTTCCGGGGGGGGGGGGGGGGGGGGCGTGTCGTGGCAGCGCGTCATTTGGGAGAGCGGGGCCGCGGGCGTGGTTCCGGACTGGGGGCGTTTCGGGGGCATGGCCGAGGCCTCCGAAATGGCTCCCGGGCCTGGGAATCGCATGCCAGCGGCCGGCCCGGCAGGCGTAACTTGTGCAACAAAGGTAGGGGGGGGGGGTAGGTAGGGCTGGGGGGGGGGGGTTAGGTAGGAGAAGGGAGGTGAAGGTGCGAGGGGGTGGAAGGAAAGTTCCCTCCGAGGCCGCTCCGATTTTGGAGCGGCCTCAAAGGGAACGGAGGCAGGCTGCGCAGCTCGGCGCACGCAGGCTGCCGATTTTGCACAGGCTTGCGTGCGCTGATCCCGGATTTTAACAGACACGTGCAGCTACGCGCGTATCTATTAAAATCCCTCGTACTCTTGTTTGGGCCTGGTGCGTGAACAAAAGTACGCGTGTGCGCAAATTTGTAAAATCTACCCCAAAGATTGTTGGAAGCGCACACCTCAAGATATAAAATCACCTAATCAGCCTATGTTTATATTCCACTACACAGCATGAGAAGTGCAGACTCAGACACACTAACTTCTTTTGATAGCACCTCTCTGAGTTAGCTTACAGTAAAAAGCAGACAGTGCTCAGAAACTCATTGGCATTGTTTAGTTCATCTCCTGCTCGCACTCAACACAGAACAATGAACAAATGGAATCATGTACTTTACAGCAGCTGGATAGAAGAAGTGTGCGGTTTGCAATGTGTTTGATGAACAATCAATATTTTTCATGGCCGTTCAGAGATTTTATGACCAACACATTCTTCACAAAGGTCAGTTGTACTATATAAAAATGTAACAGCAAACAGATTCAAGGCTGGATGGATAGTTCCTTCTCAGCCACAAGATGGCGAGCACAGCACATCGCTGATCTACAGTCAGTCCTGCAGTCAGCAAGTCACAGCTAGTGCCATTAGCACTGGCCAAAATTCTATCCAGTTCTCTACTCATCTTTCTAATCTTCCACCATGAATAAACACTCTTCACACACAATAGACCCTAGGGCTCTTGCCTGAAATTCAAAATCTCTGTTAATACTGCAGATGCTATAATACAATGTATGCAAGTCTTCCAAAAATGCCAAAAAAAAAAACCAAAAAAAAAAAACTGGTTATACTGAACACAAATTAACTCTCATATGTCTAACAAATTTGCATTAAAATCAATTTAATAAAGGAACATAATGTAACGACTATTATTTTTGTCTTTGCACGTGAACACAGAACAGAGAATGAAGAAAACCATCTAATGCCTAAAGAAAACCATTTTATTCACTTGGAGCATGCAAGATAAGGCTGCCAAAACACAAAAGTGCACTTTCTATGTCTCAAAGTTTCTCTCTCATTAATTTGAACCAAATGCTGGATTAAGCTAACAGTCATTGGAAGATAATGATCCGAAAGCAAAAAAACTGAAATCAAATGGAAGTATTAAAAAAAATTGATGCACCCCATATATATGTTTGGACTTTTATAATTCAACAGTGCATTATGGAGACAGACTAGAAATATGCAACATTTGAAATCAACAAGATTATTAGATTTACACTAATTTTAGACTGTGACATGACATTATCTGCTTTTACAATATTCCAATATACTCCTTATATGTCTCCAGAAAATCTATCTGTCTCGTATGAATTCAAACCATAGCATAGCCAAAGAAAAGATCAAACTTTTAAATAGAAAGAGTGCCTTGGTGGTGTTCAATCTTGCCTACAGATTTATTAAACTTTGTG
This sequence comes from Rhinatrema bivittatum, assembly GCF_901001135.1. Classification (NCBI taxonomy): domain Eukaryota; kingdom Metazoa; phylum Chordata; class Amphibia; order Gymnophiona; family Rhinatrematidae; genus Rhinatrema; species Rhinatrema bivittatum. The sequence goes on along the minus strand of NC_042615.1, from coordinate 717,787,052 downwards.
ACCAACGTACAGGCAATGCAGTAAAGATAAAGGAGTTGCCAACTAAATAGTCTTCATGGGGGCAGTTTTTAGCCAGGCAGCAGTTCGAAGGTCCATGGCTACTTTTGTACCCACGAACCTTCAAGACCATTTTCTCAGAGGAAATACACGGGTGGATTCCCATTGAAAATTTGCTTCCACAAAGTCCACAGGGAGTTTTACCTGCTTTAACTGCAGGCAGGGTCCCACCTGGGAGAGTACACATGCACACAAGCAAATCAAACCCTACTCAGTTTCCCTCCACCACCACCCCTTTCTCTCATGCTTAAATCAAGATTTTGCAATTTAGGACAGTTTTTAGCCTCAGAAGTTTACCCAGGCGACTGCATAGTTAGCTGAGTAAATCTCATTGAAAACTATCTTCCCCTTGTCAATACTAACATTAATCAATAAGTGGGCAGTGCTAAGAGTAAGTGGTTATGTAAGGGTGACACCTCTATGAAACTGTATCTGTTTTAAAACTAATATCCTCCCTCAGTAATATCAAAATTGGTCCCCTATCATCAAAAATGTATTTTTGCCCCTGAAAACACTAAGGGTCTGCTCCACTATGCATTTTCTCCCATTTCATGTCCATGTGAAAAGGTTTAGTAAATCAGGCCCTAAATCCTCTGCATCAGGGGTGTCCAATTCTGGTCCTCAAGAGCCACACACAGGCCAGGTATTTAGGATGTACACAATTTTTATGCATGAGATAAATTTGCATGCACTGCCTCCATTGTATGCAGGATCTATCTCAAGCATATTCATTGTGGATATCCTGAAAACCAGGCCTGTTTGTGGCTCTTGAGGATCAGAGTTGGCCACTCCTGCTCTACATTAATATGAGGAACATTAAAATGCTATAATTTATGTTTGAAAAATGGCTTAATCCTTCCTATTAATATAAAGATCCCAATATTAATGAGACAGATTATCTAATTTTCCCTAAAATAGCTTGAAATTTCATAGATATCCTCTTTAACAATAATTACACCTTGTAGGTCACTGTTAAATCCCTATGAAACACACAACCACCTTTTAGTGTACTTCTATCCAGCTGAAAGAGTTTGTTGACAACTTAGCACCTTGACTGCCCAAAGAGGGAATTGATGAATTGACTGCAAAGTTCAATAACGTGCATCTTGTAGGTAGGTTGCATTTCCCTCCCACTGAAGCCCTGCTATTGTACTACATGAGCTATTAACTAACTTACCTGGTATAGTTGCTTTATTGATGGGTGGTTGGTTGCACATGGGTGACCGCCTGATAATTGGGAAAGAAAATGAAGGCATAAACATATGATATTTGGAAATTATTTGATTCCTTCAAAAATGAAAACATGTGTGTTCCACTTATTTCAGGGGCTGTATCTAAGGTTGAACACTATGGAAACCAAGTAGTTTTATAAGGATGGTAAGCAATGCTATGCTTTTTTGTAAGATAGAAAAATCAATCTAAATGTATAGGCAATACATTTTTATTGGACTAACTTCATAAATATGGGACTAGCTTTCATCAGGTCAATACAAAATGAGCTAAGTGTTGCATAGACCTAATGAAAGAAGCTGGGAAGCTAGTCACAAATATATTACGTTAGTCTAATAGAAAACATACTATTTACAAATTGCTTATTGATCTTTATTTCCTCATAGTCAAGTAGACCAACATGGCAACCATAATACTTTACAGATTGTAAATAAAAGCATATAGAGCCCACAGTTCTTAGACTCATTGATCTATTCCAGCCTTGCAACTCAGAAACTCTAAGTCTTACAATATCAGCAGCAGGGATAATGTAATAATATTGTGCTTCATACTGAACTGATGACAACGTAAAATAAGACATTTTATGGATGACCTCATACCAGTGATAATACTGATACATTGTTAGCCTCCTTGTCCACTCTATTGTCACTATAGACACTGTTTAAAGCAGCAGTGCCTCCTAGAGTGAGATTTTAAAGAGCTGCTAAAGTTCCTTTCCTCACCCATGAAAGATGGTTTTCTAAGGAAAAAAAAAAGTTTTCATTTCTATTTTGACAGCATTTTTCTTTTCTTGATCAGTCTTGCTTTGGGTCTAGGGCTAAATGCTTCTTTCTCTGCTTCTGCTGAACACATCTGCTACATCCCAAGACCTTTTGTTTCATTAACAGGAATTCATACACCATAATACAAGAGGAATGCTGAGCATTCAAATGGGAAACATTGGAGATTTACACTGGCAGCCATATTTAATTGGGATCCACAAGCATTTTTCTTAAAAGTATTTTGCCGATAATTCTGAGAAAAATGAGAGAACTATCTAGAGTACTCATACATAAAGCAAGAAATGATTATGTTCTACTGAAAATAAAAATACATTTTATTGACCTTTTTTTCCATGAAACCAGATACAAATTGTGCAAGTAAAAAAAGCACTGCTAATTTAAAAAATATAATTTTCAAACAATTAGTGATGACGCAACCCCTACTTATGGGTTAGTGCCAAATCATCTACACCTGAATTGTATTATCCCTACTTGTGACAGTGTTTTTAATTTTATTGCCAGCAAAAAGACTGACTTCTAACATTAGTCCACTAACGTTCACTATCTATGTATCAATACTATGGATTTTACATTTTATTACATACTACTTTCCATTAGAAACTAGAAAGGATCCAATGATCCAAGATCAAAGGAAAACCAATGAACAAAAAGATTGTGGGTACAAACATAATTTACTCAAGGAAATCAAGTACGTATGTAATTATTAAGAAATTACAAACATGATTTTAAAAATCACTTATCACAATAAAGAATGCACATACAGACAATAGTATCAAAATATTTACAGCACCAGAATAGCATTATCAAAGAAAAAACATCAAGAGGCCAATATTCAGTAAGCTGGCGAACAGATATGATATCCAGCAAAGTCAGCTGGATAATTTGTTCCAGATAAACGTCCCACTGAATATCCATGAATAAAATTGTTTGGCTAACTTTAGCCTGGTAATGTTTAAGCTTAATCAGCTATATTTGAATATAGCCAGTCAGGTTAAAAGTTATCTGGCCATACGTGGCTGGACAAGTTTAAGCTTAACCGGCTATGTTCAAAAGAATATAGCCAGTTAAGTGGCTGTACACTACAAACAAAAAACAAAAAACAAAAAACAAATACATGCTTGCTCAGGCTTGCTGCCTGATTCCCCAACCATGAGTTGAAATATCAAAAATCTTTCCTGCCTGCTCAAGCCCCTCACCTCCTCCAAAACTACTTATGCTTCTAATGTTGCTCTCAGAGAAATGTTGAAAGTTGCAGGAATCACGGTAGCTTGTACTGCAATATCAGGGCCAGATCAGCCTATACTAAGGTACCAGGTTTGTGCGAGAGTGGTAAAGGAAGAGGAGGAGGGGGGATCAGTGATGTTACAATTTTCCTAACTTGAAAGGGACAGGGGGAGATGGATACTGATGCAGCAGACCCCTGGAGGGGTTTGGGGGCTGTGGTGGTAGAGGGGGTGGGACACAGGAACACATTTTTACATTTCAGCTGAGGGCCAGGGAATTTTAGACTGCAAACCAGTGAGAGTTTTTTGTTTTTTTTTTTCCGTCCTAGAGTTATCATCTAACTTAGCTGGATACAGGTGAAAATCAACTCAGTTAGCCAGTTTATTTAACTATGTCCTGGAACATCCCCGGAACCCCCCTTTTTTTCAGCTGACTAGATTTTACCAGATAATGAATTAGCTGGCTAAAATCTAGCTGGATAAGTGCCCCAATATTTAAAAAGTTGGCATTTAGCCGGATAACATAAGTTATCCAGCTATATGCCTTTGAATATTGACTCACTGATTCATTTTTGATAATAAAGTAATAAAACATATTACAAAAAAGTAATAGATATATAATTTATTGTTGTTTATAATTGGAAAATAATTGTCCTCTGGAACCTCAGCAAACCTCTGCTTATGAATGCAAGAATCACTGTCCTCAGAGATCTCATAAAAATAAAACACGCAACACATTTTGTAGCTGAGATGCATCCTGTGACAAAAGGAGTAAATTCTGTGGTAAACAATGTTACTGTAGTGAATAGTAACTGAACAGCAAAGAAACACAAAAGATAGTTTTAAGGTAAGAGAGATGAGAAGTAAAAAAGGGATATGTAAAGAATTAGTTAAGAGAGAGAACCCAAAAAATGGGGGTGAGAAGTATCTTATGTTCTGCTTAAATAGACAGGTGTGCCAAACTTAAAGGCAAAATATGTATGTATTGGCAAACCTCTCTCTGTCTCATATGTTTGCCTGTTTACTCCTGGGGGAATTCTGCGCACAAAAATGCAAAATTCTGCTCACAAAAATGTAAAATTCTGTTCATAAAAATGTAGAATTCTGCAAAATTCTGCATACTTTATATTGGTCAAATAATTAATTTAAAATGCAATGCAGAAATGCTATTACTCAAAGATGTAGAGTTTTAAATATTTTGAACAGAGTTCCCCAAAAAGTAAACTGTAAGAATGCCTCTTCTGCCTCTCTCCTTATTCCCCTAGTAGACCCCTTTCACTCTGCCCTCATAAGCCCCAGCTCTTCTGTTCTTCACTGTCTCTTCTCTTCTCTTGGAGAAGAGACGGCTGAGGGGGGATATGATAGAGGTCTTTAAGATCATGAGAGGTCTTGAATGAGTAGATGTGAATTGGTTATTTACACTTTCGGATAATAGAAGGACTAGGAGGCATTCCATGAAGTTAGCAAGTAGCACATTTAAGACTAATTGGAGAAAATTCTTTTTCACTCAACGCACAACAAAGCTCTGGAATTTGTTGCCAGAGGATGTGGTTAGTGCAGTTAGTGTAGCTGGGTTCAAAAAAGGTTTGGATAAGTTCTTGGAGGAGAAGTCCATTAACGGCTATTAATCAAGTTTACTTAGGGAATAGCCACTGCTATTAATTGCATCAGTAGCATGGGATCTTCTTAGTGTTTGGGTAATTGCCAGGTTCTTGTGGCCTGGTTTGGCCTCTGTTGGAAATAGGATGCTGGGCTTGAGGGACCCTTGGTCTGACCCAGCATGGCAATTTCTTATGTTCCATTCCCCTCCAGGCTCAACCCTTTTCAATCTATCTTCACCCCCCATCTCTCCACTCCCAGAGTTTGACCCTTCTCTCATCCAGCCCCTCACATAGGCTCCCTCTCTCTCTTGCACACACACACACACACTTTCCGTCTGTCCCTCTCACAAACACACACATGTCCCCTCACAAAGGCTCCCTCTGTCCCTCTCATGCATACCCTCCTGTCCCCAAAGACTCCCTCTCTCTTTCTTGCACACATACACCTTCTCACACAGGCTCCTTCTCTCTCTTGTATACACACACTTCATTGTACAGGCTTCCCCTCTCTGTAGCATATATACACACACACCTCACACAGACTCCCTTTCTCTCGCACATGCACACACCTTCACGCAGGCTCCCTCTCTCTCCCTCATACACACACACCCTCTCTCCCTTATACACACACACACACACACACACACTCACCCACCCTCACACAGGCTACCCACTCTCTTGCACAAACACACACACTCCCTCTGTCCCTCTCACATGCAAACACATTCCTTCACATAGGGTCCCCTCTTGCCCTTCTCTAGCACACATACACACACTCTCATTCAGGCTCCCTCTATCACTTGCACCCCCCTGACAGTCTCCCTCTCTCTTGCGCAAATATACACACACACACACCCTCACTCAGCCTTGCTCTCTCCCTCTCTAGTACATATACACTCTCCTTCTCTTGTACACATACACAGGCCACCCCTATCTCACACACACAACCCACACATAGGCTCCTCCTCTCACCCGCAAATATGCACCCTCCCTCACACATGCATACACACACAATCCCTCTCTGATACAAAAAAGGCTCCTATCTCTCTCACATACACACTCCCTCAAACAGGCTCCCTCTCTCTCTCTGGCACATACACACTCACTGTCATGCACACAGTGCCTCACTTGTCTTTCTCACAGGCTTTCTTCCATCTCCTGTCTTCTTCAGCCATAAGCAGGATGAGCCCCGATTGTGGCTCACTGGCCTCCCTGTTCTTCTCTTGCAAGTGGGATGGGCTCTGCTCATGGCCTGCCAACCTTCCCATTCTTCTGCCACGAGCAGGATGGGCTCTGCTCATGGCCTGCAGGCCTCCCCTTTCTTCTTCCACGAGTGGGATGGGCGCTGCTCGTGGCCTGCAGGCCTCCCCATTCTTCTGCTGTGAGTGGGATGTGCTCCGCTCATGGCCCACTGACCTTCCTGTTCTTCTTCTGAGAGTGGGATGGGCTTTGTTCTTGGTCTGAAGGCCTTTCTCCAAATTCTGCGCAAAAATACACATTCTGAGCTCCACTCTGGATATTTGTTTTAAAATCTTCTTGTTTTCCTTTCTTCTTTCTGAATCTATTTTGGTTGTGTTCCTTATCTCTGGAAGTATACTTGTTTTTGAAGAAGAGGTGAATCTATATTTAAGAAGAAAAATAGGGTAACATCTAGGTATAGATACCCTAAGAAATAAATGGGAATACTTCAAATAAATGGGAATACTTTAATACATTACTTATTACATGCTTATAGCCCTAAACCCTGCGACAAGACCCTAACGCGATTTGAAAAATGACCCTCTAAGATTCTTAAAATCCTAGCAGAATCTTTGTCTCCTATTTCCAGAGCCTTCTATATTTACCACCTCTGAAGAGGAAACTCAGTAGCAAAGAGCAAGCAGACTTATTCTCTATTCCTTTGGATACTTTAAATCTAGCTTTGCATAAGCAGCAGTATGTTAAAATGTTCAAGAAGCAATTAGAAATGCACTTATTTCTACTGCCATTTTATTAGTTCAATCAGGAATACTTGATGACAGCAAAAGTGTTATTAAAAAATCTGTGATATCCAGTGATAGTAAAGGTGTTCTAAAGAAAAAAGTGGCAAGATATATTGCAGCATAATTTTAAGATCAGTGTTCTCAGGATTAGCTCACATCTGTATTTTGTTTTTAATTGTTTTATATTGTTATGAATAATTTATGGGGGGGTTTTTATGTACCAGGTGTTGCCTAACCTTTGCTTCCCCCATTCCAGCAGCAACCAGATATCTGATAGAAACATGAAATATACCATTCCAATTAGTATTCAAAATGGAATTAAACAACATATAATTAATAGTTGGTGTGCCCATCATTATCTTGCAAAACGGCTTTAAAAAAAAGTTGCTGGAATTTTCAATCATTTTTTGGCTTTCTTGAGACAATTTTAGCATTCGACCATCACCAAATTCTGTAAAACATTTGTCAGCAGTCTTGCCCCATGTTCTCTGAACCCATCATTCACTTCGACCTAATTTTTCAGCAGTCTACTTTTTCACAACAAAGGTTGCTTCAGCATCACGTGCCTCACAAAATGCAATACATTTAATACGGTCAATCTGATGCTGTTTTTCCTATCTTATGTTCGGGCCAGAAATAATAAATTTAAGTAGTATGTAAGGTACTGTTAAATTCCAAACTGAATGGCCTACAAAATGGTACAAAAATTACCTTACTGGGATAATCCAGTGAGGTGCTGGGTGGGAAGCAAAGGTTATGCAACACCTAGTATTATGTATTGCTTTGTTTTGTTTTTTTCTTATTGATTTTTATTTTTAGTATTGATATTTTTTTTATTTTTTTTAACAATTATGAATGTTTATCCTTGTAAGCCACCCAGAACATGGGATGGTATGGCATACAAATTTTGTAAATAAATAAAATAATTTCCTGGAGGCATCTAGTGAGGCACAAGTGAAACCTGCTACTTGAATTACGAATCAGTTTCTGAAGCTGAAGAGGGATTGGATTATGAAGTTATTTTTCAGGCACTGAGATGAATTTTTTCTTTTTATAAATGTTTCAGACATGGTAAGGGACACACAAAGAAAAAGGAAGCAATTTTTGCTCTTGAAGTTGAGGGTCCTACAGATTGGGGCCCTTTTTGGTTTTCTGAAATTATCTACTGAAATGTTTGACTAAATATCAAAATGTTAGTTATGTTCTTTTAAGTTTTAACCTCAGCAGCTTACATTTTTTCAAAGTAATAAACTGACCCTACACGCTGGGTTGATTAATGTTCCTTCTGGAATCTAGGGATTGAGGATGTGTTCTTCCATAATATTTTTTGGTTGCATTTTTTGAAGTTTGTTCTTAAATACTTACCATATAATTTCTTGATATGTAGTCTGCTTTGTCACCTAGAATTTCTGGACTTTTGTATTTTGATAGGGGTGTTTTTTGGGTAATTGTGGTTTAATATAAGTAATACTGATAAGTAAGTTTCTTAACAAGATATTTTTTTCTTGGAACTTTTTTTGAAATGTAATAAAAGTTAAAGAAAAGATAAAAGAAATAATCAGTAAGTTTGTGTCTCTTGACTCATATTGTCTGGCATCATCAGAAGTCAAGTCTTAGGGAGTCCAAAAGCCATTTACATTGGGTAAAATGGGCTTCCTGAAAACTGCTCTCCCTCCCCACAGGTGGAGCGCAATGCGTGCACCTTTCCCCACATGGACTGGACACAGAGAGAGGGCAGGGAATGCAATAACGCATGGAATTTTGCATTTTCAAAACAATTTGCATGGTTTGGATGGGGAAAAGTACCCGCAGGGAAAAGCAAATGAAAATTCTGTGGATACTCAATAATATACCTGGACTTGACCAACATTACTCAAATAATGATTTTATTTATGAAATTGTAACCGAACTTTATTGGCACCTGTTAGAATGTAAGATACCCTACATTTACTTACCTTAGTCTATGTGCCTATTTGTAAACCGTTGCGATGGTATATAACTTAGCGACGGTATAGAAAAGTTTTTAAATAAATAAATACTCTTTTTCCCTTGGCAGTTTTCAAAGGGAAAGTACGCGTGTAATTTTCCTTTTAAGAACTAGTGCAAAATCAGGGGGGAAAGTACTGGTGAACTTTGCAATTACCCGCAGATATCTGAAAATTGCCCCCTCTTTCTCAATGTTCCTCGCAATGAAACTCTGGAGATTTTGGTAAGTACACCTCACACCAGGAGTGATTCTCTTTCTCCATCTGTTGCCTTTATTATGTGTCTATATTATCTTTCTATAAGAAAAAACATTTTCTTTCTGGGGACATTTTCTATAAACAAATTAAAAGCACGGTGATGGGTGGCACTATAGTCCTAGATGTGTCTCTTCCAAGAAGCAATGTATATGGTCTGGTTCTTGACAATATTCTCTGCTGGCTGAATTATATTGATATTTTTCTGATCTGGCATGGAGATGTAATTTCAGTAACCAATTTTTTTGCACTGGCTTAATAGTCTGACTCGGATCTACAGGTCAGCATGTGTTTTAGCAGCTCTGCATCTGTTTTAGATACGGTATCTATAATCCATAAAGGATAGCCATTGCTTTACTAGTCTTAAGGAAACCAAATGATAGAAATACACTTTAATGTTAATGCAGTTTCCATTTCCTCCCTTTGAAAACTAGTCTAACAATGGTATAACTTTTTAGGATGAGACATACTTGCACATCTCAGGTGGATTTTGCTAAGGCAGCAGCAGATTTGACTATGTTCTTACTTGAAAAGGGGTATCTGAAAACAGCTGTGAAAAACCTACACAGAGGGCTTTTAATACCGATAGGGAGCCTTTATTTGCGTAGTGCCCTCCCCTGCAGTCACCCCAGACCTTCATGCTTGTCAGAAAAGTGCAGCCGGGACATTTGATTTGCTGCTTCTGGGACCTCTGCAACCCTTCTCAGCATGGCTGCCTGAGCCTGTCCTTTCTTCACGGGAATACACTATGCCTATGAACACATAACTGGGAGCCAACGGAGCATGGGGAAGGATCTGAGCACTGAGAAAGCTGAAAGGAAAAAGATTATTTTTGAAGAGATTAACAGCCCATCTGTAAGTTTGGTACACATATATTAGTTTAAACACATGCACAAGATACTTCTCACTCTACTTCTTTCAGCTGGGTCTCAGCCAAAACACAATTTATTTTTTTTTTGGGGGGGGAGATCCCTTAGGAAAGTGATTCATTCATAAGCAGAGGTTTTTTGAATTTCCACAGGAAACCTTTGATCCAGCTACAGATAGCAATCAATTGACTTTGGTATACTTTCATGTAACACTTTTTACTATTTTTGTAAGAACAATTCATTTGAGTTTTATTTCTTTGTTGATACATTTTTCTGGTGTTATAAGTATGGTGATACTACTGATTATTTAGTCTTTATGCTGATAAGTGAATGTTTTTAAAAGAATTGATCTTTAAAAACTGTGCGTGTGCATTAGCAAGTGTTTGCATCTTCAGTCTTTTTGCTACTGATGTTAATAAGTGTAAACATGCATACATTAACTCTAACAAGGTATCTGATGAATGCAAACAACTTGGGCCTTTTGGCCTCATGTGTTCAACCCCGTAGATGCTCCTAACTTCAGACCACCTTTCTCCTAAGAGGAGGACAGGAACTTGAGATGCATATGTATTCAGAAATCAAGAAAGTGAAGTAATTCATAAAAACTGATCACTGAAGACCTGTAAAAGCACAAACTTCACCCAAAACACTCGCAGTATTGCTAGTATAAAAGCCATAGGGGGAAAGACCTCAGATACTTAATGCAACATGGCACCAATTTTTCAATGGTCAGAAAAATCTCCTTCACTTATCCTTTATTCAGACAATAAACCATTTTTTATAATTTTAATAAAAAGAATATTTCTATTCCTGCTTAGTTCTTGTTATTCCTTATTCAGAATGATTCTGAAATCAAAACATTTTTTATTTAACTCTTCCTCAATACAGCGTTTCTCAAGAAGCTCATTCAGGGCTCTTCCTATACAATATGCATTAGAATATTTTCTCATAAATCATATTTAAATGTATCTACTTACAGCATTATGTAACTTCTTGAAAAATGCTGGTCAACCTCAGCTCTTTGTTTGTATAAATATCCCTGCACTGAGGAAGACTTGAATAAACAAGCCTCGATTTCAGATAAGATAGGCAGGCATGGAGCCGGGTTGGTGTACGAGTGCTGCCAGTAACCCGGCGACACGCCTGGAGCGAGGGAAAGGGGAAACATGGCCCTTACCCATTGCCGCTCCCCCTCGTCGGTGCGGGCATGTGTGGTGAATGCCGCGAAGACGCAGAAGGAAAGGCAGTAGGGGGAAGGGGAGGTTTCCCAGCAATGGTGCAGGCCTGGGAGTGGGGTGGGGTGTGATGGCCGGGGACGGCTCATTGGACCGTTTAAAGCCCTGGGGCCATCCCAAGGGGCAGAGGCAGCAGCGAGGAGAGCTACCTGGCCAGCAAGCCCTCCCACTCCCTGCCCTGCTGCCTTCACTGTGAAGGGCAGCACAATGTCAGGGATGAGGCAGCGCTATTCGATTGTCGCACCGAGGCTGCTGGCGCATCTCGCGTTAGCATGCCATGTCTTGCTCTTGTGGTGGGCTGCTCTTGCTGCTTGGAGATGTCTGGTGAGTCTGCGGGATGAAGGAACTGGCTCCTGCCACGTGACCTGCTGCAGGTAGGAGACTGCTAGCCTGGTGCCAGGTTTCTTCGCTTAGCTGCTCGGACCCAGAGGAGTAAAGAATGAACACTGGTGTCAGATCTTCCATGCCTCTTAAGAGGGTGGAGCCCCATATGCTCTTCTAACTGCCCCCCTCCCCCCAGCTTCCTGAAATCCTCAGGCTGGCAGGGCTGAGAGGGGTCCCGAGAGTAGGAAGACTGAAGGGGCTTTCCCAGCTCTGGGTCCCTGGCTGGCAGGACCAGGGGGGCACACCTTGACCCTGACTGGACTCCCAGCTCCAGCCTGGCTTCATTACATGCAGGCTCTCAGGTACCTGCACCCCCTGCATTTCTCTCCAGCTGACCATATTTGGGTTGGTGCTGCTGTGCCCCTTAATATTAAGCAGGTTAGAGAGAGGTTGGCTCCATTTCAGGGAGATGGGTAATAGGCCCCAGCAGCCAATAAGAGATAGTGTGAGGTTTGAATGAGAGTCTGTGGCCGGGCTCTGGCTCCGTGCCCCTCAATTCCAGTGTCGGTGCCTGGGTGTGCAGAGCTGTTGCCGGCTCTTGCCACAGCGTCCCGGGTAAGGAGCACTTATTTCTGAGTGGAAGCGGGCGGCGCCTCTCCCCTCGTTCAACCCTTGGGTCTTTCCATGAGCATGAAGCGACGACCTCCTCTCTCCTCATGTGTGCTTGCTCCTGAGCCCTCCTGCATAGCAGGATAGCAGCCACTGGAAACCCCTGAGGGTTTTGGTGCATGATTGGGTGAGGTGGGTTAGAGTTTCGGCGATTCCAGATGTGGAGCCTCGAGCCTCCCATTCATTTGTATTGTTGCCACCACCCTGAATATGGAGGATTCTGCAGCCTTCTGGCTCCTGCTGTGTTTGAGGGCCTGGGCCCTACTGCGGAGCCAAGGAGAGAGAGAAAGAGATACGTGAGCTTCTTTGACTACTGAGTGCCTGCAGCTCTGGAGCATGGTTGCTCTGTCCCAGCGAAGGAGGCAGAGCGTTGGGCAGCGCTGGGCATCTGGCCTTCAGCTACCACAGCAATTCATTTCACTTTACCTGCCTGAGGGAGGACGGGCATATTATCAATTTTGCTTCAGCCTAGCATGGGAACTGCCATGGTGAGTCTGATCGAGGGTCCATCTAGCCTGGTGTTCAATTTTCAATGGCGGCCAGTCCAGGACTCAGGCGCTTGGCAAGATCCCATATGGTGAATGTGTTCCATCGAGTCTGCCGGCAGAGCTAACCGCACTGTATCGCAGCCAATTGAGGAACACGGTAAGTGACAATAAGGCTTCTTGAAAGGAGCATAGAAGAAGGGATAGGTGCTTGTAGGTGGGTCACAGGTGGTCTGCGTCTTCCTCATGCAGTGGATCATCCAGTTTGTGTCCATCTTCTCTGGCACAAACTTTGGAATCGGTGCCAAAGCTCTTAGACATCACATTCACTCGAATGGTTTGGTAGTTGCACATGCAGAGCTTGCTGCGGGGCAGCCCTTGTTCACATTCTTGGATAATATTCTGGGCGCTTGTAAGAGCACAACTGGTTCGCATGGCTTAATTATGATCAGGCCTTTCATGAGAGAATGGTCAGTGGGTCCACCATGTTTCGGCTCACAAAGATAATGACATGTGTGGCAGCTCCAGAGTGAGCTCGTGGTCCTTTCACAGGGAGTGGTTGTGAAGCAGGCAAGCCAAGAGCACGCAGGTCCCTAGCAACGACTGCTGTAGATACAACCTGGAATCCTGCTCCACTGCCGATTGCAGATGTAGCAACATCTGTAATTTGTGCACAGCATGAATGCTAGTGGAAGGATAAGTAAGGGGTGCGGACAGGTTATCGCCCTGACCCTGTAGAGTGGCAGGCAATGCTTCCCCAGTTAGCACATTACTCTGATACGGTGGTGGCAAATACTTTGCCAAACAATTTCCGACATGGTTTTCTTATTCCCCCACAAAGGTCAGCCATAGTCAGTTGGGGTGGTCAATGCCCCTTCGGCACCCAGTCTGGCCAGCACTGGCAGGGGGAAATTCGGAAAGGAGGTTCAGCTGGGGTGGATTGCCATCCATTTCATTGAGAACTCGTTGGAGCATTTTGTGTTGTCCCCATTGGCAGTCATTTTAGAAGAAAAGAGCCTAGAAAATACAGGCTTATACATGGCCTAACTCACAATGTGGGGGCTTCTGTTAATGACCATGTTCCCTCGGATTACTGCTCATTAAAGTATGCGTTCTCTGATATGGCATTGGATCCGTTAGGATCCTGTGAGCAGGGTGACCTCATGGCAAGGGTGGACATCAAGTCTGCTGATTAATGCATCCATGATAGTAATGAAGAAGTACCACCACTTGTGAGTTACTTGAGCTATGCATGAGGAGCTTGGGGTGCAATGGCCCCGTGGTGTGGCTACCCCCACCAGTATCCAGCTTTGATCTACAGATGTTCTCTGATGATTCAGGAGGCATTGGCTTTGGCCTTTACTGTCAAGATAGCTGGTGCACTGAGACATGGCCAAACAACTGGGTAGATTCAGGGTTTACGTCTAATATCACCTTCCTGGCTCTTTTCCTGATAGTGGTAGCGCTCCACATATGGCATGAATGACTGGCAAACAGAAAGGTGATATTCTGGCGTGACACCCAAGCGGTCGTACACATAATCAATCAACAGGCTGCAAGATGCACTACTGTTTCGGAACTCCTTAGGCTAATGGATTTGAGATGTTTGCAGATAAATGTGTTGGTGTGGGCGAGACACATCCCTGGTATCCGCAACGAGTCTGATTGTCTTTCTCATTCTAAGTGGGAAGACTTCTGGAGGTTTGCTCCAGATACCAAAGTGCAGGCGATGCCAGTTTCTGTACACATATGGAGCATTGGAGCCAGGACACACTTGACTTGCTGTGCCAGTGGATTGCACCATATACCTGGCAAGCATACCTGAGGAGGTAAAACGATGTCATGGATTTCCCAGAAGCCTCCGCCAGGCCTGGGGACCTGAGATTTTCGCACAAGATGGTGGAAAATATCGCGCAGGCCAAGCAGCGAGGCTAAAGGTACAGTCCAAACCAACATGTCAGGTTATGCCTTTTTGCAAAGGCCCAAGGTTTGCCCAACCCAGTAAGGGACTTCACCATTAGGCGTGTTCTCGATTAGCGGAATCGAAGGATACACATAAAGCAGGCCTTTGTTCCAGAGGCAGGCGAAGGCATCCAGAGCTGGTGCTTGCCGGTCCCTGTGCAGAGAGCAGAAGCGTTCCACTTTGTGGTTCTGACTAGATGCAAAGAGGTTGATGGTCGGATGATCCCACCAGTGGAAGATTCTGCTCGTGTCTGAGGTATCCAGAGACCATTCATGGGGCTGGAAACATTGGCTGAGGTGGTCTGCCAGTGCATTCTGTGTGCCCACTAGATAAATGGCTCACAGACGTATGGAATGCGACAGGGCCCAGGCCCTAATCTGCGCCGCCTCCTGGCAGAGCAGATAAGAGCCCATGCCCCCCTGTTTGTTCAGGTACCACATTGCAACTTGGTTGTCTGCTTGAATCAAGACAACTTTGTTGGAGAGGCAGTCCTGGAATGCATTTAGGGCAAACTGCATCACCCGAAGCTCCAGAAAATTGATTTGATGGGTCGCTTTGGTTGTTGTTCAAGTCCCTTGAGTTTGAAGACCTTGGATATGGGCTCCCCAACCTAGGTTGGAGGCGTCCGTAGTTAAGGTCACCTGAGGAACCAGTTGCTGGAAAGGAAGACCCACTTGTAAGTTGGCTTTGTGTGTCCACCAGGCAAGGGACAAACGGAGCTGGCTGGTTATGTGTACCAGGGATGACAGCGGTTGTGCAGCCTGTCGCCACTGAGATTTTAGTCCATTGGGACACTCTCATGGCAAGGCATGCCATTGTGATGACATGGACTGTTGATGCCATATGGCCGAGCAACTTGAGTAGCTGGCCAGGAGAGGTATTATGAGTGCGTCCTCCGGCAGCTGTTACGAACTGAGGGCTTGGGGACCCTCGGCTACTGTTACGAGTGCGGAAGCGTGGTCATTTCAAAAGCAGGTGATGTGAGCCCTTGAGCCATGACATGACTCAGGGAGGAGCCCCAAGACACACTGTGGGAGGTGAGCTGGTGTGAGCACGGGTAGCAAGGAGCAGGACAAGGCTGAAACGAAGACAACGATACAAGATCTGACCCTCTACCAGACCTGCATGCCCCAGGATGACCAACAACGCAGTGTTGATCGATAAACAGTCCTCCGACCGTTCAAAGCCATTTCGGACCTGCCGCTGGGTACAGCGAGAGGCGGTAGACCGGACAGAGGACGAGGGCAGACAGAGTCCTTAGAACACAGAAGACTTTGACGAGGACTGAAGCGAGGACACTGTAGACTAAGGCTGAAGCGAGGATACTGTAGACGAAGGCTGAAGCGAGGACACTGTAGACGAGGGCTGAAGTGTAGGATCAAAAGTGCTGGGTCGAGGCTGCGACCAGTGTGCCCTACACAGTCCACCCGCGGGACTGGTCACGGACCACGCTGGGCTCAAAGCAAACTCCAGGAGGGATAGTGGAAGCTGATACCGGAACATGACGAAGATACTGAAGAGACCTGCACAAGGGCGCGCCCTAAACAGTCCCCCGCGGGACTGGTCGCGGACCATGCCGGACTCGGGGCAGGTTTAAACAGGGTCTTGACATGGACGGACGCAAATTGCAATAGGCTCCGAAGACCGGGACAAGACTGAAGCAGGATTCGATTCTCAAGGATTAACAACGGACTAAAGCAGAAGTCTTCTGGAGGGTTGCACTGCGGAGATGAGGATGGCCTTTGTACCGTGAGGCACCCTACACAGCCCACCTGTGGGACTGGTCGCGGACCATGACAATGGCATGCCAGGAAAGTGGACATCAGGAAACCAAGGCAAGGAGGCAGAGGCAAGGACAACGGCATCAGGAAGGAACGACGGACATCAGGGATATGGAGACATCTGGACAACGGACATCAGGAACGTCAAGAGCAGACCGGGAACATCAGGATCAGGAACAAGACGAACATGAAGCCATCATATCAAGGAGACCACGGACGACTGTGAGACTCAATTCAAAGGCCAGGAGTAACGGAAGAGAGGCCCTTTTATAGGGCTGGCACAGGAAGACATCATCAGGTGGGGCCAGGAGCTCTTCCTGCTACTGGCCCTTTAAATACTGTGAAGAGGCGCATGCCGGCGCCTAAGAGGAAGCAGGAAGAAACAGAAAGCACCATGGACAGCGGCATCCAGCCACATGAAGGAAACCGAGCAGGGAGGAGCAGGCAGGCTACCGGATGGCCTCCTGCCGGCCGAAGACCCCAGCGATCGCGTCCGCGGCCCATGCCGCAAAGGCAGGCCGGCGGCGGCTCCACACTGCAGAAGAGGCAGAATGGCACGGCCTCAAGGCTGCGGGTCTCGGCGGCGGATCAGGGCCACAACAAGATGGCCCTGCCGCATGGGTCCCGGCGTGAGCGTCGGCCCAGCCGTGGAGGACGGAGTGAGCGGCGTCCTGCCACATTAAGGAAAGGTAGGGGATGCAGGCAGATTCACAACAGGAGGCTCTTTCCGACAGCGAATAAAGCTGGCAAGGTTGGACAGCATAATCGCACGGTCGTTGGGTAAGAATGCTCTGGACAGTGTCGTGTCTAGGTCTGCTCCTATAAAGGAGATAAGATGAGATGGTGTAAACTGGGATTTGGAGTAATTGATTAGAAATCCCAATAAGTTTAGAAGCCTTATGGTGAGACTAAGAGAGTCAAGGGCTCCTTGTTTTGACTGGCTTTTTATGAGCCAGTCGTCCAGGTATGGAAAACCGTATACACCTCTGCTGTGTAACTGCGCAGCCACGACTGCCAGGCACTTCGTAAAGTCAAGGAAAGAGCTGGAAGACCAAGGAAAATGTTTGATAGAATTGCCCAAACACTGGACAGATCTGCAAAACAGAGCCCACAAATCACAGTAAATAACTTGCTGAAAAGTTTAGTCCACACTAGAGTAGTCCACATTACAACATTGCTTACACAACAAACTGTATGGAAGACCTGTCAGAAAGAAACCTTTTCTATGATCCCATCACAAAAGTCACAAAAGGCCGAATGGTAGTACCTTGATTTGATAGTGATTGAGACCTACCACGAATCGC
This sequence comes from Rhinatrema bivittatum, assembly GCF_901001135.1. NCBI lineage: Eukaryota > Metazoa > Chordata > Amphibia > Gymnophiona > Rhinatrematidae > Rhinatrema > Rhinatrema bivittatum. The sequence goes on along the minus strand of NC_042615.1, from coordinate 717,769,307 downwards.
AGATATTTGCGATGAGGAGGGAAGATCGCAATATGGGCGTATGCGTCTTGAAGGTCCAGAGAGCAGAGTCAATCCCCTTGTTGAAGTAGAGGAAGCATGGTGCCCATGGATACCATTCTGAACCGTACCTTGCGAAGAAATGTATTCAAGGCATGGAGGTCAGAATAGGCTGGAGGCCGCCGGTCTTTTTTGGAATTAGGAAATATCTGGAGTAGAACCCCTTTCCTTGCTGATTCGGTAGAACCAGTTCCACGGCTCTGACCCACAGAAGGGTTGACAACTCTGACTCGAATTTTCCTGTGTGGTCGTCTCAGCTCCCAGATGGATTGGGTGGGAAGTCTGGGGGTATTTTTGAAAAATTTAGACAGTAACAGTGGGTTACGATGGACAATACTAACTGGACCATAGTAATTGGATGCCAATTTGTTGCAAAGTGGCAATGGCGGCCCACCAGTGGAATATGGCTGCTGCTCTCTGGAAAAGAGTCAAAATCCAGCCGCAGGGCCAGCTTGTGGAGCTGGCTGTGGTCTAGATGTTCTCGCTTGGCATGCATGTCCCCTCTAAGGTGACCGAGCCGGTCGTGGATGGGATGCAGGAGGGAACTATCTGCGAGGCCTGTTGAATTGTTTCTTGGGTTCTTTACGCGTGATTCTGTGGGTTACAGAGGGAACATCTGGGGAGACAGTTGACAACTGGCACAGGGTCTCATGATGGTCTTTTAATTGGGCCACTGGGTCCTGGATCTTATCCCCGAACAGGTTGTCTCCGGTACAGGGTAGATCTGCCAGTTTGTCCTGCACTTCCTGGCATAGGTCTGAGGCCTTAAGCCAGGCCCAGCGTCTAGCACTGATGCCCGCTGCCGAGACTCTGGATACTGTTTCAAAAGAATCTTAGGCAGCTCTGACTTCATGTCTGCCTGCTTCCATTCCTTTTTGTAGGATGGAGGACAAAGTCTCCTGTTGTTGGGGCAATGTCTCCGCAAATTCCTGGACCTGTTTCCAGAGATTTCTGGTATATTGGGTCATGTATAATTGATATGCTGCAATTCATGATATCAACATGGACCCTTGGAAAACTCTTCGTCCCAACACATCCAATACCTTCTGTTCCTTACCGGGAGGAGCAGAAGAATGTGGACACAATCATTTAGCCTTTTTCTGAGCTGATTCCACAACTACAGAGTGGTGGGGCAGCTGACTTTTTTGAAAACCTGGGGCTTGTTGAACTAGGTAGGTAGCATATGTCTTTCTGTTGACTGGAGGTACCTTACCTGAATGTTCCCACAGGCGGTGCATGAGTTCCAAAAGAACTTCATGCACCGGTATTGCCATTATTTCTTTTGGAGCATCTATGAATTGTAAGACCTCCAACATCTTATGGTGAGCATCTTCCTCCATAACCAGTGAAAATGGTATAGTCTCAGACATCTCTTTGACAAAACTGGCAAAGGAGAGGTCTTCTGGAGAAGATCTTCACCTTTCTTCTGGTGGTGAAGGCTCTGAGAGCAAGTCCTCAGAGGTTTGTAATGAATCATCTGAGGATGCATCGTCCCATTGATTATAGGGACTTCCCCTTCTCCCAATGGATCTCCCGAAGGAGGAAGCATGCCAAAGCCGAGAGGGCGGGAAGGCATCAAAGGATGCAGCACTGGCATGGATGGAATTGGGGCCAGTGCATCGAGGGCACAGGGGCAGATGAGGTGCACTTGGATACTAGTAGCCCCGATGGCCCTGGCATGGGCTCCGGCATTGACGGTTCCTGTCGAGGGACGTGGCCGGGAATCGATCCTTTCTCCTCCGAGGAACCTGGTACTGGAATCGAGACCTGCGGAAGCCTCAATGGACGATTCAATGCCAGCGTGTCCAGTGGCAGAGGAGTCGATAAGGCACTGATGAGCGTATCGAGGCGCTCGAGAAGCGGTGCAAACATCAAGGGAGCTGATCCGGGACCGGTATGGGGGCCGGCGCCAGCAGTGATTGGAAGCCTTGTAAGGCTTTCAGCACTGCCTCTTGGACCATGCAGTCCAATTCCTCCCGGGAAGCCAGCATGGGTGGCTCAGCTACTGGGGTAGGAGGCAGGCTAGGCGTCACCGGAGTTTCCAAGGAGCCCCGTGGAGGCTCAGTGCCCGGCACCAGTATCGGTGGGGAATGCCTAGGGGTCCCGGGTCCAGAGGAGGATAGGGGCTCCTCTCCCCGGGCCCTCTTCACAGGCGGCTCGATGGAAGTCGATGCCGCTGTGGTATCTGTGCCGGCACCGGTCGGGGACACCCGTCGGTGCTGGTGTCAATGTTTCCCTCGGTGCGGTCTTTCCCCGGCACAGAGGACGATGACACCGATATCCTCAATGAAATCGGTGACAGGTGGTCACCCTGTCCACGATGCTCCTGGCGAATCATCTCCGAGGTCGAAGGACCCTCAATGGCCGGTGGTGCTTGAACTGGTGTCATTGGAGCAGTGCATTTTGAAGGAAACAACTGCTCCATTTTGTCCAGGCAAGCACTACGGCCTTTGGGGGTCATTTGTGTGCAACTAGGGCACTGACGAACGTCGTGTGAGGGGCCTAAGCACAAAACACAGACCTCATGCGGGTCCGTTACGGACATGGGCCTTGGACACTTGGGGCATTTTCTAAACCCAGTCGCCATGTCAAAAATTGGCGGGCACGCGGTTGATGACTGTCGGGCACCGAAGCGGTAAGCCACTGGGAACCAACTGCAAGTACTGGAAAAAACACTTACCTCTTCGAGCTTGCGACGTTTCCAACACCGATGGAAAACTGACTCTCTGGATACAGAGATCAGACTGATCAGCTTCGCCGAGAGGCATCAGTCACACTCGCTGAAGTACTGGGCCTACATGTCCTGTTGCCAACGCAGCGCGCTATAGGGCACTCAGGCCCTACGAAGGGATTCAATTTCTATTGCATGCCAACACAGCCCCTCTGAGCAAGTATCATTTAACACTATCCTTAAGCGCACCCTGGACGTGGCCAGTCTGAGGTCTGAACAGTTCACAGAAACATAAAAGTGACGGCAGAAAAGGATCTAATGACCCATCTAGTCTGCTCAGCAAGCTCCCATAGTTATCAGTTTCCCAGTTACTTATCAGTTACTCAGACCACCAAGGTCAGGGCTCTTGTTGGTTACTGTTTGAGTCTAATTTCCTTTCCCCCCTGCCCCACTTGGCACCACTCCCATTTCCAGGGATCTATTGAACAGGTCACTCGGCGGACCCCCCCAGCACATCTCTGAGCTCCCTCAGTATCCTCAGATGAATCCCATCAGATCAGGCTGGAGGTGGCGGGCTGCCTGCACTGAAAGGAGGCGCTCTGACAGCTTATCTATGTTATGGCTCAGGTACACAGTTGTGGTAGTTGTGGTTATATATTGTTATTATTGTAATAAAGTTGCGGCCAATTTACTCCACATTTGGTCTCTATGGTACTCTGTATACGTGAGTATGTATGTGCTGCTGTCACTCCCTCCCCCCGCCCTTCCGCTGGTGACAGATGGTTGCAGCTGCCCGGGTTATTTATTAATTATTCTGAATAAGAATAATGAAAGCTAAGCAGTGACAAAAATATACTTTTTATTAAAACTATTAAAAATGGTTTATTGTATGAATAAGGGATAATGTGAAGGAGGTTTTTCTGACCAATGATTATATAATCTAGTGCCATGCTACTTTGAGCATATAGGCACTTGGGAATATTTGAGATAATTTCATTTTTTTTTATACTAGCACTACTGTGAGTATTTTGGGAGAAGTTTTTTTTCTTTTTTGAGTCTTTATCTCCTTCACCTGCCTTGATTGTGTTTTTGATTCACTTAAGACCTGAGCCAAATTCTGATACTCTCCCTAAAATGGGATGACAACTATTTTTCTTAGAAAGTTCTTCTAATGCTGGTAAATATGAAAGTATGACTGTTTACTTCAGTTTATACAAGTACAGCAGTCTGATTTGCTAGAATACATTTTATCAATCAATGAACACCTGCAGTTCACTATTAATTGCTGACTGTAAATTGAAAGGGAAATAAAAGCATAAGGAGCGGCACTCACTTGCTGGGTGCTCGATCTTGTAAGTTTGTTATTGCAGCAAAGTTATTCCTTACAGTGCGCAAGCTCGCCAGCACCTGCAAGAAAAAAAAGAAAGCATTCAGCTTTTTAATCACTGTTCAAATTTCTTTTTATTAAATTATAATGCAAATTATATGCATTAAAAGTATGGCAATAAGTAAAATTCCCCAAGGCCTTTGACTATGATCAACTCTCTCTTTTTTTTTTTTTACTTTACAATTAATTGACAATTATACAATCTGAACTCCAGGCACTAAAGAGATTAGATTTTAAGTAACCATCATTGTATTTTGTTATTGCCTGGTTTACTTTCATTAACACCAATAATGGTCTTGCAAGTTACTTTGATGTAGGTATGCTGCTAGTAATATCTCCTTAAAACTGTTCCCCCCAAATTCTCACTTAGCCTCTACTTTTGGTTATATCAGGATTATGGTGGTGCAGAAAAGGATAGTGCAGTTTTACCCCTCTCTTAAGTGTAGGGAGTCATGAACTCTCGGGAGAGTGTTTCCTGTATAAATATAAGCCTGCGCTCTGAGTGGGTTTTCTGTAGTGTGATTCAAAGGGAAAGACAAAGTGATTTTGGGAATTCCTGTGGGCCTGCTCGTTGTTCCAGTCCAGCAAGGCCATCTGTTACCATGAATGCTGGAGAGCCATGGGAATACTGCAAGGTATTTACCAGGGAGAATCTGGGAGGACTCATGGATACTAACTACATTATGTGAAGAACATTGTGTTTCTCTGGAAATTTCCTCCTCTGAAGTATTCAAGGAAGCTGTGTGAGCACTGATGAGATTATATTTGAAGAATGACTAATGCACATGGCTTGTTAGAAGAAGAGAGATAGGTCTTAATGCACTGCTATAGAAGAGTGGAGTGTGTATTTTCTTTTATGCTGCTATTATCTTTATAGTGGAATCCTGTGACTCATTGCTTTGAGATTTTATTGCAGACAGACTACTGGTTAGCTTAGAGGAATAAAAGTTGTGTGTTTGAGGTCTACGAATGAAAGAGAAAAGGACAGAAGATTTCTTGCATGGGGGCAGACAAATGGTCACAAAGGAAAAAGTTTGTGAGCTTGCTCCAATCCACCATCTATCTAGCCACTTATTTTTTCAGCACAAAAAGTTCTGGTCACCATATCTCAAAAAAGATATAATAGAATTAGAAAAGGTACAGAGAAGGGGAACCAAAATGATAAAAGGGATGGAACAACTCCCCTAAGAGGAAAGGCTAAAGAGATTAGAACTCTTCAGCTTGGAGAAGAAACAGCTAAGGGGAAGATATGATAGAGGTCTATAAAATGATGAGTGGAATTGAACCAGTAAACGTTAATAAGCTGTTTATTCTTTTGAAACGTACAAAGACCAAGGAACAAACAATGATGTTACTAGGCATTACATTTAATACTGAGAGAAAATTTTTTTTACTCAATGCATAATTAAGATCTGACATTTGTTACCAGAGGATGTGGTGAAAGCTATTAGTGTAGCTGAGTTTAAAAATGGTTTGGACAAGTCCCTGGAGGAAAAGTCCATAAACCATTATTAAGGTGGAGTTGCAGAAATCCATTGCTTATCTCTGGGATAAGCAGCATGGAATCTATCTACCCTTTGGGATTCTGTCAGGTATTTGTTACCTGGATTGGCTACTGTTAGAACCAGGATACAGGCCTTGATGGACCTTTGATCTAATCCAGTATGGCAAGCCTTATGTTCTTAAACAGTTAATGTCAGAACAACAAAAGCCCAACATAAGACCACTTATTTTATGTGCCTCTAGCTGGGGTTACAAATAACTATGCAGACACTTACTCCTAGTGCCATTTAACTTCATAGGAGTCTTAAGAGGATGAGGGACCTCTACTCAATTCTCATTCTCCTTGACTTTTCTAGTGCATTTGCCACATCTGATCACTATCTATGCGACACTCTGTCCTCACTTGGAATTTGGAGCTCCATACTTTCTTGGGTCTCTTTTTTTTCTCATTGCACTTTTAGTGTATCTTTTGGAGCAGCAGTTCTCAACCTGTGTGTCACCATCCTCCACGGGCAGGATACTGCACTTCCTGGTTTGTCGCTGGCCCATCTGCTCTTCCCTCCCCTTCCTCTGCCCCAGAGAGATGTGGGGAACTCTTCTTCCACTCAGCTTGAAAATGCTGAAACCCTGGTAGAATGCAGCAGCAGAGTTAGTGGAAGTACTTGGAGATGGTGGCAGTAGTTGGTAAGGCCTCTCCTTCTTCCCAGCTGTGTGGCCTTGAAGAGGGAGCGATGTATGGGGGTATGTGCATGGGAAGAAGTAGAGGCCATGCTGCTGTCAAAAGTAGGGGGCAGCATCGGGTTCCGCCCGATTAATCAGCATGAGGAGCAATGCAGGCCCAGAGCAAGAAAAGCAGCAGCTGGTTGTCAGAAGCAGGAGGTCCAGCAGCATCTGATGGGACTCCTTTCTTGGGGCCACAGTGGCTGGAGGAGGAGGAAAAGGCTGCTGCTGCCACTTGTGCTTCTGCAGCATGGGGGAGAGAAAAGTGAGTGTATATGACTGAGCCTGTTTGTAAGTGAGAGAGAGTGTGCGTGTGATTGAGAGTGTATGTGCAAATGAGAAAGCATGTGTGTATGTATGATTGAGAGAACATGTATGTGTGAGAGAATGTGTGCATGTGATTAAGAGTATGTGTGTAAGTGACAGCATGTATCTGTGTGACTGAGAGCGCATGTGCAAGTGAGAGAGAGTACTTAAATGTGTTTGATTGAAAGTGTTTATGCAAGTCAGGGACCACACTTTTGTGTGCATGTGTGATGATTCATCAATAATTGTCCTAGTCCCAGTGCAGGAGGTGGTAGCTCAAAAGGAAGTGGCAAGATCTGGTTATGATGTGAATTGCCGAAAAGGAAACTACAAGATGGCTGCACTGGATATTACATTTCCCAGCAGCCTTTTCTCACTAGCCTTGAGTCTGTTGGGAGGAGTAGGTGCTGGGTGGAGTCACTAATCCCACATAAGGCCTGATTCACTAAGGCTTTTCTCCCATTTTGTAGTTCTGTGAAAAAGGCTTAGTCGATCAGGCCCACAGATTGGATATTAGCTGAATAAAGGTGAAGACTTTTCTATATAAATATATGGATCTCTAAGGAAGTGATGAGAATTATAATGATAAATTAATTGGACAGATGGGCAGACAGAATAGGTCATAGAGTCTTTCTGCCATCATGTTTCTATATTTCATGTTTCTAAATCGGGGAAGGCAAGCAGTGATCAGCACTTATGAGGAGCAGAGCTTGAAACATAGCTGAGCAGGATGGAAAACTCTGAAAATGAGGCAGAACCAGGAAACAAACATTAAGCTAACTGGGTTTTTTTCTTTTACTATGCTTGTTAAGGATGTCACTACTAAGCTTCAGGCCGATACAGTAAGGACACATTAGAAAGAGTGCGGCAGTGCCGGGCGCACCCTCGTTTGCCCTCGTTTGCCCTCGTTTGCGCACAGTTCGGATCACATACTGCTCGATACCGTATTTAAATTAGGCGCAAATGCAAGCCGCGTCCAAAGCACGTCCATGAAGCGGTAGGCCTGAACAATCCATTTTACTGTATAGAGCGCTATACAGCGCCTATACAGCATCCTGGGTGCGCTGGTAGCTGTCATTTCAAATGACATTTGAAATTACAGGTACCAGGAAGTGGATGGTTCTCCTACGCTCGGGCATCGGGGATTGCCAGTCCTCTCTCCCCCCCTCCCGAAGCAAGGCGCACAGCGAAAATCGACTCGACATGTTAGTAAAGCAAATGTGAATAAAGTGCCACAAAAGTAAACTTACTGCATGTGAATGACAAACAGTCCTCTCTCCCCTCCTCCCGAGGCGCGCACCGCGGCTCCCCTGCCTCCCGGGGGCAGCTGGCGGCGAAAGCGGCTTCCAGCAGCCCCCGCCGGCGAAGGTGGATGAACGCACGCCTGTACGTGCAATTTGGGCCCTCAAGGCAGTGAAGGCGCATGAGCGCACGCTGTGTGTGACGTCACGGTGTTCAGTCATGCACTTTCGCTGGCTTGAGCGCCCAAATTGCACGTACAGGCGTGCGTTCATCCACCTTCGCCGGCGGGGGCTGCTGGAAGCGGCTTTCGCCACCGGCTGCCCCCAGGAGGCAGGGGAGCCGCGGTGCGCGCCTCGGGAGGAGGGGAGAGAGGACTGTTTGTCATTCACATGCAGTAAGTTTACTTTTGTGGCACTTTATTCACATTTGCTTTAATAACATGTCGAGTCGATTTTGACCGGAGCCTGCCTATTGCTGTCTCTCTCTGCCGGGGCTTGCCTGACGTTCCACACTAACGCAGGGGTAAGGGTAGGCGGTAAATTAGCAGGTTAAACGCGCGGCAAAACTACAGGTTAAAAAGGCGATAATCGGGGTGCACGTTACTGGATAGGAGGGAATAGCTAATCTGATCATTTACATATCATATACATGCCGCGGGCGGAAAGGGTTACCCGTTGATTTAAAGAAGCGGTAAGGATAGGTTAAAAGGGATAGTGAATCGCGGGTTGGACTAACGCGGCCAAATTGTGAGTAGAAAGCGGGTCAGAAGCAGGGTAACCACGGCCGCCCTTTACCTTATCGGCCTGCTTGAGAGAGGAATTATGCTTAATTAATCAAACTGTAAAATGACTGCTCTGAGGGACAGAAAAGTGGGCATGTTACTGCAGCATGTAAAGATGTATAGAATTAACAAATAGTGCTGCTAAATTACATACAAGTGAACTCTTTCTGGATTAAGAAGCTACATTTGGAAATTACTCTGGAGTAAAATATTCTTTAAATTAGCCAAAAGAACTTGGAAGCACATGAGAGTAAAAGCTCTGCCTGTTTCTCTAACACTGCATTTAAACTACAGATAAGTTAGGTTTCAGCTGGTGACAAGTCACGTAATCAAGGTACACAGAAAGAGAATTGCCCCAAGTGAAGGAAAGCTGTGGATGTGGGACCTGTTTTGGGATAGCTGTGTGGAGAAAGCAGACCTGCCTTCTAAAAGAAAATCCCTGATAGCTAAGAGAAATCCCCAAGTGATTCATATCTCAATTAAGGGGACTACTTAGGAAGAACAGCTGGGCAAGCAGATGTGCTATTTGTGTAAGAATATATGAACTCAGGATCAGAAGCCTGGATGAGGAGAAATTGCAACTATTGTATCTGAATGCGAGCATGGAAAATGAGTCTGTGATGTTGTTTTATTTGCAACAGAAAACTGTGTTTGTGAAGTCCAGAATAACAAAATAAAGAAACCCTCATTATTAAAACCTCTGTCTGTTTTGACGTGAAGTTTGAGAATTGATACAGAGGCTGGCAGCCTTAGCATTAATACCCTGGAGCCTGAGAGCAGGAGTACCTAATATCCTGGATTGCATACTGGAAGGGTTAAAATTCCCAAGGTGGAGAGTTGCATTAATCAGCATTTGCCAATGGGGTTTAAATTGGTGGAGTTTATACCCTGTATTTCCCAGCAAGACCAACACCAAACAAAAAGGCACATCATAAAGGTGGTTTGGTGGCTGTGGTCAGCAGAGCACAGGGAGAGGGGCACCCCTAACAGGAGGTGGAGCCAGAGAAGAGAAGGATGTGAAAGGAAGTGCCTGATTTCTTGTGATGTGAAACTAGAGTAAAACCTCCGGCATGCTTTGTCAGAGATGCTTTGGGGAAACCACAGAGAATGCCCGGTTTCAGGACCCTGCAAGAACTGCATAGCTTTTAAAGGAAGCAGAATAGGAGTTGCTCAAACAGCCAGAGAAGAGCCATGCGTGCTAATCTGAGGGTTTAACCTGAGAAGCCCCCTTGAGTTCACTCCTCTAATCCAGAAGGGGATGCTGTAGCTGCTGGAGGGAACACATTTGGCCAGAGGGCCTACCCCTGGGAGGAGCAAACTGTCTTCTTGTCCAGTCAAGGACCTGAACAGAGGTAAGGGAGACACACTTAAGCTGCTTGTGAGAAGCCTGATCTTTTAGTGTGTACCCAAGATATAGATGGCGCAACCATGCAATCAGTGAACCAACAAGTACCCAGAGGCCTCCGACTCTTTACAGTGTGATTGAGAGCATGTGTGTGTATGTGTGTGATTGAGCATGTGTGGTGAGAAACGGGGCAGATATGCTAATGTGGACGCCTTATCTCAGGGAGTCCCTTGCTCAAACTCAGCAAAGAACAGCATCGGAACATTCAGAGAAAATTGGTGCTCTTGAAGCTGCAGCTTCAAATCTGAATTCCGTGAATGCTATTTTGATTCAAGAGCATGGGGTCTTATCCCACAGAATGGAACTGTGTGAAGATTGTTTGTGATCTCATAACCTGCGACTCATCAATTTCCCTAGATTAATGGATGAATTACCCCAAATGTTTCTTAAATTCTTTGCATTTTCTGGCTGAGTCGATACCTGCTGTTAATAGAATTTATTTTCTTGCATTAAAAAAAAATTCTAATTGCAACTAATGGATTGAATTATTGGATATGAAATATTTGTTTTGCATAGTTACTTTGTTCCATGGATCTGAAAGTGAAAAGCCATGGCTGGGTTGGCATAACCAGAACAAGTTCTATGATTTCATCTGCTTTGCAGAGATGTTAAGATTCTGGCAAATTGGCAGATCTGGATTTAATTATATTCATCTAAGTAATTAATATATGGCTGCTTTGTAGTATAGCAGTCTTCAAAAGAAAAGGCAGTCAAAGCAGTGGCATTGTCTTAATCATTTCAAACACTAGTCATATAATCAGAGGAAAGGGAGGAGAAACTAACAATCAAATCCCACAAAGTGTCCAGGGTAACAACGGCTGGTTTAGGAGGTAAGAAACTTCTTACCCCTAGCTGACTCACTGAAAACCTTTAAACCTCAAGAAACCAGCTCAACACTGAACCTTTCCATCCCTAGAGAGGATCCAAGACTGGAGAGTACCTGCTCCACTAAACCGGTAACCATAGCGTCTTCCTTGCGGCTCTCTCCATTCGAGTCAAGATTTCTCTTACTGGCAACTTCCTCCATCGACGTACTCCCAACACAAACATCAGCTGGAGCCTTGAAGGTGTCGGTGAAACTGCAAACTCGCCCACTGGGGGGCAGGCGACAATCCAAAAGACTGAGATGCATCTTCCCCGACTGATGAAGGATCTCCTGCTCCTCCCATGGCAATGGGGGTACTAACCCATGAGGCTTCTGGGTTAGGAAAGGTACACTCTAAAACAGTCATTTGCCTCAAGGGGAGGCTAGAGTACAGAGTAAAGACCCAGATTCGACCCTATTTAGAAGGAATGAAATCCAATAAATTGAGGAAACAGCAGTAGAAAAATTGGTGGAGGCAAACTGGAGAGTTAACGCTCAGGCAGTCATCTTAATTCCTCCCATTCTGCTTGTTCCCGCTTCTGCTTTTTAATGCAACTGCAGCATTGTATTCTATTTCAACAGCAGGAAGGAAAAGAGGAATTGGATTCAGACAACATCCAACGAGGGCCCTGACTTTCATGGTCTGGGGAACTGATAATCATGTGGGTAACCTGCATGGAGCAGCAATTACTACTCTTAACAGAAGGCATGGGGAATACTACCCTTAACCAATAAGCCTTGATGATTTGACACAATTGCAACATTGCTCTCCGCTTCAACGGCAGGGGGGGCTGGGGGATTGGATTCAGACAACAACCAACTCTGGCCTTGATTTTTACGCAGACATAAGGGAAAAAGCAGAGGACTACTTCTACAGCCAAGTCCATAAACAAAGCTGGTCAAGGAGCACTGTCTGAATTTTCAAGAAGGCTCATCACTCAGTAAAATTGTTGCTAGCAGTAATTTTTTATGGGTTATCATAAGGCTTGGGATAAGTGCATGGAGCGGCAGTTACTACCCTTAACAGTAACATGGGGGCAATCTGCATGGAGCGGTCATTACTACCATAAGAATCTTCCTGAGCAGACTGAATGGACCATTTGGTTGTCATCTGCTGTCACTATATTACTCAACCACAAGCCTCAGTTTGTTTCTGCTGTAGAGAATGGGGCCATTTTGTCAGAGGCTGTCCCCAAAGTGAAGACAAACCCATGGATGTTAATATCATGGTCCCACACTTTTCTAATTTCGTGGATACCCCCAACCAAGGAGTCTTGACTTTTGTGATTGTGGTTGAGCTAGATGGCCTTCTAATCCAAGTACTGGTGGAATCTCAGTGTGAAAATACTGGTTCGAAGAAAATTACTAAAGCAAGTCCAGATTTATTACGTCAGAGTAGTGACTATAGCATGTATCCATGGGGGCCAATGACAGTATCCAGCAAGCCAGACACAAATAAGACCCTAGTTGGCCAAGACCAAATTGAAGTAGGAGTTGTTCCTTGGCTACTCTACCCTGTGATGATTGGGTGGGACTGTTTAAACTTCATGAGCCACTGAAACCAGGTCACAATGGGCATGTCCAATCACAATGAAGAATTTGATTTTCCGAAACTCTTTCCTTTGGAGGATCCTGATCTGTATCATAAAGACTCTAAGACTCCTAAGTCCTAGAGACAACACTGACAGAATAAATAGAGCTATGCTGCTAATTTAGACAGCCATAGAGACAAGGTCGGAGTCAAAGGAAGAACAGTGGCCCACCCAGAATGTCTAACCTGGGCCGTTTGAGTGGGAAAAGGGGGATGACCTGGAGAGCTTCAGGTGGGCCCAGAGGGAGGATGAGTCTTTTAAGTGGGCCCAGGATGAAATACAGAGGTGGACAGAAAGCTAGTCCCTGGAGCACAGGTTACAGACCTTATCCCTCCTTATTTTATAATGAAAGGAGATTGACTTTACCGAGTCTCTAAGGTAAGTGTGGCGAGGAAATTGATAGAACTCCTCCTAGTTCACAGACGGTATTGTCAGAAGGTTGTGTACTAGCCCATAGCTTCCTTTTAGGGGGTCACTTGGAAGAGGAAAAGACCCAAGAGAAAATAATGGCACAATTTGATTGGCCAGGCCTACATAAACAGGTCCAGCTGCATTGCTGGTCCTGTCCTACATGCCAACTCACAAAGTCTGCCAGTTTACAGGTGGCGCCTGTCATACTCTTGCATATAATCAAGACCCTTTTTGAAAGGGTGGGCATGGACCTCGTGGAGCCACTCTGGAGATCTACCTGAGGAAATAAGTATATTCTCATTATCCTGGAGTATGCCATAAGATATCCTGAGGCTGAACCACTATGTAATATGAAGACCCCGACGGTGGCAACCACCCTAGTGGTGGTTTTTTCATGATTTGGGTTTCCCAAGGAGATCCTGATGGTTCAGGGAACCCCGTTCTTCACCAAGGTAAAGAAAGAACTCTGCACCTTGCATAAAGTAAAAACTGAGCACCTCGGTATATCACCTACAGACCATAAGAACATGCCATACTGGGTCAGACCAAGGGTCCAACAAGCCCAGCATCCTGTTTCCAACAATGGCCATCCAGGCCATAAGAACCTGGCAAATACACAAAAACTAAGTCTATTTCATGTTACCGTTGCTAGTAATAGCAGTGGCTATTTTCCAAGTCAACTTAATTAATAGCAGGTAATGGACTTCTCCTCCAAGAACTTATCCAATCCCTTTTTAAACACAGCTATACTAACTGAACTAACCATGTCCTCTGGCAACAAATTCCAGAGTTTAATTGTGCGTTGAGTGAAGAAAAGCTTTCTCCGATTACTTTTAAATGTGCCACATGCTAACTTCATGGAGAGCCCCCTAGTCTTTCTATTATCTGAAAGACTAAATAACCGATTCACATCTACCTGTTCTAGACCTCTCATTATTTTAAACACCTCTATCATATCCCCCCCTCAGTCGTCTCTTCTCCAAGCTGAAAAGTCCTAACCTCTTTAGTCTTTCCTCATAGGGGAGCTGTTCCATTCCCCTTATCATTTTGGTCACCCTTCTCTGTACCTTCGCCATACAATTATATCTTTTTTTGAGATGCGGCGACCAGAATTGTACACAGTATTCAAGGTGGGGTCTCACCATGGAGCGATACAGAGGCATTATGACATTTTCCATTTTATTCACCATTCCCTTCCTAATAATTCCCAACATTCTGTTTGCTTTTTTGACTGCCGCAGCACACTGAACCGACGATTTCAATGTCTTATCCACCTTGACGCCTAGATTTCTTTCTTGGGTGGTAGCACCTAATATGGAATGTAACATTGTGTAACTATAGCATTTTTCCCTATATGCATCACCTTGCACTTATCCACATTAAATTTCATCTGCCATTTCGATGTCCAATTTGCCAGTCTCACAAGGTCTTCTTGCAATTTATCACAATCTGCTTGTGATTTAACTACTCTGAATAGTTTTGTATCATCTGCAAATTTGATTACCTCACTCGTATTTCTTTCCAGATCATTTATAAATATATTGAAAAGTAAGGGTCCCAATATAGATCTCTGAGGCACTTCACTGCCCTTCCACTAAGAAAATTGTCCATTTAATCCTACTCTCTGTTTCCTGTTTTTTAGCCAGTTTGTAATCTATGAAAGGACATCGCCACCTATACCATGACTTTTTACTTTTCCTAGAAGCCTCTCATGAGGAACTTTATCAAACGCCTTCTGAAAATCCAAGTACACTACATCTACCGGTTCACCTTTATCCACATGTTTATTAATTCCTTCAAAAATGTGAAGCAGATTTGTGAAGAAACACGTGCCTTGGGTAAAGCCATGCTGGACTTTGTTCCATTAGACCAGGGGTTGGGAACCTATGGCTCGCGAGCCAGCTGTGGCTCTTTTGATGGCTGCATCTGGCTCGCAGACAAATCTTTAATAAAAAAGTAAAAATCTAACAAAACCCCCCCACCCTCCTGACGCCCCCCATGACCTCCAAAATTAATTTACTACAACCCCCCACCCTCCCGACCCCCCCAAGACCTGCCAAAAGTCCCTGTTGGTCCAGCGGGGGTCTAGGAGCGGTCCGGGAGCGATCTCCTGGACTTGGGCTGTCGGCTGCCAGTAGTCAAAATGGCGCCAATGGCCCTTTGCCCTCACTATGTCACTGGGGTCAACCAATGGCGGTGGTAGCCCCTGTGACATAGTAAGGGCAAAGGGCCGTCAGCTGCCAGTAATCAAAATGGCGTCGACGGCCCTTTGCCCTTACTATGTCACAAGGGCTACCGCTGCCATTGGTTGACCCCAGTAACATAGTGAAGGCAAAGGGCCGTCGGGCCCATTTTGACTACTGGCAGCCGACAGCCCAAGTCCCGGACCGCTCCTAGACCCCCGCTGGACCAACAGGGACTTTTGGCAGGTCTTGGGGGGGTCGGGAGGGTGGGGGGTTGTAGTAAATTAATTTTGGAGGTCTTGGGGGGTGTCAGGAGGGTGGGGGGTTTTGTTAGATTTTTACTTTTTTTTATTAAAGATTTGTCTGCGAGCTCTGGACCCCCGCTGGACCACCAGGGACTTTTGGCAGGTCTTGGGGTGGTCAGGAGAGTGGGGGGTTGAGGTAATTAATTTGGCAGGTCTTGGGGGGCGTCAGGAGAGTAGGGGGTTGTAGTAAATTAATTTGGTAGGTCTTGGGGGGTCAGGAGGGTGGGGGGGTTGTAGTTAGTATGGCTCTCACGGAATTACATTTTAAAATATGTGGCATTCATGGCTCTCTCAGCCAAAAAGGTTCCCGACCCCTGCATTAGACCATGTCTTTCTATATGTTCTGTGACCAATGGCCTCATTAAGTGCTTCAACCAGACACTCAAGCAAGTGTTGAGGAACTTTGTGGATGAAGATGGCAACAACTGGGTCTCCTTGCTGCCCTACTTGCTGTTTGCATTCTGTGAGTGCCCCAGACCTTGATAGGGTTTCCCCAACTGAACTACTGTATGGGGGCTGGGAGGCCAAAAGGAAGTTTGGACATAGCTTGGAAAACTTGTGAAGATGAAGAAAAATCCTGGGCAGAACCTCATGGACTATGTTCTCTGAGTAAAGGATCACCTAAAAAAAGCTGGAGAGGGGCCCACCAGTGCCTAGAGAAGGCTCAAGCTATCCAAATCTGAGCTTATAATCACCCTATTAGGGATGTGAATCGTTTTTTAACGATTAAAATTATCGTCCGATAATTTTAATATCGTCTTAAATCGTTATAGAACACGATACAATAGAAATTCTAACGATTTATCGTTAAAAATCGTTAAATCGTGTTAGTGCGCACTAACGGGAGTTAGTGCGCACTAACTCGAGTTAGTGCGCACTAACTGAAAATGATACAAATTGACACTTTCCAGGTCAGTAAAGGTCAGTTAGGAATGAATATGTGTTCCTATTGGCTGGCTGCCCTCTTATCTATTGATGTTAACCAGGTTCCCGCTGAGGTGATGGTTGGGGGGATGGGAAATGGAAATGGAAACTCAGGAACACTAACAGAAAATGATACAAATTATTGACACTATCCAGGTCAGTAAAGGTCAGTTAGGAATGAATATGTATTCCTATTGGCTGGCTGCCCTCTTATCTATTGATGTTACCAAGGTTCCAACTGAGGTGATGGTTGGGGGGATGGGAAATGAAAACTGTTGGTAGTTGACAAAAAAAGTAATGTGATCAGTCAATATGACTAGAACCTGTGCCCTATTCCTGATACCAGGGGTGTTGTGATCTTCCTGCACTCAGTGCCCTATCCCTGATACCAGTCTGAGACAGCTCCCTCCCTGCATTACTAGTGAGAGGCTGGCTTCACAGACAGGGGGGAGCTGCCTGACCCTCACTCCTGACTTCCCCCATGTCCCAGCTAGTGAATGGTGTGTGGGTGAGGGGGGGGGAGGATGGTGAAGTCTGAGACAGCTCCCTCCCTGCATTACTAGTGAGAGGCTGGCTTCACAGACAGGGGGGAGCTGCCTGACCCTCACTCCTGACTTCCCCCATGTCCCAGCTAGTGAATGGTGTGTGGGTGAGGGGGGAGAGAGGATGGTGAAGTCTGAGACAGCTCCCTCCCTGCATTACTAGTGAGAGGCTGGCTTCACAGACAGGGGGGAGCTGCCTGACCCTCACTCCTGACTTCCCCCATGTCCCAGCTAGTGAATGGTGTGTGGGTGAGGGGGGGGGGAGGATGGTGAAGTCTGAGACAGCTCCCTCCCTGCATTACTAGTGAGAGGCTGGCTTCACAGACAGGGGGGAGCTGCCTGACCCTCACTCCTGACTGCCCCCATGTCCCAGCTAGTGAATGGTGTGTGGGTGAGGGGGGGAGGATGGTGAAGTCTGAGACAGCTCCCTCCCTGCATTACTAGTGAGAGGCTGGCTTCACAGACAGGGGGGAGCTGCCTGACCCTCACTCCTGACTTCCCCCATGTCCCAGCTAGTGAATGGTGTGTGGGTGAGGGGGGGGGGAGGATGGTGAAGTCTGAGACAGCTCCCTCCCTGCATTACTAGTGAGAGGCTGGCTTCACAGACAGGGGGGAGCTGCCTGACCCTCACTCCTGACTTCCCCCATGTCCCAGCTAGTGAATGGTATGTGGGTGAGGGGGGGGGGAGGATGGTGAAGTCTGAGACAGCTCCCTCCCTGCATTACTAGTGAGAGGCTGGCTTCACAGACAGGGGGGAGCTGCCTGACCCTCACTCCTCCGGGGTATTGTGATCTTCCTGCACACAGTGCCCTATCCCTGATACCAGGGGTGTTGTGATCTTCCTGCATGCAGTGCCCTATCCCTATTAATACCAGGAGTGTTGTGATCTTCCTGCACGCATTGCCCTATCCCTAATACCAGGGGTGTTGTGATCTTCCTGCACACAGTGCCCTATTCCTGATACCAGGAGTGTTGTGATCTTCCTGCATGCAGTGCCCTATCCCTGATACCGGGATGTGTGCAAGAAGATCCCAACACCCCTGGTATTAGGGATAGGGCACTGTGTGCAGGAAGATCACAACACTCCTGGTATTAATAGGGATAGGGCACTGTGTACATGAAGATCACAACACCCCTGGTGCCAGGGATAGGGCACTGTGTGCAGGAAGATCACAACACCCCTGGTGTCAGGGTTAGGGCACTGTGTGCAGGAAGATCACAACACTCCTGGTATTAATAGGGATAGGGCACTGTGTGCAGGAAGATCACAACACCCCTGGTGCCAGGGTTAGGGCACTGTGTGCAGGAAGATCACAACACTCCTGGTATTAATAGGGATAGGGCACTGTGTGCAGGAAGATCACAACACCCCTGGTGCCAGGGTTAGGGCACTGTGTGCAGGAAGATCTCAACACTCCTGGTATTAGTAGGGATAGGGCACTGTGTGCAGGAAGATCACAACACTCCTGGTATTAATAGGGATAGGGCACTGTGTGCAGGAAGATCACAACACCCCTGGTGCCAGGGTTAGGGGCACTGTGTGCAGGAAGATCACAACACTCCTGGTATTAATAGGGATAGGGCACTGTGTGCAGGAAGATCACAATACCCCTGGTATCAGGGTTAGGGCACAAGTTCTAGTCACATTGACTGATCACATTACTTGTTTTGTCAAGCTACCAACTGTTTCCATTTTCCATCCCCCATATACTGTCAGTGGGAAGCTTGGTAACATGAATAAATAAGAGGGCAGCCAATAGGAATACATATTCATTCCTAAACTGACCTTAACTGACCTGAAAAGTGTCAAATTGTATCATTTTCAGTTAGTGCGCACTAACTCCCAGTTAGTGCGCACTAATCGGAAAAAACTATTTTTAACGATTTTTTAACTAAAAAATCGTGCCTAACACGATTTTCTTGCCCTGCCACACGATTTCTATCGTTAAGACGATATGGAAAACGATTCACATCTCTACACCCTATGGTCCAAAGAGTATTTCAGATAGGGGCCTATGTACTTGTCCCCCTCCCATCTTTGGGAAGCAAGCTCTGGATCATATGATGTTTTGGAGAAAACAGGGCCCTGCGCATTACAAAATAGCCCAGTCAGATAAACAAAAGAAAACTCAAATCTACTACATCAACCTCCTGAAGAAGTGGGTTGTACAGAAGTGCAGAGTGGGACAAGAAGGAGAGTTTAGTTCAGAGGTTGGACCTGAAGTAGACCAAGCCCAAGTTCCTTTCAAATAGCAGCAGTCCACTGCACAGACGGCTGACTTAAGGCAGCTGGTAGAGCAAAACAAAGAGATTTTCTTGAATCTGCCCAGTCGTTCCTACTTGGTACAGTACAACATCATTAAGCCTCCTGGAGTTGTCGTATGGCAACAAACTTGTTGGATTCCTGAGGCCAGATGCCATGTCAATGTGACTGAAATAAAGGACTTGGCTCCATCTTGGGGTTATAGAGAAGTCTAACAGTGATTGGTCCTCACCCATAGTGTTGGTGCTAAATGGGAGCATAAGGTTCTGCATTGACTTTAAAAAGGTTAACAAAGTCCCAAAACTCAACACATACCAGATGCCATGAGTGGATGAACTGACTGAGAGTCTGGGATCAGCCCAGGTCATCTCTACCTTATACCTTACAAAAGGCTATTGGTAGGTACCTTTAACCAGTGAAGGAGAAGATTGTGTTCTCGACACCAGGAGGACTGTTCCAGTTTACCTTCCTCTCATTTGCACTCCATGGTGTTCTGGCAACATTTCAACACTTGGTTGACTACCTGCTCTGCTCACATCAAGGCTATGCAGCCACCTACTTGGATGACAACATGGTGTACAGCCCAGATTAAACGACACATCTAACCCAAGTGCAGGCTGTGCTAGCCAGTCTGAGGAAAGCAGGATTAAGAAGTGCTTGCTGGTAGGGCAAGAAGTCCAGTATTTTGGCTATATCCTGGGGAAGGGCAAGGTCCATCCACAGACCCAGAAGATTGAGGTGATCATGTGTGCCAAACCTGCAAACAAATGCGGAAATGACAACATTTTCTAGGCCTTACAGGGAATTACAGAAGGTTTATTCCTAATTACTCGGAGAAGGCAGAGCCTCTCATAAGGCTGTTATTGAAGAAAGCACCAGAGAAGGTCCAGTGATTGGAGGAAGCAGAGAAGGCCTTCTGGGCTTTGAAAGAGGTGATATGCTCTGATAAGCCTGGATTTCACCGAACCCTTCACGATGCACACCGATGCCTCAGAAGTAGGTTTGGGAGCCATCCTAGTCCATAAGAAGGATAGTCAAGATCATCCTGTGGCATACATTAGCCGGAGAGAAAGATGTTACTCAACAGTTGAGACAGAAGCCTTAGCAATCAAGTGGGACTGCTGGGATGGTAGTTCATGCTCATTACGGGATCATTGACCTCTTCTATGGCTAAACAGAAATAACAAGTCCAATGCGAGGGTGATGAGGTGCTTCCTGGCCCTGGAGCCCTTCAACTATCAAATATGACACAGGACAGGAAAAGAAACTGCCAATGTGGATTTCTTGTGCAGAGATGTGTCCCTTGTACAGGTTCTCACTCATCTCAACAAGGCTGAGCTGAGGGGAAGGATAAGTGAGGGGACTATATAGAAAACTCCCTCAGACTAACTTAAAGGACCGGGCACATATGTCTCTCCCAGTCCTCCTTAAAATCCAAACCTACGAGGAGCCCCTCACCAGAGTTTAAGAAGGCAGGGCCTGGAAGGTTTAGAAAGGCCTCGGAGAGAGGCAGAGACCCACCCTATGCTAAGACCTGTTATGTTTAAGGACTGTGTATTACCTGAAGCCCAGGTGAGGTGCATTGTTTGAGTTTACTTTTTCACTGTAAATAAAGTGTACCCAATAAACAGTCAAAATCTGCCTCCTTATTCCTCTGCTGTTCCCGAGCCGCTATCACTAAAGTTACCACAAGCAGTTTGTGGGTGGTTTGGACCCCTCTATGCGACAGTGGGTAGGCTAGTACTCAGATTACCACAGAAGTAGCCTTAGAAGCAGCTGACACTTTCCTTCAGGCACACTTGGTGCCAGAGTGCCCCAAGCTGCCTAAGAGACTGCCACCAGAGGGACCAGGATGCTGTAGTCCGAAAGCAAGAAACCGATCATGGGATCCAGGTCTGCCACTCAGCTTCAGTTGTGTAGAGAGAGAGAGAGCATGTCACCCATGACTGTCCTTGAACAAGCAGTGACTCTATAGAAATCAATGGAAGGGCTCCACATGTTTAAAAAAGTTTATGAACAGTCCCCAGTCAGGGTTCTTTACCTTTGCGATTCCAGTAGACCTGGACAGCTTTTCCATGCAAGCGCTGGTGGACTCTGAAAATGTAAACTCTCATCCGGAGGGAGCTAGTAAAGACTACAGATCAACCATGAGCAGGGCACGCCCTTGCCTGTATACATGGTGACCAGCAATGTCTGACCAGCCAAACCCTACTGACAACCCTGACTGAACAGGCTAGCATAGACGTGGGAGTAATTCCCAGGCTCCATACCTGTTGTTCTGGGATGTGATTATCCAGAGTTTGAGATTCTCTGGGCCCAGCTTATGGCTAGCATGACCAGTTCAGACTATAGTGAAGCATCTCTCTCGGAGACTTTCCCGTTAGAACAGCCAAACTTATATGTCAGGGAACTTAAGATGTTCAGACCATGCCGGAGGAGAAAACTTATTCAGTTCTAGTATTTAGAGACTGCTATGGTTAGAATTCCACCTGGGGTAAAGGAGGTTCCCCAAAACTCCATAATCCCACAGTTCTGCCAAAATGGGACAGGGAGAGTAGCCTGGATAGATTTAGGAGCACCCAAAGGGAAGATGAACCATCTAAGTCTGCCCGGGAACAAAGGATAGACAGGAAATCTATCCCAGGGCCTAAGAGCCATAATCCAACTCCCACCTTATTCATAATGAAGATATAGATACAGCATCAAGCAGCTATGGAAAATCCAGAAGATGATTCCCATTTCAGGGAGGTAACCCTAGAAGAAGCAGGTACTCAACCTGGGAAGGACAAGCTGAGGGGGAGGCTTTGTAAGGAGTGTATATCAAGACTCCTTTAACAGACCAGGACTAGACATTTAGCCTGGTCCACCTTAAGGCATAGCCAAAAAGGGAATCCTGGTCCCAGGGTGTTTCCCTGGTCATGGAATTAAAAGAGCAGGTCCAGGAGGGAATAGCGAGACCCTGGGGTGGAAGAAAATGTGACTGATGGAAGTCTTGATTTATGTTGCTGAGGTAAACAGGCTGTTTTTGTTAATTGTTTTACTTCACTGTGAATAAAGTATTTTCTATGGAGAAAGACTGGCTTCCAGACTGTTCTATCTTCCAGCCTCCTTCTAAAGCCTAAAACCACTCACACAGTATCACAGAAGTACATAGGATTTGCCATACCGAGTCAGAGAAAAAGTCTATTAAGCCCAGTATCCTGTTTCCAACAATGGCCAATGCAGGTCACAAGTACCTGGCAGGATCCCAAGGGGTAGACAGATTCCATACTGCTTATCCCTGGAATAAGAAGTGGATTTCTGCAAATTCACCTTAATAATGGTTTATGGAATTTTCCTCCAGGAACCTGTCCAACTTTTTCTAAATGCAGCTACACTAATAGCTTTCACCACATCCTCTGGCAATGAATTCCAGAGCTTAATTATGTATTGAGTAAAAAAATATTTTCTCTTATTATTTTTAAATGTATCACCTAGTATTTTAATTGTGTGTCCCCAGTCTTTGAGCTATCTGAAAGAGTAAACAACAGATTTGCATTTACCATTTCCACTCCACTCATTATTTATAGACCTCTATCATATCTCCCCTCATCTGTGTCTTTTCCAGGTTGAAAAGTCTAATCTCTTTTAGCCTTTCCTCATAGAGGAATTGTTCCATCCCCTGTATCATTTTGGTTGCCCTGCTCTCTATTTTTTTTAATTTTGCTATATCTTTTTTGATATGTTGTGACCAGAATTGCACACAATACTCAAGATGAGATTGTACCATGGAGCGATACAGAGGCACTATGATATTCTCTGTTTTATTCTCCATTCATTTCCTCATAATTCCTAGCATTCTATTTGTTTTCTTGACTGCTGCTTCACACTGAGCAGAAGATTCCAAAGTATTATCAACGATGCCTAGATCTTTTTCCTGAATGGTGAATCCTGATGTGGAACCTTGCATTATGTAGCTATAATTTGGGTTACTCTTCTCTAAAGCCCAGATTTTAAAAGGACTATGCGCGTAAATTTTGGGGTTTACGCGCGTGGCTGGGCCTTGCGTGCGCTGCTCGCAGTTTACAACAGGCCCAGCCACGTGCGTAAACTCTGGAATGCACAGAAGTGCCAGCTAAGAGAAAAGGAGCAGCCCAAGAGGATTTGGTCTGGGCGGGAGCACGGGCCAGGACAGCACCATTAGCTGCTGTCACGGGGAATACTTCTGCTCCAGAGGAGCAGTAAGTATTAAAATAAAAAAATTAGGGATAGCTAGTTTAGGTTTAGGGGGAAGGATAGAGTTAGGTGTAGGAAAGTTCCCTCCCAGTCCGTTCCTTAATTGGAGCAGACTAGGAAGGAGCTGTGGGAGGCCCAATTGCGTCAATACGCGTTGCTCTGTAAACCCCCCCCCCCCTGCACGCGTGGCTACTGAATTTTATAGCGGGCGCGTGCATGTTATAAAATCAGTGTGTCCATGTGCATGTGCCGGGAACCACACGCACATGGACGTGCGCACGCTCCTTTTAAAATCGACCCCTAAGTGTATCGATTAAATTGAATTTGCTATTTGCCTGCTCAGTCTCCCAGTTTTGCAAGGTCTTCCTGAAATTTCTCACAATCCTCTTGTGATGTATAAATTTTGAATAATTTTATGTCACTGGCAAATTTGTTCCCATTTCCAGGTTGTCTATAAATATATGATAAAAGCAGTGGTCCCAGAACAGATTCCTGGGGCACTCCACTATTTACATTTCTCAACTGGGAAAATTTACCATTTAGCCTTACTCTCTCTCTATTTTCTGCCTTTTAACCATGTGGAAATCCACAATCCAGGTGATTTGCCTCACTTTCGTTTTCCACTTTGCCCTATTACATCTTCCAGGCACACAGATTTGTTTCAGTGAAGACCAAAGTGAAGACCAAAGCGAATAACTCATTTAGTCTCTCTGCTATGGCTTTGTCATCCCCTTTTACCTCTTGATCATCTAATGGCCCAACTGACTCCCTTGCAGACTTTTTACTTTGAATGTAGTGGAAAAGTTTTCATTATGAGCTTTTGCTTCTTTTCAAATTCTCTCTTGGCCGTCACTATCAATGGTTTGCATCTGATCTGCCAGTGCTTATGCTGTTTCCTGTTTTCTTCATTCTGGTCCCTTTAGCATTTCTTGAAAGACATTCTTTTAGCTATTATCACCTCTCTCATCTAATCTTTTAACCATGCCAGTAATCATTTAGCCTTCCTTCCACCTTTTCTAATGCATGGACTACATCTGGTCTGGGCTTAGAAGACGGTATTTTTAAACAATACTATACAAACTCCACTGTGTATTGTTTATATTATTCTATGGTTGGACTACACCTCATACATGTCTACATAGAAAACACAGACTAAAATTTAAGGACCATCATGGCTCTTTACATTGCTACTGCTCATGCAGTAATTTTTAGTTGCAATGCCCTTATGTATATAATCATTGCTCCTACAAGATATTCTTTTTCTGGATCTTTTTTAATTTTTCTACTTGCAATTAAAAATATCAGTCTCTCAATATGGGGTACATTTTAAAAAACAGCACGCGCGCGTACTTTGGTTCGCGCACCAGGGTAGTCGGCGCGCACAAGGGGGTGCACTTGTGCAACTTGTGCGCGCCGAGCCCTGCGCGCGCTGCCCGTTCCCTCCGAGGCCGCTCTGAAATCGAAGTGGCCTCGGAGGGAACTTTCCTTCCGCCTCCCCCCACCTTCTCCTCCCTTCCCCTATCTAACCCACCCCCCAGCCCTACCTAAATCCCCCTACTAACCTTTATCCACGGTTACGCCTGCCTCCGGGCAGTCGTAACTTACGCGCGCCGGCTGTCTGCTGCCGCGGCAGGCCCTGACATAGGCCGCTATGTCGGGGCACTCGGCCATGCCCCGGACCGCCCCCATGCCCCCCAAACACGCCCCCTGGCCTCACCCCTGACCGCCCCTTTTTGCAAGCCCCGGGACTTACGCGCGTCCCGGGGCTTGCATGCGCCACCGAGCCTATGCAAAATAGGCTTGGCACGCACAGGGTTTTGTTTTTTTTTTTTAAGTGTTATGCACATAACTTATGCGTGTAACCCTTTTAAAATCCAGCCCTATATATATATATATATATATGAACAAAATGTACTTATTTCAATGTCTGTAATACTCATATCAAAAGGAGTTAGCTGCGCTGGTGGCTGTTATCTAAACGGAAAACCGAATACCGGATTCCCAGACACACCGACTGCGATTCGGAAGCCAACGCTTCCTGCTTCAGGAGAACAAATAACCACTTGTTGTCTTTCTCTCTCAGATACCAGTCATTTTTTATTATTCCATGAAAGTTCACTTGAGAGGATGTACCCTGTGTCTGTCAAGCAGGCTGGTGTAATACTTGTAGGGTTGTCTTTTCTCAGGTAGGGTTTTAATGGCAGTTTTGGGGAGCTTTACCATATTATAACTGTAATTCAGTTTACTCATGGCTTTCTGATGGCCAAGCCCATACCCAACACATGTTACAATAGGCTTAATATCATATGGGTTCCAAGTGTCCTTTTACAGGGTTTTTTGCTCAGCACCACAGCAGTACATGTAAATATAATATACATATTGCAAGTCATATTTTTACCTCAGATATCTGTACTTTGAATGTCCTTTTCCATGTAAAATCTGTTATAACTGCATAATTTTTAACTGTGTGTGAAGGGGGGGGGGGGGGGAGTAGTCGCACAAGACAGTAAGTTTTGCCTAGGGCACCTAATTCCCTTACACCGGCCCTGTGATGGCAGTGGTGGGTAAAGGGGAGCGATAGCTAAGAAAGACAAGATAGTGGGGGGAAGTTGGTGCTAGGAATGCATGTGGGAATTTGAATGCTCATCCACCCAGAGCAGAGGAATCTCGTGGGCAAACTGAATGGACCAGTTTGGGCTTTATCTGCCATCATCTGTATCTTACAATGAGATTGCATAAGCAAACTCATAGAAAGATACAGCAACAGTAATGGGGGAAGAATTAGAAAGTTTGTGTGACCTAATAAATGTCAAGTATTTATGAGTCTTCAAATCAAATGCACTGCTTTCCTAATGGTGGGAGGGGCAGTTATTAAGTAATTGTACTTTTCCTGACTGCTCTAATGGAACGTTATTGGTATTTTTATATTTGGAATTATTTGGTTTTATGTTACTTTGTGCATATTTTTCTAGTAATTAGGCAAGTGTAAAAGGTGTTTTTTAAAAAAATAAATACTCGTGTGGAAGGACATAGGAAAAATTTTCACAGTTGAAAGTTGGCAATGCTACTAGTTTCCTGTTTCTTTCACCTTGCTTTGCTGCTGATACTTAGCTGCGGAAAAGACACATTAGTGCCTGGATGGTAATTTGTGGCACTAATAATTCAATCAGGAAATGCTGATTGAATTTGAACTTCCATCCTGTCACCCTATCATCATCTATGTCGCTCCTCTCCCCCCACCAGCAAACCTCCTTTGCTAATCTCAGGGTAAGTAAGTCTGGACAAGCTTCATTTTTGTTTTTTGTTAGTGCACGTGGATCTGAAATTTTATGGCCTGGCACAGACTTTAATAGTTACAGAAGAAATCATTTTCTAATTATACACATTTCTTGCGCCTTTTAACCTTTATTCTGAAAGCATAAACTTTTACGTACTTCAAAGAACTACTTTCATCCTTATTTACCACTGTTTCTGCAAGCTGCATGTGGACAAACACATCCCCAATTACAAATACAGTACCTGAGTATAATCTGCTTTGAAGTAGCTGAAAAGCAGAATATAAATAAAATAAATAAATCATTTTATATTTTAAGGAATTAGATATTCCCACACATTTTGGATGGTTATCCCAGCTTTATTTATTGAAGCCCTTATTGTAGTGATTGGTCACCTCACTGGTTGATTAGCATATTATTGGCTGTTACATGAGTGGATGATTTATCTATGTTTTTTTTTTCTATATATGCAGGTTCTGACTACAATTGTTAATTCATGATTCTACTTTTGGTAAATGCATATTTTGACTTCATAATTTTTATGAATATTTGCTATAGCATGCTTTGAGCAACTAATATTGTTAAGGCATGCAAGATAAATTATTCTTACTATTATAATTATACAAACTTCCAGTATAAAGTGGGATATAAAATTAGCAGAAGCTATAGCCCATCTCTAGCAGTAGATGTCACTATCTCATTATCTGATTCATAACAGACATGTGAAGACAATGAACATACAAGAAATTTTGTTTGAAACATCATTTCATATGGTACCTTAGCAATCAGGATATGCTTACCTGAGCAAATGGTGTCACAATCAAGTCATCCCCATGGCTGCAAAATAAGCAAAACAAAGTATTACAAAATGCAGTCATTTACTTTATCTTAATTTATATTAGGCGCAACATCTTAATTTTTTAAGTGACTTACCCCTAGATTCATCAAAATGCGTTAGTAAGCGCATTGATAATGCCCGCAAAAAGAAAAAGGGGTGTCTTTAGGGAAATTTTAGAAGTATCGCATGGTGCAGTAATCTTGTGTTGAGAGGGAGAGAGAGAGAGAGCCTATGTGCAAGGCCCTCATAGTAGTCAAGTATTTATATTATAGGAGGGCCATCTAATAGGTCGAGGTAAGGAGTTGGTGGTGGTTTGTGGTTTAGGGGTCAGTTTCTCATGTAGAGTGAGACGTACACCTTGGTGAAAATTTGACATAATTTGGAGTGAGGGAAGTCTCACAAAGATGAAATTTTGTACTACGTTATCTTGCCCTAGCTTGATGGTACCCTGTTATAGAGTCCATAGTTGCACACTGTGAGGGCCTCCCCAGAGGTTCTCACTCTCTCCACTCCACTCCCCCCTCTCTCAAGCCCAGAAATGGCCAAAATGCAATTCTAAAAATTTATGGCGAATTGCGTTATGGCCATTTCGAGCATATTGCACAGCCTAACGCCTGGAAAAAAATGGTGTTGTTATTTCCAGCATTATGCTATTGCCCAGTGCGATATTGCCCTTCATTTTACTAATTCCTGCCCAAACTCCTCCCTGTGTTAATGCCATAATGCATTTTGATGAATGTCCCGGTTAGATATGTAAACTTGCATTCATCTGCCCCTTCGGTGATCTGCCCTAATAGATGTGTACAAAGTAGATTTAAAAAAACAAGCAACATTATTAATAGAATGGGAAAAAACCTTAGTAAATCAGCTTCCAAATTTCATTTCCAGAGGAAAAAGAGTATTTCCAAGGGTGTGCTCAATACTGGATGATGTGGGAGCTGGATGTCAGTTTTTCATGTCTTAAATGGCAGTATGAACCCAGTACTAATTTAAAAAAAAAGGGCTATCGTCTGAAAAATCTCTGAATCTCTGGAACATGGTACAGCCTAGCGTAAGGACAGCCACAAATATTAAATAAAGAGAGCTGATTAGAATATTTTGTACATGATTATATGCAGCAGCGGTCTGATGCTGAAAGGGGCCCAAATACAAAAGATTCTGATCCTCTCACAGTTCTTTAGAATATGGCTTTCCTGGCCCATGGACAGGGGGCATACTAATAAATTCATACTAGATACATACTAGATGAACATGCACAGCACCAAGATCTGTTCACAGAGACAATAAGAAAACTCCCTCAGGCCTTTCCATTTTGTAAGACTTAATTATGAACCAACAATTTCATATAAAGAAGTTATTAAAAAATAAAATCAGACTGTAATGCTTTATGCACTGGTTTTCATGCCCTAATTAAGAGGATGGTGTATTTTTGACCACAAGACATAATAAAAAAAAATGTAAATGAGACAAAAAAAGACCGATCTAGACAGCACAGATGAATCTACTCTGGTGGCAGAATACTTCAGACTTGTTTGTTTGCTACTACAGGGGTAAGTTGTATCATTCTTGCCAATCAAGACCCGATGCACATAACCATTATTATTTCCAGCAAAAGTGCATACTGAGTTCTGTTGACTGGTTAGATTTTGGCTCATCCGTTCCACTGGGAAAGACAAACCGCTGCAGTATTGGAAAATCCTTTTGTAACCTCCCCCTCCCCCCACTATGGTGCAATCTGTTACCACATAAATAACTGATTTATCCTTCTCAAACCATGAGTGACTGTACTTTCCATTTTTTTTATGAGGGCAATTTTGAAAGGGACTTTTGCAGATGAAAAGTATTCTACTGGTGTAAGTCGACTCTGAAAATGGCCAACCCCTCACCCCATAAAGCAGGTGAAAGTTCACACGGAGCTCCACAACCTGCATACTTTTACCTGCATTGCAGCAGAGGCATTCTTGGGGCACCAGTTAGGTCCAGGGAGAAAACTACACATACAACTCTGATTGGAAAAAGTATCTGCAGTAAAAGGCGGTACAAATCTCTGTGGGAACCTTTCCCTGAGGCAATTTTCAAAGAAAAAGCACATGTGGGCTTTTCCTTTAAAACTGATGCAATGCACTGGTAAAAAGGTGCCCATAGTCTTTACAGCAATACAGGAAGTTTGATAATTGCCCTCTGTGGGGCTAATTTTGAAAGGGAGCTCTGCAGCTACGATGGCAATTAGGGGTCAAGAAAAGAAACTGTAGGGAGGATGACGCAGAACTAACATTGGAAAATGTTTCTTCATGGAGAGGGTGATGGATGCCTGGAATGCCCTTCTGGAAGAGGTAGTGAAGATGAAAACAGTAAACAAATTAAAAAAGGCATGGGATAAGCACTGTGGATCCCTAAAGGCTAGAGGTGGAAATGAAGAAAAGGGTACATGGGTGTAGCCTGCTTGGAGCGGCAGCTACTAATCCTAACGGAGGGCATGGTGATTACTACCCTTAACCAATTAGTTTTCATAATTTTGGTGCAACTGCAACATCACTCTCTACTTCAACGGGGGGGGGGGGGGGGGCGAAGTCAGGGCCCCGACTTTTACGGTCTGGGGTACTGATATGCAGATATTGGTAAATAAGTGAAGGACTGTTTCTATGACCAAGTCCAAAAGCATAGCACATTCAAGCAGCATTGCCTGAATTATCAAAAAGGCTGCTTATCCTGTAAAAATTTTGATAGCAGTAATTTCAATATGGGTTTGACAGGTCTTGGTTTTGATTGTTAGTATTATTACCCTTAACATAAGGCTTGGGGCTAACCTGTATGGAGTGGCAGTTACTACCCTTAACAAAAACATGATGGTAACCTGCACAGAGCAGCAGCTACTTCCATATGAAACTTGTTTAGGGCAGACTGGATGGATCATTTGGTCTTTTCTGTCGTCAATACTATGCTACTATGATACCAGGAGCCCTCTGTACATTTAGTGATCAGCCTGTGGCTCCACTGTCGCTGTCCCTTACCACATCCAGTTCATCGGGGACAAGCAGTAAGAAGAGTCACCATGAGTCTGAACCTACCAAGCCAAGAGAGTCAGAAGTTCCCGTTAATTTACAACCATTTCCCAGTTTTTCTGGAACACAGTTTGATGTTCCAGGCATTTCACTTGTTGCCTCAGCCAAGGAACAAAAACATCATCCTCCATTACCAACTATATATACTGTATCTGATAAAACAGAAACTGCTTCTGAGACTGTCCATCCTAAGTCTGGGATGGAAGGGTATCAGCATAAGGTCAGCAACTTCTGAGGTATCTTCAATCCCAATAGGAGTTTAAAGAGATTCCGTTTTTGCATCTCCTCCAATGTATTCCCTGGCTTGAGGGGCCACAGTTACATCAAGATTTATGAGGATGACTATTGACTTCCTTTGCTATTACCACCATTTTGCCTGGTGCCCCACAGCAATGGGCAAAGGCCTTGAAAAATTGGGACCCTGTCACTGCTACCTTACTGTCTCCTGAGGAAGATGCATCAGTCAACATGGATTTACCCAAGGGAAGTCTTGCCTAAAAATTCTACTTTTTTTTTTTTTTTAAGTGGTTAATAAACATGTGGATAAAGGTAAACCGGTAAGTCCCTCATGAGAGGCTTCTAAGAAAATTAAAAAGTCATGGGATAGGAGTCGACATCCTTTCGTGGATTACAAACTGGTTAAAAGACAGGAAACAGAGAGTAGGATTAAATGGCCAATTTTCTCAGTGGAAAAGGGTAAACAGTGGAGTGCCTCAGGGATCTGTACTTGGACCGGGGCTTTTCAATTTATTTATAAATGACCTAGAAAGGAATACGACAAGTGAGGTTATCAAATTTTCAGATGATACAAAATTATTCAGAGTAGTTAAATCACAAGCGGAATGTGATACATTGCAGGAGGATCTTGTGAAGCTGGAAGTTTTGGCATCCAAATGGCAGATAAAATGTAATGTGGACAAGTTCAAGGTGTTGCATATAGGGAAAAATAACCCTTGCTGTAGTTACACGATGTTAGGTTCCATATTAGGAACTACCACCCAGGAAAAAGATCTAGGCATCATATTTATTTATTTTTCACTTTTATATACCGATCTTCTTGCATTGGATACAAATCAAACCGGTTTATAGTGAAACAACAAACTTGCCTGTTTATTATCCATAGTGGATAATACTTTGAATTCGTCGGCTCAGTGTGCTGCAGCAGTCAAAAAAGCAAACAAAATGTTAGGAATTATTAAGAAGGGAATGGTTAATAAAATAGAAAATGTCATAATGCCTCTGTATCGCTCCATGGTGAGACCGCACCTTGAATACTGTGTACAATTCTGGTCGCCGCATCTCAAAAAAGGTATAGTTGAGAAGGAGAAGGTACAGAAAAGGGTAACCAAAATGATAAAGGGATGGAACAGTTCCCCTATGAGGAAAGGCTGAAGAGGTTAGGGCTGCTCAGCTTGGAGAAGAGATGGCTGAGGGGGGATATGATAAAGGTTTTTAAAATCATGAGAGGTCTTGAACGAGTATATGTTAATCGGTTATTTACACTTTTGGATAATAGAAGGACTAGGGGGCACTCCATGAAGTTAGCAAGTAGCACATTTAAGATTAATTGTAGAAAATGTTTTTTCACTCAATGGACAATTAAGCTTTGGAATTTGTTGGCAGAGGATGTGGTTAGTGCAGTTAGGGTAGCTGGGTTTAAAAAAGGTTTGGATAAGTTCTTGGAAGAGAAGTCCATTAACTGCTATTAATCAAGTTGACTTAGGGAATGGCCTCTGCTATTACTAGCATCAGTAGCATGGGATCTTCTTGGTGATTGGGTACTTGCCAGGTTCTTGTGGCCTGGTTTGGCCTCTGTTGGAAACAGGATGCTGGGCTAGATGGACCCTTGGTCTGACCCAGCATGGCAATTTCTTATGTTCTTATCACCATCTCATAAGGACACACCATTACTGGCTCCTCCACCAAAAACATTCCAGGAATACCTTGATATGGCTAAGGAGCCTGGTTAATCATCCTCATCCAGTGTAAGTGATTTTAGCTGGAGTGGAAGTGGAAGTCTTCTCTGTGAATTTTCTCCACTAAGAAGAAGGGGACATTCACTGACATCAAAGACTGGTTAATTTTCCCTACCTAGTGATTTTTCATCTCCAATCCCAGATGTCGACTTTGCCACTTTACCTCTACCATCCTCTTGGCAAAAAGTTGCAGGTACATCAAGGAAACCCACCAAACCTTTACCCCTCCAATCTCAAGCAGACCGACTGATGTCCGACAAAGTTTGTGAACTGTTGGGAGTGTGTTACCCATACGTTCCATGAATGTATTTCGTGGAAACATGGAGAGACCAGTGGCTGAGGGGCTACATTGGAAAGCAGTTATTGAAAAAGAAAATGTATACCTAATTCACCCAGGAACATCCTGTTTCAAAAGACCATTGATTTAAGAGTAAATAAAATGAAACTTGGGAGGAACCTTCATAAGGATTATGTAATGTATTTTCTCCCTGGAGGAGGCCATAGATACGTCCATGAAGGGAAGATATTGCCTTACAGAACAGAAATCAGAATGCCCCATCCAGCACACTATTTAGCTTATTGACTGCCCTACCTCATTGAGGAATGGAAGAATACCACCTAGTTGTGGTTAAAAGTGTTTGCTCTTTGCTGCTCTGTTTGTGTTTTGCAGGTTATGAAGACATCTATAATTGGGTTGCCTGTGACCTCCTCCAGGAAGGGAGGCAGTTCTTCTATAGTGCAAAAGTATTGAATATTCCTACTACCAGACTGAACACTGTTATTCGAGTAATACGATATTTTTGTGATACCAATACACCTAGAGGATGATTTTAAAATCGCTGCTCAGGCAAAAATGCTCACATACACCCAACGCAGATTTTAAAAGCAGCAATTACACACGCATATACCTGTGCATCTACCAAAACTAAGGGGGCAGAAAAGGGGTGGGGCATGGGTGTTCTGTGGCAGGGCCAATACTCTATATTTTAAAACCAGAAGCCGCAATGCACGTCAGCTTGTTAGCTGCGCAACTTTACTGCTGTTCCTGATGAGAAGCAAGTTTATAGGTCTCGCACGTTAGGGCTTACAGGACAGGGTGAGGGGTCCAGGTCGACTGAGGGGCATGCAGGATGAAGAGCCAGAGGTGTCCGGAAGACCTCGATACTGATTTGGCCAACTGGTGGACTGAATGGAAAAACTGGAAATGTTCCTTGCGCAGGCAAGTTTTAAATCTGCTTACATACGCATGTTAAAACCAGCAAAGCCCTATGGAAGATACGTGAAATAGGTTTGCTCGAGTAACCTCTTAACATTAGGAGGGTACTTACGCGTGGTAGGCATATTTTAAATCACAATAATGGGCGCATGCGCGTTTGCTTTAAAATTAGCTTGCTAGAGTTTACTTTATGTATCACCACTTAGAAAGGGTGGACTCTTTTGACTGATGATTATACTAACTTGTTAAGAAAAATTTTATAAGTTCTGCTAATACTAATTATAGACATTTAATTTGTTTGCATAAAAACCAATCTAGAAAAATATTATAAAAATAATAAAACATTATAAAAGGTTTACAACCTACTCTTTTGTCATTTCATTTACTTTACTCACTAACTCTTCTATTTCTTTTAGGTGCATGGATATATGGATGCAATTATCTGATTATTATGTACTACTTAATATTCTGTTCTTGACAGCAAGAAGGAAGATGATCTATCATACTCTACCGTACCATCATTTGGAGACTTTTTAACGGTATATCAGAGAAGAGTGGAAGTAGTTGTATTATGTTGAGGAGGTTAATGTTACTGTTAAATAGTTATCACCAACATCTGAAGGTGCAAACCTGTTCCTCACTAAAAGGCAGATTTTAAAAGGGCCGCGCACGTGACCCTAAATACGTGTATCTCGCTCCGCACAAAAGTGCGTACTATTTTATAACCTACACCCGTAGGTTAGGAATTACTCTCCACACGCGCATGTCTGGAGCTGTACGCGCGCCACTGTGCAGGAGTCCATCACAGAGAGAGAGAAACTCTTTATAGGGCTCAGTCTCATTCTCTACAAATGGACCATTGTAAGGGGGCACTTTGATTCGGGGTGAATTTTCAGGAGGTGGGTTGGGATTAGGGTTTTTTTTTGTTACAGACACATTCAGAGTTATCTATTGTAAAACTGACCTCATTAGAGTTGATTTGTACAATGCAGTGTCTGCTAGCTGTATTATACAAATCAATGTATTTTTGTATGTATATATGTTTTATGTAATTATATATTACAGTGTATGTGGGGTTATAGGGATACTTCTAAAAATCATATATTGTGGGATTAAACAAGTGCGGGTCAATTATTGCAATTAAAAATAGATATACATTGGTATGTAAAAATTGTGGGGCAACAGCAATATATATCTACATAGTATTTTTGTATGGACATATGTTTTATGTAAGTATATATTACAGTGTAAATGTTATTTTTTGTATTTTTTGTAATTGTGTTTTATAAATATTTGTTATAATAGATATTGTATATATGTCACTGTATAATTGCTTAAGGACTAATGTTAAGAAATGACAGGATATTTATTATATATTTTGATAATTAGCATATGTTAAAGTTGGATTCCTCTTTTGCTTTATATAACTATTAAATATTTAACATATTAAATACCCATACTGTGGATGAGTACACCTCAAAACTGTATCCCTGAAGGAGTAATGGACATAGTAAAGTAAAGGGTATTCTAATTATATGATGTTAGTATATGTAATAATGGCTTACATTTACCTAGTAGTAAAATAATAATGTATGGGTAATAATACCATAGTAAGGATGATAATGATATTTTCCAGAGTGTTCTGATTCCTGGACAGAATTAGAAGTCTCTACTATTAACATTTTGTTTTACAGATCCACACATTGATATGTGACAGTACTGGATAATATCTTGTTATATATAGGATGGAATCTTTTTGTGGATGAGGTTATATCTTTTGAGCAAAGTAAATGTATGGAACCTTACTAATTTCAAATTTTCCCAAGGAACAGTGAGAGTGTTCCAGTTCATTGCTGTGAGAGAGCATTACCATAACAGTATAGTGGCAGTACACTGTAAGAAGGCAGAATATTACAGCTGAGCTCTGTCTGAAAACCTCCACTTAAGGGGCTGGGAAGCAGGAGTGACACATATATTCATCAGGGCTGGTGCAAGGGTATTAGGCACCCTAGGCGAACCTTCTGCCTTGTGGTCGCCCACCCCCCCATCGCGCCACTGTATCCGGACTCTTTATTCCTGAGGACCCACCTGTCTACTTTCCCCGGCTCCTCTCTGTTCGTCCAAGACAGTCCTGTGCTTTGCTCCTCTTTGCCGCGAGCAGGATAGGTTCCGCTCGCGGCCCCACATGGCTGCTCTTCAACACCCCCTAATGGTTGACACCCAAGGTGACCATCTAGTTTGCCTAATGGGACACACCAGCCCTGGGTGTATGACACAGAAAAGGAGGAGTTTAAGGGATGCATCATTGGGATGTGTAACTGCAGAAGGTTAAGTAGACAGAAGGGAGTTTTCCAAAATGTTGCTACAATGTAAAAAAGTAGAAGGAGAAGCTCATTTGAAATGGAGTCAAATGGTTAAAATAATAACTTAATGCACTATGCTTATGTAATGTTTTTCATGTTTCAGGATGAAGAAAGAACTTGGGTCGGTTAGTGCCCATACCTGGTGCAAAGCCTATTGTGTCTAAGAGCACACCGTCACAATAGAAATGAGTCTGCTTTACTCTCCCTTCCATGTATGTATATTATGTCTTGTGATGCTTGGACAGTAAATTTGTGACTTCATCCCAAATTTCCAAAAAATGAAGGGGAGAATGTAGGGCTATTGTTAATCCCCTACTAATAGTGTATCAGGATTATAGCATTTGGTTTGGGAGTAGACAGATTGGTAGTTTAAGTTTTGTTTTCAGTACCCTCATTGGTAGCTAGCAATTGTAGTGTCATCGAGTTTTCTTCCACCCTCTCATTCCACTTCTTTAAGTTTGGCATGCCAAATCTCTTTGGACTCAGCTGTTATGAGTTTTCTCTTCTAACTGTAACCCAGATCACTTCTTAGTTACTAATAGGTCTTGTAACAGCATAATGCAGTTAGAGGGATAAATAGGGGAGTATCCATTCATGGACAGCCCTCCCACTGGCAGAGCTGTAATGGATACCCTTGGTCCTGAGGTTTTATATGAGAGCTCTGACATAGGCTCTGGAGGCAATATTATTTGGAAGTCAGAGAGAGAGGTTGTATTTTTTGTAAGTTGGATTCAGGCCTACCTGGAGCCTCAGAAACCCTCCAAGATCCATCCAGGACAGGCCAAAGGGCTCCGCTGCTGTACTCTCCTCACGAGGAGTAGAGTGGCTGCTCTGGGACTATTTTGAGATTTTGAACATTTATTTAAAGGAGCCCTGCTGGAGGCCTGGGCCTTTCTGAGGTTAAAGACTGGGGAACCCTGAGACGAAGACATCTAATGTTTAGGGAAGATCTGCCAAACAAAGGTGGTGAGCCGTTGCAGAGGATTTCCTGATTATCGAAGCTGGGGAAAAAAGATTTGTTTTTACAACATCTGGGAGGAAGTATTTTCTGCCCTTCTTCTTGCCTATCAAGAGGACTGGCAAATCCTACTACCTGGGATCCCACCAGAAGTTTAATCCACTAACTGTGAATAAAAGATCCACATTAAAGGGAGGACACCCATCCAGGTCTACCAAAGCCCTGAGGGACAGAGACATTGAATTCTGTGCCATGATAGATTTTTCAGCCATCGGGAGGGGTTTTCCGTCCAGTGAAGGGGCCCATGCCCAGAGGGACCATTGCCCAATCTAATCCAGAAGTGTAGATGGATTCCTGGCTTAATAAAGACTAATGCACAGATAAAGGACAAAGGAGCTGTAATTGGAAAAAGTGCAGCAGAGATTGTAGTGTGTGATTTGCCATATTTAACTGGGCCATTCAACGAAACTGTATCAGTAAAGATTTATTTTGGATACTGCCTACATGGTCCAAGTGTGGTTTGCTTGGCACACAATGCACAGTTCACAGTACAAGGAGGGAAAATCAACTAAGCACTCCAGCCACCCCATATTGGGACCAGAGAGGACTCCTTTCCACCCCTAGACCAATGGATCTACACCTTGGGATGGGTAAAAAAACTAGCCAGGGTCCCTGCCCCAAAGAACTTATAAATGGCTTTATGTTCCCTCCATACCTGATTTGTACACTAAGGAAGGGTTGTAAAACTAATGGAAGAGGATCCTGAGATCACCAGAATGACTTCCAGCCATCCTGAGATAAAGGAGAAGGAAACAAGGGGTGAGAAGGAAAAGAGATGGATCACATGAATGGCCCATGAGGATCTACTGAAGATGGGGAGAAAGAGGAATAAAAGGTACACCCTTGATACTACAGGAGGAAGTAGGGAGATAAAAGACATAACACTTTAAAAGTAAATTTCTGATACTTCATCTACATTGGGAGAAAAGTACCACACTTGCCCTATATGCCAACGGGAGGGAAGAGATCAAGCAACTAAAAGAACTAATTAAAGTGGAATAACTTCTGAACTTAAGACTGTCAGAAGTCACAAATTTACTAAAAGCACTTGTGTCAACTTGAAAATGAAGTACTCAGCTCTAAAGACTTTAAATCATCATTGCACCTTAGTAAAAGAGAAATGTTGGAAGCCAACCAACTCTCATATGGCTTACTGAGTAGTCACTTCATTATTCTCTAAGGCTGAGATTATCTATGCTGTGTGCAAGAGACTTAACTATGGGAACAGTAAAGAACAATGCAAGGGCCTTGAAAGGAAACTCCCCTCCCCCTCGGGAAACCCTGGAAAATAAATATAATGGAACAGCTACAGTGACCAACTAAATGTAAGTGTTTCAATACGGCCTCTGGAACTGTTATCTGAGTTCCACCATCACAGGCGTTTCAATTACATAATGCATCTTACGTTACCTTCCTATTAATTCAGACATCATGGAGAGGTCAGATTTCAGAGCCATTTAAAAATCATTTTACCCACATTAATCGGGTGTTTTAAAATTGCCCTGCCTCAATGTGGCTAAAGTCTGCACCTTGTTCTACAAAATGCCACTCTTCGCCATGCTGAGGGAAGACTTTTGGGGGGCATTCATAGGAAAGATACAAAGATTACATTTTCAGCTTTACGCATGTACTTCTCCAGCAAATTTCTACCCACACAAAAAGCAGGTAGAGAGGTAAATTACTCTGGGCAAGTTTTAAAGCAAAAGTACATGTGCATAACTGGCTAAAAGTAATTGTGGTCTCTTCCCCAACATGGACAGTTTGAGGGAAATTTTCAAAGGCTTAGTTCTGATCTACCCAGGAAAAATCAGGAGTTAAATGAAAAGAATGGCTGAATCCACCACAGTGGGATTTCAGGTGGCTGAAAGCACATGTATACTTTCACAAAGGGTGCACGTTTAGCCATAGCAAAAAAAGGTGTTCCTAGAAGCATAACTTGGGGAAGAAAACTATGCAAGTGATCAACACATGTACTAAACATTCCCACTGGAGATGACTTTCTCCACATAGCTGCTTGATCTTAACACACAAACTATGGGGCTTATTTGTCAAATTTTATGTGCATAGTACATGAGCTCCACTGCATATAAGCAGGCGTTCGTGAATTCTGATACTGTTTCTATTCCACTTCTTCTACTGGTAAAGTGGCCCACACCTTCACTGTCTTTTCCCGAATCTGCCCTCTTTGTGCCTCATACCATAACTGTTTGTTCTACAACAGGGGTAGGCAATTCCAGTCCTGGAGTGTCACAGGTAGATCTGATTGTTAGAATATCAACAATGTATGTGCATAAGGTTATTTGCATGCACTGCCTCCACTGTATGCAAATGTATTTCATGCCCGTATATTGTGGATGTCCTGGAAATCAGATTTGTGTGTGGCACTCCAGGATTGGAGTTTCCTACTCCTGTTCTAGAACTTCTTCTCACTGAGAAATGCATGCTTCTTGTGTATTATTTGAATGCCTCTAACACAGTGGCTCCCAAAAGCATCCTGTTGACTGCACAACCAGTCTGGTTTTGAGGGTATCCATGATAAACACGCATGAAATAAATCTGCATATGCTGAATCTCCAATTTATGCAAATATATCTCATGCAAATTCATTGTGGTTAATGTTTATCCTGGAAACTCAACTGGCTGTGAGGACAATGGGATAAGGCTTAGGAACCACAGCTCTAGCATATCTCCCCTCGCCTCCAGGTAAATGCATTGTAGAGGTGCTGTGCTTAGACCCATGAGGGAGAATGATTGACATACAGGACAGACTCATGAATACTGGTAGGAATCATACCAAAGGGTTCAGTCTCAGAAGAAACTTGCTTCCGGCCCTGGGCTACAATGAATGACTGTCTGCCTGGGTAATTGTCTTTTCATCTCTATGCCAGAGCTAACAAAAATAAAAGAAAACAATCTGTTGCAACTATCATTTGATAGATTTTATAGCTAAACAATGTGCAAAATGCTTTCTAGAGTTTTACAGCTGCCATTTAAAAAAAAGCAAGTGCAATAAAAGGAGTTCAATCAATGATACAAATGGATGTTCTGAAAGCTTAATCAGTCCTGATCTGAAAGCTTACATTAATCATCACTCCTTTGACAAAAGTAGTGCGCACACAGGTGCTCGAATGCA
Source organism: Rhinatrema bivittatum (assembly GCF_901001135.1). NCBI lineage: Eukaryota > Metazoa > Chordata > Amphibia > Gymnophiona > Rhinatrematidae > Rhinatrema > Rhinatrema bivittatum. The sequence continues at coordinate 717,729,054 of NC_042615.1, read as the reverse complement.
GCTCCTACGTGGTAACCAACACACAATACACTTGAGGCCTCATTTACTAAGACTTTTTTCCTATTCTCTTGTCCATGGGAATAAATGTCAACAAACAAAATATTGTTTTATAAATATAAGACAATATCTTTTCATTGGACTAACAATACACTTCTTGACTAGTTTTTGGGAATTCTCATCCCCTTCCTTGGGTCCAAACAGAATGAGCAGGTCAGAGCCTGAGATGATATTGCCAGAAAATGCAAGTGAATCACAAGTTACATTACAATGGTAGTGTGACGAGAAAGGGGGTATACTACCATCCACCTGGCCAGAATAAACAGAAGTGCTATCAGAAACTGAGGAAGCTAACACATTTGGTAACACAGTAGTAATGGGAGATTTCAATTACCCCAATATTGACTGGGTAAATATCACATTAGGACATATTAGGGAGAAAAAGTTTCTAGATGAAATAAAGGACTGCTTCATGGGGTACCTGGTACAAGAACCAACAAGAGGGGGAGCTATTTTAGACTTAATCCTTAGTGGAACCCAGGATTTGATGCAAGAGGTAATGATAGTGGGGCCATTTGACAGATGTGTTCATAACACAATCAAATTTGACTTAATTAGAGAGAGAGAGAGGAACAGTTGGACTGTTAGATGATTGAGGGGTAAAATGGACACTTAGGGAAGACAAGGTCATAGCAGAAAGACTAAATTAATTCTTTGCTTTGGTGTTTATTGAGGATGACATTGGGGAGATACCAGGGCCAGAAACAATATTTAATGGTGATAATTTGGAGGGACTGAAACAAATAACATTAGACCTGGAAGATGTAATAGGACAAATAACAAACTAAAGAGTAGCAAATCACCTGGACCAGATGTTTATACTCTAGAGTTTTGAAAGAATTAAAAAATGAAATTTCAGACCTACTATTAGAGTAATTTATAACCTATCATTAAACCTGAATATTGTAACTGAAGATTGGAGGGTGGTCAATATAACACCAGTCTTTATAAAGGACTCTGGGGTAATCTGGGAAACTATAGATGATAATCTTGATGTTAGTGCTGGAGAAAAATCATTGAAGCTATTCTAAAGAATAAAATTACAGAACCTATAGATAGAAATGGTTTAATGGAACACAGCCAACATGGATTTACCCAAGAGAAGTCTTGTCTCACCAATCTGCTACTTTTTTTTTCTGAAGAGTTTAATAAAAATGTGGATAATAGTGAGCCAATGGATATAGTGTATCTGTTTTTTCAAATTGTGTTTGACAAAGTCTTTCATGAGAGACTCTTCAGGAAATTCAAAAGTCATGGGATAGGAGGCAATGTTCTATTTTGGACTGTGAACTTGTTAAAAGATAGGAAACAGAGATTAGGAATAAATGGTCAATTTTCTTAAATGGAAGAAAGTAAAGAATGGCATGCTGCAGGGATTTGTACCTGGACCAGGGCTTTTTTTAACATATTGATAAATGATCCGGAAAAGGGAATAATAAGTGAGGTGATCAAATTTGCAGATGATACAAAATCAATCTAAGTTGTTAAATCACAAGTGGGTTGTGAGAAACTGCAAGAGAATCTTGTGAGACTGGAATTCAAATGGCAGATAAAATTTAATGTGGACAAATGCAAAGGGATGCACATAGGGAAAAATAATCCATGATTAGGAGTCACCATCCAGAAAAAAGATCTAGGCATCATCATGGACAATAATTCGAAGTCCTCAGCTCAGTGTGAAGCATTGGTCAAAAATTCAATGAGAATGTTAGGAATTATTAGGAAAGGAATAGAGAATATAATGAAGGATATCATAATAACTCCTCAAAAGCCTAGTGAAAATTCTTTGGAAAGAGAATGATCTGTACTGGGGCTTTGCCTGAGAAGAATTCTGTGAGCGATATGGATACTGAATCCCATCTGAACCAAGGATAGAAAGCATTCTTTTTGTTTTATGCTATTTGAGTGAAGATTCGGAAAAAGAGTGTTTTGTTATTGACACTGCTAAATCAATGCTATGAATCTGTGAACACTGATGTAATCATTGAATTTTAATATGGCTGGAAACCCCAGAAAATACAATTTTCATTTTATTGATGATACTACTTGGTATGATCGTCGGCCGCCCGCAGCAGGCTCATCTCACGTCATGTTTGGTTCTCTACCCTTGGTACTCTCGCGGCGGTGGCCAGCTGCTGCTGCCGCACTCCTTCTGGCTCTCTGCACTCCACCTGGCAGCTGGGATGCCGCTGACCGGCATTCTGATCCTGGGCTTCTCTAGGCGCACATGCGCCATCTGTCCGCCCTTTAAAGGACCAATGGCGGGAACTCCAGGCTTGTTCCCGGCTGATGACATCACTGGCCCAGAGTACTTAAGCTTCATCTCCAGCCACCACTGACCAACTTGGCAACGAGTTCCTTGGCTCCTCCTTGGTGCCAGTTCCTGTTCCATGGACCAGTTGTTCCTGCCTTCGGATCTCTGTGCTTCTCCTTCCGGGTTCCTGCCTCTGCGCTTCCCGCTCTGCAGGTCACGGCTCAGCGCTACATCATCTGGACACTCTCTCAACGCTTCAAGCTCCACGGGCCCTGGCTCAGCGCTACTTCACCTGAACTTCCTCTTAGCACTTCCCACTCCTCGGGACCAGGCTCAGCGCAACTCCACCTGGACTTTCTTCCAGAGCTTCCTGCTCTGCGGGCCTTGGCAGCGCTACTTCACCTGGACTTCCTTTCAGCGCTTCCTGCTCCGCAGGGCCATGCTCAGCGCGACTCCATCCGGACTCTCTTTTAGCGCTTCCCACTCCACGGGCTCTGGCTCTGCACTACCTCACCTGGACCCTCTCTAGTGCTTCCCGCTCCTCGGGGTCAGGCTCAGCACCATCTTAATTGTGAGTCCCTTCCGCACTGTTCCCTGCTTCCTGGAACCCCATAGTAGAAATCTCCCTGTGGATTTCTACAGTGCCTGTTCTCTTCAGGACTGGACTCGGCGCGGTACTCCATCAGACTGTGTCTCGAAGCCCCGTTCCTCGGGGTACTTCCCTGTGCTGCTACTTTCTGGACATCAGCTTCAGCGGGTTTCTCGCTCTAGTCCTTGGCTCAGCATACTACAGTTCGTGTCTCTGCACCTCCACCTCCTCATCCCGAGGCCACTCTCACGTGGTCCTGCTCTATTCCCTTCAGAGCTGCAATGGCCGTACATTCCCTGAGACTCTTTCTCCTCCTCCCTCCGAGAGAGCTCCTGTCTCGAACTGTGCCTAGCATCTCCGACACTCTCTGCACCCACTCGCCTACCCTCTCCGGGACCAGCCACACAGAGGTGCTTCTTCCGGCACCCAAGGGCTCAACCTGCAGGGAACGAGGGTCGGCACAGGTGAAGTCCCAGCTTGCCTCTGTTCCCAGCCAGCCTCGCCTCCCAACGGTGGGGACCTGTGGGGCTCGGGCCAAGGGTCCACAATTCCTAACACTATTTGTGATCCTTCTTTGTCCCAAGATGTGGGATCGAGAGAGACATCTGTCAGTCCTTGTAAGATGCTGGGGTGCAGTCAGAAGAGTCACAGGGGGGAAAAAGGTGTTTTAAGGAATTTCCCTGTCCAGCTTGATAAATACAGCCCTTGCCTCTATGCCAGGTCCATACCACCATTTACTTGACCACGGTTTTAGTTTTTGAACCTGCATCGAGACTGGTGCTTAGCTCCCCAATATGCATCAGAGACCTCTATCGTTTTATGTGCCCTGAGAGGGGGTTACAAATGTTACGTTCTTTTGTGTCAGCTCCAAAGTATTTGTTCATTTTAATTTCAAATATATCTTTCATTACTGAATTGTGGGAGAAAAGCTTAGCAAATCAGACCTGGATCATCTGGCATGCTTGCACCAGCTTTTTCTTCAGCTCACTAAGCAGGCTGTCAGGTCTGGAGGATTCAAGGAAACTGGTGCGCAGTTACAGAATCTTTCACCTCCAGGTTACTTACAGCTTAGTAGGTTCGGTGGCCTACGTGAAACGAGCTGGTGGTGTCCATTTAGTTCCCAGTGGAAAAGTGCCTGCATCAGAAACGCTCCCGTCATTATATGTGGGACTAAGTGATAGCACTGCCGGCAGTCTCGGCAGAGAGGCCAGAGTTTCTGCAGGCAGAGAGACCTAATAACTCTCTCCCTGAGAGACGCCGGTCCTTCGAATGGGAAGGCAGAGTGGGGAATTTGCACTGCCGCTGCTTCTGGTGTATCCATTCTGCGGGGAAATGGAAGATTTTGATTTTCAGTGCTGTCAATCCAAAACCTTTCAGGAATACTAAACACACTAAAAGTGGGTTTAACAAATGACATTATGGGGACATTTTCAACACCATTTCTGCACATAAAACCTGGTTTTATACGGATAGGGATGGAAACATTCAAACCAATGTGCAAGCGCAGAGTGGTGCGGGTGCATCGGTCAGTGCCCAGGGACGCGGCATTTTATAACTTGAGCGCATATATGTGCGCGTATTGTAAAATACTCTGGCCGTGCACACGCGTGTGCCACCTTTTAAGCGGGCGTGCAAATCCCACTTTAACCGCACGAGTCAGGGGATTTTAAAAGAGGCTTCATCCATGTCATTGCCAGTTTACCAGTTCCTTCACCAGGTTGACCAGTTGGTTTGATAGCCTATACTCTCCGCCTCCCGGTTACTCCGGATCCTTTAAAACCCTTCAGAAATGGCTCGATCCTTTTATTTTATAATTTACTATTCATCCATAGCAGAAGTCAAGTTACAAGGTAGGGGATTCTTGGCGCGCATCTCTTAGCCAGGCCCCGAAATGCCCTTGCCCCTTTTTGGAAACCTTTCAGATGTGCACACAGCGGGTTTTACGCACCTATCCGGGTGCTTTTTAAAATACGGTCGGCACGCGCAAGCCCGACTTCCTCGCGCACTTCGCTAACTGATGGGCGTACCGGGCTTTTAAACTTCACCTTTTCTAACACTGACCTAATCTCAGTATGCATAAACACATGAACTAAACCCGGTTTCATGCAGATTTTTATGCACAATGAGAAGAGACCTTCCAGGGAGCAGAGTTGAAACTTAGACAAATCTTTTTTGATTTAAAAAAAAAAAAATATATGCATGCAAGTTAACATGGACAAGTTATGCTCTCCAAAGAGGAGGCTGTAACTTTGTGCAACTTAATCGGTGCACATACCAGGCTAATTACCTGACATTTTCAAAGCAAACTTATGCATGTAAGTTCTTTTTGAAAATACTTGGTAAAGTCTGCATATATTTTACTGCTATGCAGACTGATATAAAATTACCCTCCCTAAGATCAGAAGGCAGTAAAGTTGTTGATTGTTATACAACTTGTGTGGAACAAATGGGCAAAAAGTGTAGATGTCCCACTATTTTCATTCCACTACTACTACTTATTTTTCTAGTGCTACTGCAATACGCAGAAATGACACAGAGGCTGGTATGCAGCGCTGCTGAAAAGCCGACAGACAAAGCTGGCCAGCATCATATGCCACATCTATATGTAGGTAGTAGGCAGAAGGAATTTAAGCCGTGTGCATGGCACACGTCTAAACATAGCCAGGGCTCTTAACCTTTAAAGCTGGCAGGTGTGAGGTAACACTGATCACAGTTAATACTGGCTCAAACTAGACCCCCCCTGTTCTCTAACTGGGAAGCCTCATCCCTTCTCTAGCTTTTGATTTCTTGCCATTTGCCCTTTTAACTTTACTATCATTTTACATTACTTGGCTTGTGGCTTGAAAGAATACAACTTACTTGATAAAGATAAATAATATAATATGGTAAAGCTTTGTTAAACTATTAGAAAGAGGCCAATATAAACTACTATCCAAAGACATTAGGCCCCATTCATAAACACTAAAACATATTTAAGAACTAATTCCTTTTACAATAAAGTAGTACTAAATTCAGTTTTCAAAACAGAATAATTCCATATAAAATGTAATCATTCTTTTCAAAAACTACACACACACAAATTTATAAACATACACAAGTTAAAAATATCAATTCATTTTTCATACCCAACTTCACTATAGAGGGCCAATGTTCTAAAAACATTTACCTATATTTCATTTTTACATACATCATCATAACCACATTCAATAAACATATATGGTCTCCCCTTATTAAAGGAGTGTACCATTAAGCTGGGGAGGTTCATTGAAGAAATAAGTGAGAGAGATTTGGGGTTTGCTCCCCCATGTGGGAACATACAGATGGTATGTCCTAGATGTTTATCATCCCAACGCACCTGCTATCCTCGTAAATTTTTAGTTCCCTTTTTAAGAAAGCAGGTTGCTCTCTACTTTAACTTTTCTTAATTTAAGGGAAAGGAGTAAGGATGTTCCCTTTAGGGGTCAACCTACAGCTGAATCGTCTGCCTGCTTTTAAAGATTGTTTTGTACTCTTTGAAGCCAATTTTTGAGCATTCCCTGCGAGGCCCTTGGTACCCCCTCACAATGGATTGGAGCGTCTGCTGTGTAAGGTTAGATCATGTGTAAAGGAAGATTCTGGCAGTCTTTTGCCTCTCCTCCAGAGGATTTAAGTTGTCTGGTGACCCGATACAGAGGAATTATATTTTTGCCTTAACTGTCTTTTGGCACTATCTCCACTATGTGGAGGCAAGAAAGTTTTATTCCATCCTTCCTGGTTTTTGCTTGATTTTTCCTCCTTTTTGGGTTATTTATAATGTTTTTTTTCCACTTGGAACCTTTAGAAGAGGGAAGCCTTTCATCCAGAAAGATACAGTGTGTTACAAATTCCATTCTAAAGCAAGGAATCCTAGTAAAGTGTCACATGGTAGGAGCACTGGATGGCCCGCGCCATTTTTAAAGATGGCGCTGGCCGTCCATTACTCTTACCATGTGACAGGGGCCGGCCAATGGCACGGATACCCTGTCACATGGTAAGGGCAAAGGGCCATCGGCGCACTGGATGGCCCGCGCCATTTTTAAAGGTGGCGCCAGCCGTCCATTACTCCTACCATGTGACAGGGGCCGGCCAATGGCACGGATGCCCTGTCACATGGTAAGGGCAAAGGGCCATCGGCGCCATTTTTATTAGTGGCAGCTCACGGCCCGCGAGCGGGAAATCGCTCCTGGGACCCCCACTGGACCATCAAGTAATTTTCAAATGTTTTGGGGGGGGGGGGGTCAGGAGGGTGGGGGAAGCTAAGGGAGCTGTTTTAAAGGGTTGGGGTGGGTTTAGGCGTTGTTTCTGTGTGCCGTTTTTTCCGCCCTCCCCCAAAACGATAATAGAACTCCACGAACAAGTTTGTGGAGTTTTCCTATTGGTTTCGGGGAGCCCCCGATTTCTGACTACTTTGAAAATATCGTACGATATTTTCAATCATCAGAAAAACGATTCACATCCCTAGTAAAGTGCACTACCAGGAACAACAAAGAAGATCCAACATAAAGGTAACAAGAAGTTTGTTACTATTGAGGGAAGATTTTACATAAGGGGTGAGAAGTGCCCACTAGACGCTGCCTAAGGAATCAACAGAATCAAGAAGAGAGTGAAGCAGCCTTCTGGTGCTGTCTGAGGAATTATGTTGTGAACAATGTGAGCATGAGCTCCTCTTGCCATGGTGCAACTGACGCAACCTCGAGGGCAGGGCCCTAAGGTCTGCGCCAATGGTGGGAGAACCAGCCTTGGCACAAGCCAAGATATAACAAAATCCAAAGGGCTGTGACCTCATTCATATCCAGAGAGCCAGACAAGGCTAGAGACCAGACAAGGCTGAAAGACCAAGCTGAAGCTGGAAACAGACAGGCAGCAAGGTTGAGGATGAAGCTGAAGAAAGATGGGGAGCAAAGCTGAGAGTGAAGCTGAAGACAGACGTGGAGAAAGGCTAAGGCTGGAGCAGAGCAAGGCTGGAGTGGAGCAAGGCCGAGGCTGAAGCGGAGCAAGGCTGAAGCTGAAGACAGACATGGAGCAAGGCTGAGGCTGAAGACAGACATGGAGCAAGGCTGAGGCTGGAGTGGAGCAAGGCTGAGGCTGAAGACAGACATGGAGCAAGGCTGAGGCTGAAGACAGACATGGAGCAAGGCTGAGGCTGGAGCAGAGTAAGACTGGAGTGGAGCAAGGCTGAGGCTGAAGTCAGACATGGAGCAAGGCTGAGGCTGAAGACAGACATGGAGCAAGGCTGACGCTGGAGCACAGCAAGGCTGGAGTGGAGCAAGGCTGGAGACTGAAGACTGGAGCCAGGTAAAGACTGAACTAAGGACAAGGCAACCTGAAATGATTCCCAGGAGAAGGACCTGCTTGCTGAGGCAATCCTGGAAGGTCTGAAAAACACTTTTATAGGGTGAAGCACTGTGACCTGATCCAAGGGCACTGTGGGCTTTTCCTGCTGCAGGCCCTTTAAACAAAATGGCTTCAGGCATTGCACTTGAAGGAAATTTCAGACAATGGTGATGGCATCCTGCTGTGTGAACAGGTTGGCAGCGTCCCGCCGGCCTGGAGAGAGGTGCAGCCATTCACGTCCCGCAAGTGGCAAAACATAACAAGTTAAATGATATCTAAAGGAATTCTTGGAAGATATTAAATCTGGGACTAAGTTCTGATTAAATACTGGGACTGTATACTTTCTAAACACTTTCAGTGGCAGGATTTAAGAATTAAATTAGGAGATGAAGGAGGAGTGAACTAATTTCAATCTACATAATCTGAGGAAATTTAGTAAGTGGGAGATGAAGAAATTTCAGTGTGTAAATAAGGAGTGCTTCCAAAGTGATTAAGAGACTTTGCTAGAAGACTAGAAGACACAAGTTGATTTTATCTGCTGTGTTATTATTTATAGTTCCTAATTTAATTTTAATTTTAATTTATTTTAGATTTATATTCTGCTTTTTGCACTTTTTTCAGCGCTTCAAAGTGGATTACATTCAGGTACTGGAAGTATTTCCTTATCCCCAGAGTGCTTACAATCTAAGTGCACCTGAGGCAAAAGAGGGTAATCAATCGAATAAGAGAAATGTAAATATTATTATCATCTAATCATACTATTGATAAAGAAGTTGGAAACCACCATTTTTATCCTGTGTGCTTATTAGATGCAAAGACTGGGTAAATTGCCAGTGGTATGAACCAAAGGACAGAGACGGGGCTCGATTGCAAAGAAGCAAGGTATAAGAGGAATTGCTCATCGCCACAATTAGGAGTCTGGCCTCAGAGGTTAAAGCTATCCATGGAGCAAGGGAGAGCTTTACAGAGACTGTGGAGGTGTTTTAAGTAAAAAGGGTCCATACTTTATTCTTTCTAGGTGCCCCTGGGTGCCAAGTAAAGGATCTGTTTGACCCAAGGTTTACATATACTAAATTACATTTAATAAACTAGAGCAACTCTTACACATTCTTGAAGAAAAATATATTTATCTTTCAAAGAAACAAAAAGTTTATTTAATGTTACTCTTCAGCCTCAAGAATTTATAATGTAGCAAAGAAATTGGCAAAACAATCTGAAAAGTAATATCCACAAAATAGTTTAGATTAATTTGATTTAAATGGCTAATACTTTTATAACTAAACATTACTGATGTTTTGGAAACGTGAACATTTTCTAATGTGTTATCAGTAATCCTACTGAGCAACATAATGGAAGCAACTTGACTGACCTACCAAGGTATGCCGAGGGCCCTTCATTTTCAGGGTTTTTTTCCAATTTACTTTATTATTATATTTACTCATTAATCAATAAGAAAATAAATGCAAGAATATAGATTTACATGAGACATATTATATAGAGGTATTGCCTAATGCAAAGCATATAATTCAATCATTTCAATCTAGCTCACATCATTGGGGGAGGAACATGAGAGATAGAGAAAGAGTGCTAATAAAATGTATCTACCCAGTAACGCTAACCCTCATCCTGATCTTTAAAAAAGGTTTTGAGAAGGAGTGGGTCAAAGAAAATGAAACTATTCTTTTTATATGTTACCAAGCATTTGCAAGGATATTTAAGAGGAAAAGAACCTTCCATCTCTACAACCTGCCGTTTAACCGCAGAAACTGCTTCCTATGTTCTTTGTAATACAAGATACATCAGGAAAAACATATAACTGTTGACCACAGAAAAATCTAGTTTTATATTAACAAAACTTCTGAAAAATCATATCTCTGTCCTGCTGAGACACAAACATAACCAGAAGGGTTACTCTCGAGAAAATGTCATCAAATGAAGACTCAAGAAATATAGATAGGGAGGGACACTGCCTCTGGAGCAAGTCCAACTCCTCCTCACCAGTATCAGCAAGCCTTCTGCTTTTAGGAAGATAATATATGTTAGATAGAGCTAGACATTTATCTATAGGAATAAGAAAAATGTCTATGATATATTTTTTTAAATAATTCCAAAGCTGACAACAGACTGGTCACCGAAAAATTAAAAAAAAACGCAGATTCTTCCTTCTCATAGTATTTTCAATACTCTCAATCTGACTATGAATCATCAAACTATCTTTGACACGGGCTGTTTTAAATGCTTGCCAAGCAGATATCTGAGGGTTCAATTTTACTATGGAATTACCCGTAGCATTAAGCCAATGATCTTGCTCCTGAATCTTTGTTCTAGTGTCCAGAGTTATATTATTCAATAGCTGTACTGTAGAGGTTAAAGTCCTTTCCAATTTAAAGACCATCTTCCTTATGTCCAACATAGCCTCTCCTATATCCTGAGGTATAGGAGAGGCTGAGGAGGAACCCTAGTACTTGAATTAACTTGAGGGGGAGTGGCTAACCTATCTCCCCCTACAGTAACATCAGATTTATTATCCAAATCAGGAGCAGCTGAGGTTAGGCTAGCCACCAAATTAGTTACAAGACCACTTAGACTACTAGGAATCGTAGATTCTCCTATGATCAAAGTGGAGGACGATGTGTCTTTATCAAAGTAAAGCTGTGGTGGAGGTAGATTCGCACCTGGACTCAGTGAGGCTCCAGATGAAATGGACGTCTCCTGTTTCCTGTCCAAACTGGTACCTTCTTGCAGAACTACATGATGATCCATTGGGCCTCTAGTGGGGGCTGAAGATAACATTGGAAATATTCTCCCTTTCCTTTTCTTACCCATCTGAGACCAAACTTTCCAGAGGAAATATCGAGCAGAAGGTGCGGGTACACAGATTCCTACACAGGAGCACACCGCCGACAAGTTAATTCTAAAGGGCTGCTGTCCCCGGGCAATGATGTCAGGATTTTCCTCTCCAAGGCGGCAGGGCAGGGGGAAAGGTATTCACAAAGCCTGATTTCGGTTGGCTCTCCTCGTTTCCCAGCTAACCTCCCCAGTTGTTACTGCTGCTGCTTTGATTTTAAAAGCTGCTGACCCCAGGCAATGATGTCAAGATTTCTCTCTCCAAAGCGGCAAGTAGGGGAAAGGGCAATCACCACCCCCCGATCTCGGCTGGCTCTCCTCTCTCCTTCAGTCCCAGCTAGTCTCCCCCTCGTTTTCAGTTTAAACTGATTTTCACTCATAAATTCCCAGATGTTTCCCAAAGTGATAAACCAATTTTCACCCTATTTTTAGGCTGATTAAAGTGCAGCTCCAGAGCTGCAAATGCAGTGTTCTCAAGACCTCCAGCAACTGCTGGAAGCCACTGTGGGCCAAAGCACCTACCTACAGCATTTCAAGTCGTTCCCCACCCAGCGAAAGCTCTCGCTCTCCAGTGTCGCTATCGCTAATGTGGCACTGGAGAGCGAGCATCTGCCTCCCTCTCCCTGCCAAGCAGCCAAAGCGCCTGCTGCTTGGTGCCGCCAATGCAGCATTTGAAATGGGCCATGTCTACCAGGCTCCATAATGAGGAGGTGGGGAACAGGGAGATTCTCAGGGTTGTAGGGGGAGAGAAAGGAACATGCTAGGGGATGGGAGTAGAGATAGGGATGAAGCCGAGTGGGTGAGTGGGAACATCTGCTTAATACTGTTTAATGGAACAAAGTCAGCATGGCTTTACCCAGGGCAAGTCTTGCCTCACAAATCTGCTTCACTTTTTTGAAGGAGTTAATAAACATGTGGATAAAGGTGAACCAGTAGATATAGTATACTTGGATTTTCAGAAGGCGTTTGACAAAGTTCCTCATGAGAGGCTTCTATGAAAAGTAAAAAGTCATGGGATAGGTGGCGATGTCCTTTCATGGATTGCAAACTGGCTAAAAGACAGGAAACAGAGAGTAGGATTAAATGGACAATTTTCTCAGTGGAAGGGAGTGGACAGTGAGTGGCGTGCCTCAGGGATCTGTATTGGGACCCTTACTTTTCAATATATTTATAAATGATCTGGAAAGAAATACGACGAGTGAGATAATCAAATTTGCAGATGACACAAAATTGTTCAGAGTAGTTAAATCACAAGCAGATTGTGATAAATTGCAGGGAGACCTTGTGAGACTGGAAAATTGGGCATCCAAATGGCAGTTGAAATTTAATGTGGATAAGTGCAAGGTGATGCATATAGGGAAAAATAACCCATGCTATAATTACACAATGTTGGGTTCCATATTAGGTGCTACAACCCAAGAAAGAGATCTAGGTGTCATAGTGGATAACACATTGAAATCGTCGGTTCAGTGTGCTGCGGCAGTCAAAAAAGCAAACAGAATGTTGGGAATTATTAGAAAGGGAATGGTGAATAAAACGGAAAATGTCATAATGCCTCTGTATCGCTCCATGGTGAGACCGCACCTTGAATACTGTGTACAATTCTGGTCGCTGCATCTAAAAAAAGATATAATTGCGAAGGAGAAGGTACAGAGAAGGGCTACCAAAATGATAAGGGGAATGGAACAACTCCCCTATGAGGAAAGACTAAAGAGGTTAGGACTTTTCAGCTTGGAGAAGAGACGACTGAGGGGGATATGATAGAGGTGTTTAAAATCATGAGAGGTCTAGAACAGATAGATGTGAATCGGTTATTTACTCTTTCGGATAGTAGAAAGACTAGGGGGCACTCCATGAAGTTAGCATGGGGTACATTTAAAACTAATCGGAGAAAGTTCTTTTTCACTCAACGCACAATTAAACTCTGGAATTTGTTGCCAGAGGATGTGGTTAGTGCAGTTAGTATAGCTGTGTTTAAAAAAGGATTGGATAAGTTCTTGGAGGAGAAGTCCATTACCTGCTATTAAGTTCACTTAGAGAATAGCCACTGCCATTAGCAACGGTAACATGGAATAGACTTCGTTTTGGGTACTTGCCAGGTTCATATGGCCTGGATTGGACGCTGTTGGAAACAGGATGCTGGGCTTGATGGAACCTTGGTCTGACCCAGTATGGCATTTTCTTATGTTCTTATGTACACTGGCCTCTGTCCATCAAAATAAACTCAGATATTTACCCAGAAAAATGCATCACATTTTTCCACTGATTTTGTTCTTGTCATAATAAATGCCAACAAATTGCCGGGAAAAATTAAAAACCAAAAATGAAGATCCCTAGGTAGGCCTTACCTTCACAGCTCAGGTGGAAAGCAATTGTGAAAGCCATTTAGCCAAGTAAACAGTAATTTATCTGGTTAAATAGGCCTGTCTTAATATTGGCTTCCTCAAAGCATGTATAGGGTTTACAATGCACAAATTTTAAGCCACACTGAAAAGGGGCACTCCTTTGGGCATGTTTAGGTCAGGAGAACATTGCAGAGCAGTGGCAATTTCAGTAGAAGGTGCGTTAGTTTACACCAGCCTTCCCCCCTTCACCAGCCACACAAATAACCGGTGCAACATGCACAGGTATTTTTAACACTAATTAATTTTCAAAAGGGAGACTACCTGTATAGTTTACCTTTGAAAATTAACAAGCAAGTACATGTGGTAAAAGTTCTTATGCACTTATAAAGCTATGTGGGTGACACCAAATTGCGCCCAATATGATAATAGCTTTAAAGCAATAGAATGTTAAGGACCACATACAGGCAAATTTTATACAGCATATATAAGCAAAACACTGGCACAGATAAACAAACATTCTGAAATACTATGATGGAGAGATGTAATAAACAAAGCCATTTCCACGGGTAAGACACTGCATTAACTAAGTGAACAGCTTTTTAACTGTTGCCCACCCACTATGGGGGTCAATTACCTCAAAACTGTAATACAGCCAATGAATTAACCTGGTACTAAGCTATATGAACTTTCTCATGTAGTCTGAATTTTACAAGAAACAGACACCTGAATAGAATGAAAGGATGAGTTCACGTTAAATTGACATTATATTATTTCCTGAATAAAATAAAAAGTTTGGGAGTGAGCACCAAAGTGGTGGACTGGATTACTAAGTGGTTGACTGACAGGAAACAGTGTAATGGTAAATGGAACCTGCTCTGATGAGAAAATGGTGCTGCCTGAAGAATCATTTTTGGGACCACTTCTGTTCAATATCTTAGTGATCGACATTGTGGAGGGATCAGAAGGAAAGATTTGCCTGTTTGTGGATGATACTAAGATCTGCAACAGAATGAACACACCTGAAGAGTAGAGAGAATAAAAAGTGATTTAAGAAAACCTGAAGAGTGGTCGAAGATTTGGCAGCTGTAATTCAATGCCAAGAAGTGCAGAGTCATGCACCTGGGGTGTGGAAATCCAAAAGAGCTGTATGTGATGGGGGTGAAAGACTATAGTGCACAGGCCAGGAGAGGGACCTTGAGAATGATTGTGTCTGGTGATCTGAAGTGGCAAAGGAATTTGAAAAAGGTGGTAGCTAAAGCCAGAAAGATACTGGGCTGCATAGAGAGAGGAATAATAAGCAAAAAAACTGAAGTGATAATACCCTTGTACAGATCCTTAGTGAGGCCTCACCTGGACTACTGTGTTCAGTTCTGGAGACTGTATCTCAAAAAGGATAGAGACAGGGTGGAAATGGTCCAGAGGAAGGTGACCAAAATGGTGGTGGTGGGGGCTCTGTTTCAGAAGACCTAGGAGGAGAGGCCAAAAGATTTAAATATATATACACTGGAGGAGAGGAGGTGCAGGGGAGATATGATTCAGAACTTCAGACACCTTATCGGTATTAACGATGCACAAACTTCAAACTTTTTCCACTGGAATGGAAATAGTAGAACCAGGGGTCATAATATGAAACTCCAGGGGAGAAGACTCAGAACCAATATCAGGAAATATTTCTTTACATAGAGGGTGGTGGATGCCTGGAATTCTCTCCCAGAAGAGGTGGAGAAGATGAAAACAGCTAATGAATTCAAAGGGGCATGGGACATAAACTGCGGATCCTTAACGGCATAAAAAAAGGGATGGTAAACATTTCTGCATGATGGTAACCTGCACGGAATGACAGTTACTCCCCTTATCAGAACTCATGGGGGTAAACTGCACAAAACGGCAGTTACTACCTTTAACAGAAAGCATGATGGTAACCTGCACGGAACAACAGTTACTGCCCTTATCAGAAAACATGGGGGTAACCTGCATGGAGCGGCAGTTACTACCCTTAACAGAAAGCATGGGGTAACCTGCACAAAATGGCAGTTACTACCCTTAACAGAAAGCATCGGGTAACCTGCATGGAGCGGCAGTTACTACCCTTAACAGAACACATGGTGGTAACCTGCATGGAGCAGCAGTTACTACCCTTAACAGAAAGCATGGGGGTAACCTGCATGGAGCGGCAGTTACTACCCTTAACAGAAAGCATGGGGGTAATCTGCATGGAGCGGCAGTTACTACCCTTAACAGAACACATGGGGTTAACCTGCATGGAGCGGCAGCTACTACCCTTAACAGAAAGCATGGGGGTAACCTGCATGGAGCCACAGTTACTACCCTTAACAGAATGCATGGGGGTAACCTGCATGGAGCGGCAGTTACTACCCTTAACAGAAGGCATGGGGGTAATCTGCATGGAGCGGCAGCTACTACCCTTAACAGAAAGCATGGGGGTAACCTGCATGGAGCCGCAGTTACTACCCTTAACAGAATGCATGGGGGTAATCTGCATGGAGCGGCAGTTACTACCCTTAACAGAACTCATGGGGGTAACCTGCATGGAGCGGCAGTTACTACCCTTAACAGAAAGCATGGGGTAACCTGCATGGAGCCACAGTTACTACCCTTAACAGAATGCATGGGGGTAACCTGCATGGAGCGGCAGTTACTACCCTTAACAGAAAGCATGGGGGTAATCTGCATGGAGCGGCAGTTACTACCCTTAACAGAAAGCATGGGGATAATCTGCATGGAGCGGCAGTTACTACCCTTAACAGAAAGCATGGGGGTAATCTGCATGGAGCGGCAGTTACTACCCTTAACAGAACACATGGGGTTAACCTGCATGGAGCGGCAGCTACTACCCTTAACAGAAAGCATGGGGGTAACCTGCATGGAGCCGCAGTTACTACCCTGAACAGAATGCATGGGGGTAACCTGCATGGAGCGGCAGTTACTACCCTTAACAGAAGGCATGGGGGTAATCTGCATGGAGCGGCAGCTACTACCCTTAACAGAAAGCATGGGGGTAACCTGCATGGAGCCGCAGTTACTACCCTTAACAGAATGCATGGGGGTAATCTGCATGGAGCGGCAGTTACTACCCTTAACAGAACTCATGGGGGTAACCTGCATGGAGCGGCAGTTACTACCCTTAACAGAAAGCATGGGGTAACCTGCATGGAGCCACAGTTACTACCCTTAACAGAAAGCATGGGGGTAACCTGCATGGAGCGGCAGTTACTACCCTTAACAGAAAGCATGCGGGTAATCTGCATGGAGCAGCAGTTACTACCCTTAACAGAACACATGGGGGTCACCTGCATGGAGCGGCAGTTACTACCCTTAACAGAAAGCATGGGGGTAATCTGCATGGAGCGGCAGTTACTACCCTTAACAGAACTCATGGGGGTAACCTGCATGGAGCGGCAGTTACTACCCTTAACAGAAAGCATGGGGTAACCTGCATGGAGCCACAGTTACTACCCTTAACAGAATGCATGGGGGTAAGCCTGCATGAAGCGGCAGTTACTACCATAAGCAAATTGCTGGGCAAACTGGATGGACTATTGGTCTGTATCTGCCATCTTTACTATGTTACTTAAGTGCAAGCATGCAAGAAGCCTTTTGTACTTGGAAGGATTACCGTTTCAAGATTATGAGCTAACACTTTTGGAGTAATTTTGACCTTGATAAGGACCAATTAAGTTTGAAAGTAGACTTGTTGGAATTCTTTTTAAAGAAGGTACCACCTGCCTGCAATGGGTATTACCTGAGCGATGTTACAGTGTGTGTCTTTTCACAATTCTCCCTTCTCTGCCCACAATTTCTGTATGATTGTATTTATTTTCATATTCATCTCACTTACTACACAACACATGCCATTATGCAGCACCGATACAGTAGAATTAAACTTATTAAATAACTAAATGTTCACACTCAATATTGAACCTATCTTCTTTTCAAAAAGAAAAAATGAAAGTTTTAATCTTTGCAGCCTTGGTAAAATGTGAGAAAGAAGCTTGGATCCACCTGTTCTGTTCACTTAACTGCACAAGCTTATCTCGATCTAATGGGAGATACTTCATCAACCATCAAAACATTGAATATGAGAGCAGATAAGGTCTGCCTAGGCTGCCCAGTTTTATTTCTGGTGCAATTTCATAAATCCCCGTTGATCTCTGGCTTTCCCTTCACTTCTTCACAACCAAAGGGCCTCAGTGCTTATCCCAGGCTTTCTTGAATTCTCATTGTTTTTGCTTCCACTATGTGGGCTTCTCCAAATTGCTTCCAAAATGACAACATAGTGCCTGGAAACCTATCGAATGCTGTAGGAATGCTATGGACCACAGGCAGGCAGTTTCTGCAGTACGTACAATCTAAACATTTCCACAGATAAACAAAACCGATTCTGAAATGTTTAATAAACAGCACCATTCCCCATGGGTAATACGTTTCCACCACGTCCCCTGGGAGGATGGTTCCAAGCATCTACCTGTCTTTCTCTGGCCTAATTAAAACTGGATGATACTGAAATTACGCAAGCACTTAGTGAATTGACCTGACCACCAGTAAATAATACTTTGAAATTATATATTTAACAAGATCTATATCCCGCATGTCTACACTTTTAGGTGGGTAACATGATCACACTCATAATAAAATCAAATATAGATTAATAAAACTTGACATAAAAATTATTCGCCCATTACTGAGCAACTACTAAACATATCCACCAGATTACCCAAAATTGATCTAACCTGCAGCTCATCAGATGTCATATTTTACCAAAACCTTATTCTGCACAAGACCTAGCCCATAATTTGATTGCCTGCCCTACCCATTATTTATATCAAATGCTTGCAAAACTAATAAACAGGTGGATTTAAAAAGCTTTGCTTGCGCAAAAATGCCCACTTACATGCATATGTTGGCCACTTGTGAGCAGCGTGGATGTTAAAAAGCCACAAATATGAGTGTATTTCCCCAGGCACACACAAGGGTATTCCAGGGTAGGGCTAAGACTTACGCGCGTAACTCCGAATTTTAAAAATAAAACCTGCAGCGCGTGTACACTAGATATCCGCGTAACTTTGCTGCTGCCCCTGATGAACAGCAAATCTGTAGATATCAAGTTTTAGAGCTTATAG
This sequence comes from Rhinatrema bivittatum, assembly GCF_901001135.1. Lineage (NCBI taxonomy): Eukaryota > Metazoa > Chordata > Amphibia > Gymnophiona > Rhinatrematidae > Rhinatrema > Rhinatrema bivittatum. The sequence goes on along the minus strand of NC_042615.1, from coordinate 717,710,469 downwards.
GAAAGGGTAAGAGGTCCAGGATGACTGGGCAGCGTGCAAGATGAAGAACCAGATGGGTCTCAAAGACCTCACAATTAACTGGACAACCTGATGGACTAATTGGAAAACTGAGAATGTGCCTTACTTGAACATGTTTTGAAATTCTCTGACTTACGTGCTTAAAAGTCAACATGGTCCTCTTTAAGACACGCGCGCGCTAGCTGTGCTCGAGTAATCTCTTAAAATTAGGAGATTACTTACACACGGTTGGTGCATTTTAAAATATACACTAGTAAGTGCGAGCACGATTAAAGGTTCGAGCATATCCTTGCTCGTGCACTCATTTTAAAACAGACCTGAAAGTCTTTAGTTGTTTCCTAAAAGTCTAAAGCATGACTCTTTAAAACTAGAGGTGCTCAAACCAGTCCTCAAGCTTCCCCGCCTCCCCTACACCCTGCCACCAAGCCAGTCAGGTTTTCAGGATATCCATAATGAATGTGCATGAGAAATATATGTGTACATGTATTTCAATAGAGATATCTGGCTGGGTGTGCATCCAAGGTCCAGTCTGAGCACCCCTGCTTTAAACAACTCTTTCAAGGGCTAGTTGCTTCCATTGCTCTCGGAGTCCTCTGGCACATCCGATACCACAGCCTCTCTCTCTTTAACTGCACAAATTGCTTTCATTTTTAAAGAACTGCATCAAAGCAACCATCCAGTATCATAAGTCATTTGGAATGTTAAGGTAATTCTTTGACAAAACTATTTATCTATTTACAATTCTTCAGTACAGAGTCCCTGACCCTGCCCCCCCCCCTCCTCCCCAGACTATTCACCTTCAAAAACTCTGCCCAGCCAGCCCAAATTCAATAAAAAGAAATCCTCACAAGACCACTTATGAGATCATTAAACAGAGAGTACCAGAAGACCCTAACCTGCCTCTAAAGTTCTAGCCATAACTTGTCTTGGGCAATTCTTTTGAAATGGGGAGGCAATCAATAAGAAATTTTAAATAAAGTTGTATACTATGAAGATGTATTAAGATTTTGCTGTCTTATACAGCAATGTGTTTCACTTGCAGTATAATATTTATTTATTTTTTATTTTTAATTTTTATATACCGGAATTCCTGTATGCAATACAAATCAATCCGGTTTACAAGTAACGAAAAGGTTGCCCTGGTCTGGGAGGTTAGACTGGGGTTTTTTACATAGAACATTGAACAATAACAATCAACCATTGAACATTATTACAAGGAACAGTGAAAGTAACAATAGTATTTAACAAACAAATATTATTATTATAACATTATTCGTGTTTTGAGCTGAGTGTGTGTGTTCACATTTTACAAGGAACTTTAGTAGCGTATATAGTCTGCAAGTAATCGGTTAAATAATATAATATGAAAAGGATGACTGTTAAATAGCTATTGCGAATAGCCAAGTCCGTGTATGAAATTAAGTGTCAATGTGTTAGTGACACCTTGCAATGGTTGGATCTGAAAGACAGGAGGAGGTGCCTAGTTACACTCTGGGAATTGGAACGCTTGCCTGAAGAGCCAGGTTTTTAACCTTTTTTTGAACTCTGGTAGATTGGGTTCGAGACTTATGTCTGGTGGGAGCGCATTCCATTGATGTGGTCCCGCAGTGGATAGTGCTCTTTTTCTTAGTGTTGATTTGGCGGGAGCTGCGACTAATGTACCTTTGTAGGCGCTTCTGATGGGTCTGGCCGATGAGTGTAGGCGAAGTTGAGTTTGTAGAGATATAGGTGCGACGTTATGAATTGCTTTATGGATAATGGTTAAGGTTTTATATATGATTCTCTGTTTGATGGGTAGCCAGTGGAGGTTGCTCAAGATGGGGGTAATATGGTCTCTTCTATTAGTGTTAGTTAGGATTCTGGCTGCGGTGTTTTGTACCATCTGTAGGGGTTTGATGCTGTTGGAGGGGAGGGCCCAGTAAGATTGAGTTGCAGTAATCAAGTTTCGAAAAAATAATGGATTGAAGAACGAGGCAAAAGTCATTGAAGTGAAGGAGTGGCTTTAGTTTCTTTAGGACCTGTAGTTTAAAGAAGCAATCCCTGGTGGTTGTGTTTATGAATGTTTTAAGGTTAAGTTGATTGTCAAGCCAAGTTCCTAAATTCCTGACGTCTGCAGAGAGCTCCATGTTTAAAGATGTGGTTTGTGCCGGACTAGGTGGGTGGTTGTTCGGGTTGTGTGAGATTAGTAGCAGCTCTGTTTTGCTGGAGTTTAGAATCAGGTTTAGGCTGGAGAGTAGTTGTTTAATTGGTTGAAGACAATTCTCCCAGTAGACGAAGGTTTTTTGAATTGATTCTGTGATGGGGATTAGGATCTGGATGTCGTCTGCATAGAGGTAATGAGTAAGCTTGAGTTGAGATAGCAGATGGCAGAGGGGGAGGAGGTAAATGTTGAACAGGGTAGGGGAGAGGGATGAACCTTGTGGTACGCCTTGGTCTGATAGGATGGGGTCAGATTCCTTGTTGTTAATTCTGACCTTGTAAAACCTGTTGGATAGGAACGATTTGAACCAACAGAGAGCTGTGCCTTTGATTCCTATGTTTGATAGTTGTTCTAGGAGTTGTGAGTGATTTACCGTGTCGAACGCTGAAGATAGGTCTAGTAGGACCAGTAAGAATGACTGTTTTTTCTCCAGGTTCAAAAGTAAATTATCAGTGAGAGAAAGCAGAAGGGACTCTGTGCTTCGAGATTTGCGAAAACCATATTGTGCCGGGGAAAGAATGTTGTGCTCCTCGAGGTATTCGGAAAGTTGTTTATTTACCGCTTTTTCCATCAGTTTAGAGATCAGGGGCAGGTTTGCAATGGGTCTGTAGTTGGCTGGGTCCATGGGTGATGCAGTTGGTTTTTTCAGTAGGGGTTTGAGGATTGCAAGTTTTAGCTGATTAGGAACTGTGCCCATGGCTAAAGAGGTATTGATGATTTCTGCAATAGGTTTTGCGACGGTGCTAGAGATGGCAGTGAGCAAATTAGTAGGGAGTGGGTCCGAGGGATGTGCAGATGGTTTAATTTTTTTAAGTAAATTTTCAATCTCCATGGCTGATGTGGGCTCGAATGACTCTAGTCTAGAATTCAGAGTGAGTTGGTATGTGCTATGAGGTGTTGGAAGAGTTTGGTGGGTTGTAAGGGAGAGGGTGAGGTTTGAGATTTTTGTTTTGAAGTAGGTGGCTAGTTCGTTGGCCTTACTGAGCGCTAGTTGGTCTGGAATGGATGGTGGTGTTGGTTTGGTGAGCGATGAAACGTAGGAGAATAAAGCCTTCGAGTCGAAGATGAAGTTATGAATTCTTTTTGCATAGAAGTCCTTTTTTGTTTTGTGTATGGCATTTCTGTAGGTGTTGAGGGTGGCTTTGTAGTCCAGTCTGGATGTGGGAGAAGGGTTGTTTCTCCAGCTTTGTTCTTTGTTTCGTAGTTTCTGTTTAAGGGTTTTGAGTTCCGGGGTGAACCATGGTTTTCTGTTGTCTCGTGTCGGTTGGATTTTTTTTGAGGAGGTTGGGCAGAGTTGATCAGCTATTTTGTTCGTGAGTTTGATCCATGAAGTGGTGGCTGTGTTGGCGTCTGAGAAGTCAATTTGTTTGAGGTCTTTGGAGCATTGTTCGTTGAGTAACTCCAGTGCGCATGGTTTCCTGAAATGAATGGTGGTTTTGGAGATGTTTGGAGGTGGTGTGTTTTTCATTTTGAGGGTTGTGTCTATAAGCTGGTGGTCTGACCATGGGATTGGCGTGCAGGTGGGATTTGTATGGATGGACCAGCTATCGTTGATAAATATGAGGTCTAATGTATGACCTGCTTTGTGAGTGGGCCCGCTGATTATTTGTGTGAATCCAAGGTGACTGAGGGAGGTAAGGAAGGTTTCGCAGTTAGTGGATTGAGGGGTGGAGTCTACGTGAATGTTGAAGTCTCCCAGTATGATGGTTGGTTTGTCTGAATTTAGGTGTTTGGCTATCATCTCTATTAGAGGGGAGGGGTTAGCCTCTAGAGTTCCTGGTGTGGTGTAGATGAGGAATATTTGTAGATGTTGAGATTTGAATATGGAGCATTCAAGTTTTGAGGTGGAGTATGATTGTTGTAGTGTTATACCCAATTGTTTTTTTGCAGCAAGTAGAATTCCTCCTCCTTTCTTTTTCGGTCTAGGTATTGAGAAGAGGTCGAAGGATTGTGTAGGTAGTTGGTTTGTTAATGATATGTCCGTGGGTTTTAACCAGGTTTCTGTTATTGCACATATGTCAGGGTTGTTGTCAATTAGGTAATCATTTAGAAGGTGCATTTTTTTTGACAGTGACTGTGCATTGAATAAGGTTAAAGTGAATAATGAAAGGCCGAGGAGTTGTGTAATGGGAGATGTCATGATGTTGATGAGTCTTTGTTGTCTGGGTGTCTGAATGGGGTCTGGTGGAGAGTTATTTCTGGGTTTTCTCTTGAGTATGGGGATGGAATGGCTGTGTATCATTATATGCTGGTTTGCTAGAGGTTATGAGTAGGGGTAGGTCTGTGACCGGATATGTGCGGAATCTGCTAGGATGGATGCTGGAACTGCTGGAGTGGGTGCTGGAGCTAGGATGCTGGAATGGATGCTAGAACTGCCGGAGTGGATGCCGGAAATGCTGGAATGGATGCTGGAAATGCTGGAATGGATGTTGGAGCTGCTGGAATGGATGCTGGAATGGATGCTGGCACTGCTGGAATGGATGCTGGCACTGTTGGAATGGCTGCTGGAACTGCTTGAATGGATGTTGGAGCTGCTGGAATGGATGCTGGAATGGATGCTGGAACTGCTGGAGTGGATGCTGTGAGGGCTAGCTAGAAATTTGATTTTACTTGATGGATGCTGGCGAGATTGGGAAGGGTGTGTTGTATTGTGGCTGGAAAAGGATTGGTTGAGATGTTTGAAAGTGGTCGGTGCGTTATGGCTTTATCCGGTCAGAAAAATCCGTTTGTCCATGGCTGATTGGCATTTGTTTGTGCTGTAGTTTCATCTGTGGGTAAGGTTCGTGGCTTTCTCGGGGCTGAGACGAAGGGGCGAGACAAAGGGGCAGGCCCCTTTGTCGCGCTCCTTAGGCGCGCGACGCATGGCGCGCGGCGCCGGGCTGAATCGAATTTAAAGCCCCTCTGGGCTGGCTCCTATTGGAGGCTGGCTTCGGATCGCGGTGATTTTTGGCGCGGAAGTAAGTTTTAAAAAGCTTTAAAGAGACTTAGCTTTTGCCTCGCTGTCTGCGCTGGGCTTCCCGGGTGAGGAGAGTATTTTCCTGACCTTCCCCCGGCGGGGCTCGGCACCGATTGCGCAGGCCTTATCCTCACGAAGTAGCAGCGCTGGAAAGGAGATGGCGCCGGGCTGAATCGAATTTAAAGCCCCTCTGGGCTGGCTCCTATTGGAGGCTGGCTTCGGTGGGCGGGGCTTCGGATCGCGGCGATTTTTGGTGCGGAAGTAAGTTTTAAAAAGCTTTAAAGAGACTTAGCTTTTGCCTCGCTGTCTGCGCTGGGCTTCCCGGGTGAGGAGAGTATTTTCCTGACCTTCCCCCGGCGGGGCTCGGCGCCGATTGCGCAGGCCTTATCCTCACGAAGTAGCAGCGCTGGAAAGGAGATGGCGCCGGGCTGAATCGAATTTAAAGCCCCTCTGGGCTGGCTCCTATTGGAGGCTGGCTTCTGTGGGCGGGGCTTCGGATCGCGGCGATTTTTGGCGCGGAAGTAAGTTTTAAAAAGCTTTAAAGAGACTTAGCTTTTGCCTCGCTGTCTGCGCTGGGCTTCCCGGGTGAGGAGAGTATTTTCCTGACCTTCCCCCGGCGGGGCTCGGCGCCGATTGCGCAGGCCTTATCCTCACGAAGTAGCAGCGCTGGAAAGGAGATGGCGCCAGGCTGAATCGAATTTAAAGCCCCTCTGGGCTGGCTCCTATTATAAATAGCATTACTTAGATGTCACGGTTTCGACTGCCATGCAGCCTCACCGTGCCCTGTTCCTGTCTGCTATGACACCTCCCCACCTACCAGAGCCAACTCCTCACTGGCCACCTGACTCAGCCTGTGGTGCACTCTTCTCTCCACCAAGGGTCCTCAGGGATCTTCATCTCCAGCCTTGTCAAGCTCCTCCTTGCTGCTCAAACCATACACAAGCTCCAGACCCATTTAACATTGCCTTGCCAGAACCCAGGTGCCTCGTTATAGAGTCACCTTTGGCTCTCTGACTGGCCGCTCTTACCTTGCTGTATGCCTTGTAACCTCTGGGCCTTCTATCTCCTTGTGCTATGGCCTACTCAGGCCTTACCCTGCCTTGTGGCCTCGGGCTTTCTCTTACAAACTTTGCTCTGAGGCCTAGTCAGGCCTTACCTTGCATAGTGGCCTCTGGGCTTTATGTTTAGTGTCCTCTGGGCCTTCTGTATCGCTTCTTTCAAGCCTCAGTTTTCTTTGTTAAGTGTTGTCTTGTCTAATCCTTGTCTGGTCCTGTCCTAGTCTTTCTTGTCTAGCCCTGCCCTTATCTGATCTTGCTCTGCCCTGCTCAGTGCAGCTCCTTGTATCCATTCCGTATCTTGCTAGTGCCTTGCCTTGCCCCAGTCTGTATCCAGTCTCAGTCTCTACTCAGTATCCTTTCCAAGCCTGTGTCCGTATTCAGCCCCAGTCCCTGCTGAGTGTCCTGTCTAAGCCTGTGACTGTATCTAGTCCTCGTCTCTGCTTTCCATTCTATCTAATCTTGTCCTGCCTGTTCCAGTATTCAATCCTCATCTCCCTGCCTGTTCCATACCCAGACCTCTACTTCCAGAGTTGCCAGCCCTGCCTTATCCAGACTTGTCCAGCTAAGCCCTACCAGTCCCCCAAACTCAAGTGCTCAACCTGTGGGGTGTTAAGGAACATGGGGCACATTTTAAGAAATGGATTGGAAAGCATAAGTAGAGGTTGCAAAGAGGGTGAAGTGGGAAACAATAAGGATACATGGGGACAATCTTCAAAATTGCATGTGCAGGTTCAAAGTTCAGAGGTAATTTTGCCCATGCATTTTGCACCAGTTCTCAAAAAGAATATATCTATATATTTTACCTTTGAAAATTGCTCAAGGAAAATGCACCCAAAGAGATTTGCAGCAGGTTTTTCTGCGGATACTTTTTCCAGACAAAACAACACTCATAGTTTTGAAATACTGAAACACACTCAACAAGATTACCAGCAAAATATAACATGTAAGAAGGCTGATAAGGAAAAATTAAAATACAGCCCTGGTAAGGAGCACAAATACAACTCTTCCAACAATCAGGTCAGCGTTATAGTTCCTTATAATGGTGCAGTGTTTAACCAGAAAACAGAAAAATGTTCACACAGTATACAGCAGGATAGGTCGAGATGATAGATCATAATCTGCATTCAAAACATGAACAGTTTCACAAGGTAACCAGTAAATAAATCAGACATTACTAATGCAAAAGGCAAAAAAGATGCATAGGTCCCTTCTCAGGTCAAGCACTCGTATTGATACATAGTAAAACAGTTTAACCACTTCAAAAATATCTGAACACAGTATCAAAAAATTCATAAAATTTAAGTGCTAGCCATAGAAATGTGCTTATCCAAAAATGCCTTAATCAATGGATTAATCTTGCAGAGAAGAGAAAGAGAGCAAAAACAAGAACATGAATGGCACCAAAGAAAGTTTCCATCTAAGCAGTCAGCACTACAATTTTCAAGATGCAAAGTTTGTAACACCAGACATTACAATTTGTCCAAAAACTGCTGTGCCTCTTCTTTATTCTGAAGCATAACCATCTTGCTACTGGCAAAAACTCGAAATCTGGCAAGGAATTGTACGAAGAATTTTAACCCTCTTCGGTAAAGGCCAGAGCATATTGGAGCAGACTGCTTACACAGCTTTGAGACTTTATTAATCGTTGAAAAGAAGTCATTTTTTACCATTACATTTATTTATTTAATACTAGGGATGTGAATCGTTTTTTGACGATTTAAAAAAATCGTCAGATATTTTTTAAATCGTCAAAAATCGTTAGAGTGCGCAAAACAATAGAAATTCCCCCGATTTATCGTGAAAAATCGTTAATGGGGTTAGTGTCCACTAACGGGAGTTATTTGGGGGGAGGGCGGGAAAACCGGCACACCAAAACTCCTCCTAAACCCACCCTGACCCTATAAAACTAATCCCGAACCCCCCCAAAACCTTTTAGAAATACCTGGTGATCTACTGGGAGTCCCGGGAGTGATCTCCCGCTCTTGGGCCGTCGGCTGCCATTAATAAAAATGGCGCCAATGGCCCGATAAAAAAAACCCCACCCCGACCCTTTACAAATGACCCCTTTGCTTCCCCCACCCCCCAAAACCTTTTATATGTACCTGGTGGTCTAGCGGGGGGTCCGGGATCCATCCCCTGCACTCATACCCTTGGTGCTGGACTGGTTTCAAAATGGCGCCGATCGCCTTTGCCCTCACTATGTCACAGGGACCGACAGTCGGCCCCTGTGACATAGTGAGGGCAAAGGCGATCGGCGCCATTTTGCTTACTGGCAGCCGACGGCCCAAGTGAAGGAGATCGCTCCAGACCCCCGCTGGACCCCCAGGGACTTTTGGCAAGTCTTGGGGGACCCTCCTGACCCCCACAAGACTTGCCAAAAGTCCAGCAGGGGTCTGGGAGCGACCTCCTGCACTCCGGCTGTCGGATGCCAGTACTCAAAATGGCGCCGATCGCCTTTGCCCTTACTATGTCACAGGGGCTACCGGTGCCATTGGTCAGCCCCTGTCACATGGTAGGAGCACAAGATGGTGCCGATGGCCATGTGACAGGGGCTGACCAATGGCACCGGTAGCCCCTGTGACATAGTAGGTCAGAGGCTATCGGCGCCATTTGATACCGGCATGGAGGGTATGAGTGCAGAGGATGGCTCCCGGACCCCCCCCCCCCGCTAGACCACCAGGTAAAAGGTTTTGGGGGGGTTCGGGAGGGTGGGGGAAGCTAAGGGGTCAATTTTAAAGGGTCAGGGTGGGTTTTGTTTTTTATCTGCTCGGGCCTCACTAAAAAAAATTAGCGATGTGAATTGGAATCGGAACAGATTCCGATTCACATCTCTATCGATCAGATTTTGTTCTCCCTCCAGCCGAACCCGATCATTAAAACGATCGGGCGCACGATTCACATCGCTATTTAATACCATTTATCGATCGCTTTACTGATAGGAATCACTCAAAGCAATGCACTACATAAAAGAACAGATACAATAAAATTTAAAACAATAACAATAAAATAAAAATACAAGGGTAGATTTTAAAAAATACACACAGGAATACATGTGCGCGCGCACATCTGCCTGATTTTATAATATGCGCGTGCACATGTCTGCCCGATTTTATAACATGCTTGGCGCAATCAATTGTGCACCCTATGCATGCCGACGGCTACAGGCTTCACCCGTTCCCCCTAATCTGACCTTCCCACCCCTTCCTCTAACCTATCCCCCCCAGCCCTATCCTAAACCCCCTCAATTTTTTATTTTACCTTTTGCACCTGTGTGTATGTGTACTAGAGAGAGGGAGGGACAGAGGGAGCCTGTGTGAGGGGCAGTACTGAGAACGGGGTCAAACTCTGGGATTGGCAATAGAGTGGAAGGGGTTGAGCCTAGAGGTGGAGGGGGAGATACTGGCAGGTGGAGGAGTTGGGGCCTGAGAGGGCAAAGTGGCCAGGGGAGTAGGGAGAGTGAGTGGAAGGGAAACTCTTACAGTGAATTTCTAGGGAAATTCTGCTCAAAATATTTAAAATTCTGCATCTTTAAGTAACAACTTTTTTTCTGTATTAATTTAAAATGTAATTACTTAAAGACTGTCATGCAAATTGTGTTATTTTGACCAATATATAGTTTGCAGAATTTTGCAGAATTTTTAATTTTTTTGCGCAGAATTCCCCCAGGAGTAGAACTATGTGCAGTTCTGCTTACCCCATCTCAAGAAACACATAGTAGAATTGGAAAAGGTATAGAGGAAGGCAATAAAAATGATAAAGAAGATGGAACATCTCTCCTATGATGAAAGGCTACGAGGCTACGAGGAGAAAGGAGAATAACTTTATAAAATCATGTATGGGCTGGAACAGGTAAGTAAAGGATGATTATTTTCCCTTTGAAATTATACTAAAACAAGGGGACACTCCATGAAAATTACAACCAGCAGATTCAAAACAAATCATTGAAAGTAGGTTTTCACTCAGCACACCATCAAGCTGTGGACACTGTTGCCAGAGGAGGTGATTAGCCCTGCATGGCAATTCTTATGTTCTTAAGTAACTGGAGTTAAGTTTGCTGGTGCTAATTGATTACACTGAAATAACTACAGTAAACTTTTAGGGGCAGATTTTTAAAGGCTACACGCCTAACCCGAGAAAATCTGCCCCTGCGTGCGCCGAGCCTATTTAGCATAGGCTCAGCGGCACGCACAAGCCCCGGGACGCGCGTATGTCCCGGGGCTTCGAAAAAGGGGCGGGAAGGGGGCGGGTCCGGGGGCGTGGCGGTGGTCTGGGGGCGGTCCCGAGGCCTCCTTCATTGTGGCCGCGCCGGCAGGCGTAAGAAATAAAATAAGGTACGGGGGTGGATTTAGGTAGGGCTGGAGGGAGAGTTAGATAGGGGAAGGTGGGGGGGGGGGGGGGGGGGGGGGGGGCCGGAAAAAAAGTTCCCTCCAAGGCCGCTCCGATTTTGGAGTGGCCTCGGAGGGAACAGGGAAAGCCATCGGGGCTCCCCTAGGCCTCGGCGCGCGCAAGGTGCACACGTGTGCACCCCCTTGCATGCGCCGACCCCGGATTTATAACATGTGCGTGGCTGTACGCACATGTTATAAAATCGCACGTAGATTTGTACACACCGGGTTGCGCACACAAATCTATGCCTGCGCATAAGTTTTAAAATCTAGCCCTTAGTTTGGAACACCAAGGCAGAGTATCCTGCTTCTTAATTTCTGAACATACCCAGGAGTATCAGAAATAATGCAGTTAAGAGATTTCCACCCTTCAGCGTTTCCCCGTTCCGAGAATTCACATCTTGTTGCCGAATGGGCTTGTGACAGTGTACAGAGACTTAGCCCTGGGACTGAGTATGATCCTTGTGCATTTCAGGCTGAACCCAAGTAAATTCAGGACAATCCAGAAATGCAAGACATGATCAAACACTACGGACCTAATTAGGGGCCAGAGACCTGTTTTTTATGCGGTGGGTTTTTTTTTTTAAACTTACTATCAGACATAAAATTCTACAGTCTGTCACTTTCATATTACCCTAACACAACAATTTTCCTATCTTCTTCTTCACACCATCATTATAATGTAATTTAGGCTTAATTTTCAAAGCGACCTAACATATATAATAACCTGTAAGTTGTAAGTGTTGTTTTGAAAATCAATTAGGGGCCTCAGGCATCTGTGTGCATGAAAGCAGCCCTGTAACCTAGTTTCACGCACACTTTTCCATGCACTGAAGAGAGGCACGCCAGGTTTGGAGTTATTACTTATGTACATACCTTTTGGTTTTAAGAGGTGTGTGTGTAAGTGACCCCGCACAAATTATGTCCTGCTCGGGGCAGGTGTAACATTATGTGAAGTGATTTGTGCACAGTAATTTGATTGAAGTAATTGATGCCAAGGGTTTTCAAAGCAAACTTATGCACGTTCAAAGGGAACACGGGCTGTTATAAAATTATGCTCCCTATGATTCATGTGCATTTTCCTGCAATGTCATCTTCTGCCTAGTCTGTTTTCAGCCTAAGGAAATGAGTGTCAACTCCTGAAAGTTAGTCAAGAAATGTATAGGAAGGGTAATTTTCAAAGTGACTTCTGTGGGTACAACTGCGTTTTATGTTCAGAAATATCTTCTTATTAAATAGCTTGCCTGATATGCAGGCAAACTTGCGCTCAAATGTCATGTTTGCACACACATTTAGTTGGACTGAGCAAAGGTGTTCCTAGGGGTGGCGTGGGAAGTGATTTGCACTTTTGCATTGTCAAAAGTATACATGTAAAATGTCCCAAAACGTTTTGGCACACAATTTTGCAAGTATGGGTAGTTACAGTGGCATAATTTTCAAAAGGGAAAGTACTTTGCCTTTAAGCACTAGTGCAACTAATGCATATATTTGTAGTCTAATTCATTTAGCTTGTTAAAAAATTATCCCTTAAGTATCACCTTATGTTAAATCACTAATGGGCCAATACAGTACAGTGCACTCCAGTGGAGCACACTGTTAGCCCAGGTTTGGCTGCGTGTTTGACGCACTAGCTTTATCCCTTATACAGTAAGGGGTAATAGCGCGTCGAAAACGCGCAGCCAACCCCTCCGAAACTAATAGCACCCGCAACATGCAAATGCAAGTTGATGGCCCTATTAGTTATTCCCAAGAGATCCAGAAAGCAAATTGTGCAGCGAAGCCGCACATTTTACTTTAAAAAATTAACGCCTGCCCAAAGGACGCTCCTGTCAAAAAGGAGGTGCTAGGGACGCGCTAGTGTCCCTAGCACCTCCTTTTACTGCGGGCCCTAATTTGCATAGGCCACCCTCCTGAATCGCGCGCCTGTATGTTATATTCTCGTCTGTCAACCTTTATTGCCATGCACTCTAGTGGACTAACACAACAATCACACCACTTTATCCAAGAATCTGCCATGAATCCCATGATTGGAATCAGATTTCAGTACTACTGTCAGTTCTATTTACAATTTATTTTTTCTTATATAGCTGATGGAGAGGTTTGGTGGTAGGCTAAATAATTTTATAAAAATAAAGCGTTCCTTACCACATGGAACAGAGCTGATGAAAGCCCCTCAGTAAGAAACTGAAAGCATATAACCAATTATGTAAGAATCAACATGTGGAATTGTTCAGTCTTGCCAGTTCTGTGTTCTTTATTTATTATTTACAACATAAATTGACAAAACAATATTTTTCTTCCTTCTCAGGGTGGAGATGAATATATGCATGGGTTTTTTTTGTTCATGAGTAGCAGGACCGCAGCAATACTGAAGTCTCAGGCACAGCTTTTAGGGGGGTGTCAGTGCTGCACAATAACACATTCATCTGGCAGTAAAGGGGGGGGGGGCTGGAGATGTCCTGCGACGATGACGTCTCGGGAGGGCAGCACCAATTTAAAGATTCACCTCTGTGTGGGGATGGGTGCCAAATTATTTAAGATTTGCCTTAAGTACCGAAATCCTTGGCTTTAGCCCTGGGAGTTTCAGTGCATCCAGGGTGCTAGAGAGATACGTTGCGGGATTTTTATTGGGAGTTCTATCCCATTTTGTACAGTTTTGCATTAATGGTTGACCCCAGAGTCCACGCCCATACAGAACAACTGGCTGGAAACTGTCCAGTAATTTTAGTATTAATATTACAGCTAAGTTGGAACTGGCTAGGGGTTCTTTATTGCATAGAAGAAGCTATTATTCATTGTTGATTTATTATGAGACATCGATTTCAAAATTTTTATGTTTATACAGGAGGAGAGCTTATAACCAGTGTTAGAATTTTGCTTGCTGCGCAACCTTATCCTACCTTGTCTCCTGCAATGACACCTCCCTACCAGCAGAGGCCCTCAGTAAGACTTACCTCTACCCTTATCAAACTCCTCCTCTCTGCCCTTGCCATGCCTCATTCTCAGGTAGATGTAATCCTGCTCTGCCATGCTAGCCTTGTCTTCTCATGGTGTCACTTCTGGCTACATTAACTGACCCTTGTTCTGTCTTGCCTTGTGGCCCATGGACCAGACGGTGAGGCTTTGTCTGGTGGCCTTCGGTCCTTCTTGTCTTCTAGCTTCTGTCTTGCCTTGAGGCCCTTGGGCCTATCCTGCCTTGTTTCCTGCCTTGAGGCCTTCTGGCCTATTCTACCTTGTATCTTGCTTTGAGGCCTTTGGGCCTACTCTATCTGTCTTGCTGCCTTTGGGCTTGCATGTTCTTTGTTCCCTTGTCTGTCTTGTTTGACTCCTTCCATAGTCTGCCTTGTTGGCTTTGTCTTGTATATTCCAAGTATTCTGTCTTGCCTGTACCAGAGTCCTGTCCTTGCCTTGTCTAGTTCAAGATCCTGCTTAGTATCCAGCTTTGCATTGTGCTGCCAGCCAAGCCTACTTTTGTCTAAGCCTTATATCCAGCCTGCTTTTGTCCAAGCTTTGTCTCCAGCCAGTCTTGTCTAAGCCTTGCTTATGTGGACTCACCACTATGATGTACTGCTGCCACAGACACCTACTGGCCCCTAGAATGCAAGGGCTTAACCCGCGTGGAAGGAGGCTGGCTAGGCAGAAGACCAGCATTTGTCTTGCCTGGAGTCATGTCTTGCAGTCCCATGCTGCTCCCCAAGTGGGTTTCCTGGACTCCAGGGCCCATAACAGCCAGTCCAATAGGACGTTTATCACATTGACAAAAAGGAAAGTTGTGCAGGTTCAAAAAACACATATAAGAACATAAGAACAAGAAATTGCCATGCTGGGTCAGACCAAGGGTCCATCAAGCCCAGCATCCTGTTTCCAACAGAGGCCAAACCAGGCCACAAGAACCTGGCAATTACCCAAACACCAAGAAGATCCCATGCTACTGATGCAATCAATAGCAGTGGCTACTCCCTAAGTAAACTTGATCAATAGCAGTTAATGGACTTCTCTTCCAAGAACTTATCCAAACCTTTTTTGAACCCAGCTACACTAACTGCACTAACCACATCCTCTGGCAACAAATTCCAGAACTTTATTGTGCGTTGAGTGAAAAAGAATTTTCTCCGATTAGTCTTAAATGTGCTACTTGCTAACTTCAAGGAATGCCCCCTAGTCCTTCTATTATTCGAAAGTGTAAATAACCGAGTCAATTCTACTCGTTCAAGACCTCTCATGATCTTAAAGACCTCTATCATATCCCCCCTCAGCCGTCTCTTCTCCAAGCTGAAAAGCCCCAACCTCTTCAGCCTTTCCTCATAGGGGAGCTGTTCCATCCCCTTTATCATTTTGGTTGCCCTTCTCTGTACCTTCTCCATTGCAACTATATCTTTTTTGAGATACGGCGACCAGAACTGTACACAGTATTCAAGGTGTGGTCTCACCATGGAGCGATATAGAGGCATTATGACATTTTCCGTTTTATTAACCATTCCCTTCCTAATAATTCCTAACATTCTATTTGCTTTTTTGACTGCTGCAGCACACTGAGCCGACAATTTCAATGTATTATCTACTATGACGCCTAGATCTCTTTCTTGGGTGGTAGCTCCTAATATGGAACCTAACATCGTGTAACTACAGCAAGGGTTATATTTTTCCCTATATGCAACACCTTGCACTTGTCCACATTAAATTTCATCTGCCATTTGGATGCCCAATCTTCCAGTCTTGCAAGGTCCTACTGTAATGTATCACAGTCTGCTTGTGATTTAACTACTATGAATAATTTTGTATCATCCGCAAATTTGATAACGTCACTCATCGTATTCCTTTCCAGATCATTTATATACATATATTGAAAAGCACCGGTCCAAGTACAGATCCCTGAGGCACTCCACTGTTTACCCTTTTCCACTGAGAAAATTGACCATTTAATCCTACTCTCTGTTTCCTGTCTTTTAACCAGTTTGTAATCCACAAAAGGACATCGCCTCCTATCCCATGACTTTTAGTTTTCGTAGAAGCCTCTCATGAGGGACTTTGTCAAACGCCTTCTGAAAATCCAAATACACTACATCTACCGGTTCACCTTTATCCACATGTTTATTAACCCCTTCAAAAAAATGAAGGAGGTTTGTTAGGCAAGACTTCCCTTGGGTAAATCCGTGTTGACTGTGTTCCATTAAATCATGTCTTTCTATATGCTCTAAAATTTTGATATTGAGGATAGTTTCCACTATTTTTCCCGGCACTGAAGTTAGGCTCTCTGGTCTATAGTTACCCGGATCGCCCCTGGAGCCTTTTTTAAATATTGGGGTTACATTGGCCACCCTCCAGTCTTCAGGTACAATGGATAATTTTAATGATAGGTTACAAATTTTAACTAATAGGTCAGAAATTTCATTTTTGAGTTCCTTTAGTACCCTATGATGCATACCATCCGGTCCAGGTGACTTGCTACTCTTTAGTTTGTCAATCTGGCCTACTACATCTTCCAGGTTGACAGTGATTTTGTTCAGTTCGTCTGACTCATCACCCATGAAAACCATCTCCGGAACTGGTATCTCCCCAACATCCTCATTAGTAAACACGGAAGCAAAGAATCCATTTAGTCTTTCTGCAATGGCTGTATCTTCCCTAAGAGCCCCTTTAACCCCTCTGTCATCTAATGGTCCAACTGACTCCCTCACAGGATTCTTGCTTTGGATATATTTTAAAAGGTTTTTATTATGAGTTTTTGCCTCTATGGCCAACTTCATTTCAAATTCTCTCTTCACCTGTTTTATCAATGTTTTACACTTAACTTGACAATGCTTATGTTTTATCCTATTTTCTTCAGATGGATCCTTCTTCCAATTTTTGAAGGATGATATTTCACTTGTTTTAAATTTGATTACACATTTGCATGGAAATTTCAAGAGAAACTATGCTCCAATGTAAAACAAACTCAGACATAATAACAAGAACTGCTTCCTCTGCTTTTGCATATTTTTTGCTACCTCAAGAAAGATTCTGACCTTCAATTTCTTAAATAAATCGTTTCAATGTTTGAAATATAATTTCAATATCCGATCATGATCATTTTCCAATTCAAGGTTCACAATCAACATGGCAGGACTCACAAAACTTCCACAGAACTTTCTAAAAGCTGCGAGATCATAACTACCAGAAGATATGGGAGAAAAATCTCCCTGTTTAGACTCTCTCACAGGCAAAGGTATATTTATTTATTATTTTTATTTAGAGCTTTTCTATACCGGCATTCATGATACAATCACATCATGCTGGTTTACAAGTAACAGGGGGAGTGATAACTTTGAACATTTAACAAGTGGAGAGAAGCAAGCAAAGTTACAATAAAACAGGGGGGAGCATGAACTGGGGGAGGAAGTAGAGAAGCAGGAGTAGTTAAACAGTAAGAAAAGGAACATTTATTTACATAGTGCTGGAATGTATCTTAATGGTTGTTGCAGTCAGTCTGTTATTAATGGTGGCATAGAGTCTGGTGGAATTTTAAGTCTCTCAACCAAGTAACCTTTTGAACATTAGGTGCATTAATCTATTAAAGATGCCTTTGCTTCATAAAATTCTCAAAGTTCTCTAATTTATTGTGCAAAGTTGAATTGTATTTCAGAAGAACATTTTTTTAATGATAAGCTCCTTATTAACCAATCTCTGGTCACATTTCTTCAGCGCAGTCTCAACTCCCTTCATTTTATGAGCGAAAGAGCTATACTGATAAGAAAACTGAGCAAACTGCCCTGAAAGTGACTTGCCCAGATTCTCTATAGCATGCCCTAAGGAGCACTGTTCTGTCCCCAGCAGTGGATACATGTTTGTATCTGTCTATATTGTAGTTTAACTGTGTTTAGTGCAGCCCTCCCTTCTGAGGATTCTTAATTCTGAAGCACTGTTTGTAACCTATGATAAAAATCTGTAAGCCTTTGCCTTTAAGAGAGGCCCCCTCCCCCCTCCACTTTCTCTCACCATCGGGAGAGCTTGAATCCCACTCAATCTAACTTAAGCTTTCCAGGGTGCCTTATAGTTTCAAAGGACTGCCCTTCATGCTCCCCTGTGTTACATGGTTCTTAGGCTCACTGCCATTGGACCCTGACCCCTGCCTCTAGCTTGTGGAGGCGTTTCCTTTAGCAGCTCTCGACGAGAGTTCAGTTTGCTCCATGCTTGCTTCCAAGTAGCAGTGCTCTGTGTGACCCCTTGAAACAGATTGGGTTTCATCTTTCCTTTATCGCCTTCTTCTAAGGACTAAATCAGCCTCAGATTCCTCTTACCTTCTCACCCTTGCAACCCAAGAAACTCCATTCTCCTTTTTCCTACCTCACCTCCAATTACCAAAGATTCTTGCCTGGGGCTCGTGTTTGAAATGCAACAATTGTAAGTAGAATTTACTTGTACATTAAATGATTTCAGACTTACAGAATCTTTGTCATGAGGACTGATTGGGGGGAAAGTTTAGCTGCCTGGATAATAAAACACGGATGTTTTATCTGAGCCAGAATAAGAACTGTGTAGCAAGGGGCTAGGAACTGAAAGCTGAGGGTGCAATGATCCCCTTGAAGCTTGTGTAAGGGGTACCCATACCTTACTGGCAGAGTATAGGCTTTCCATTCTGCACAATTAGGAACTTTCCAACAACAGAGGGATCATAGGAAGTTCAGGGGAAGCAGCTAAGAGACAGAAATGTCCTTCCCCCAAAGGGGACAAGACAGGGGGAGTATAAATGGTTTCTCCATGAGGAATTGGGAGGCATCTTTCTAGAGTTTGGAAGGAGTACAGTGATGTGTACTGTTTCTGGAAGCCAGGTAGGGCAGCAAGGAGCCTTGACCTATCCTGGTTTCCAGTGTTGCTAAGTGGAAACGGGAGAACTTTTCTACAAAAGGACAAGACTATCTTGGGAGTTTCTAACCATCAGGAACAACTGGGAATAATTGTCTTGGGCCAGCCTGTGAGTACTTTGAGAAACTGCAAGAAGGATTCTAGTATCTTCTCTGGGGCTAAGCACTGGATGGCTTTTGGGAACGAAGTGTGGGGGTTCAATGATGTAAGAAGACTTAAGCAGCAAAACATGTGATTGTAAGATTTTTTTTCTTTTTCCGAAGAAACTGTAAACTGTTTCTGAATTTTCTGCCTTTTGACTTTTGGCATTCTGGATACTTTTTTAAATCAAATTTTCCTGTTTCTGTTGGGATCTTGCCTGTTTCTTCAGTAAACTTTTCTCTTGCTCCAGAATACATTTCTTTGGAGTAGACCGATTTATTTTTGTGGACTTTGATCAGTGAGTTGAAATGTGAAAACCTCATAGTGGCTCTGTAGAGTATTCCTGCCCCCAACACAGAGAACCCATATTCCTATACCCTTAGGGCTAGATTTTAAAAGCCCTGCGCGCATAAATCCTCCTGTTTTGCATAGGCCACCGGTGCGCGCAAAGCCCCAGGACGCACGTAAGTCCCGGGGCTTCGTAAAAGGGGCGGGAGGGGGCATGTCCGGGGCGTGTCCAGGGGTCAGGGGGCGGTCCGGGGCAGGTCCGGGGGCGGGCAGGGAGGGTGGTCTCGAGTCCCCCGGCACTGCGGCCTATGTCGGGGGATAAGAGGCGGCGCGCACAAGTTACGCCTGCTTCAAGCAGGCGTAACTTGCCCAACAAAGGTGGGGGGGGGGGATTTAGGTAGGGCCGGGGGGGTGGATTAGGTAGGGGAAGGGAGGGGAAGCAGAAGGAAAGTTCCCTCCAAGGCCGCTCCGATTTCGGAGCGGCCTCGGAGGGAACTGAGGCAGGCTGCGCGGCTCAGCAGCGCAGCCTGCCTCAGTTCTTTTTAAAGATCTACCTCTTAGTGAGCTGGGAAGATAACCCCTTTCCCGAGGGGTTGCTATACTTGCCACTTGGGTTAAACCAACCCTAACTGAAAAAATTATAATGCACAGACAGTTGAAATTAAAAAACAAAAAAAACCCAAAACATAATTCTGACATCCTGGTTTCTTGTTGTAACTTGTTTTTAAAGCAGACTCTGGAAAGTGTACACCAGTGTCTGCTTTGCTGTTAATGTGGTTTATAATGGAAAATCAATAAAAGGTTTGATACTAAAAAAAACAAAAACATAAAATAACTTAAAACTTCCTATGTCAGATAATCAAATATTTAAAAACACATTTTGACCTTTGCCTTTCCCCCACATCATACTGTCCTCACTCCTTTCATCTTCTGACTTCTCCTAACTCCTTTTCCTGCTTTCTTTCTATTTTCCATGTTACTTTCTATGCCACTGGTTCTCTTATCTATTACTTCTCATGTCTATCCTATCTGACTTTCTTCCATTCATCAGCACTTCCACCTTTCATTCTTCTCTCCCATCTTATTTCTCCATGACCTATCTCAAAGTTCCCTATGCTCTCACTCCTACTCAGCTATCTTTTCCTTACTTTCTTCTAGCTCTCTCTCACACCGTTTCCTTTAACTCTTCCTAGCCTTCCAGCTCTGTCTCCCTCATGTTCCACTTATTCTTCTACAATCCTTCCTCATACTTTTCCCTTTGTGCCCCATGTCATTCTCCCTTTCCTTGTATCTACTCTGCCCTTCTTTCCTGTGGCTCGCCTCTGACTTTCTATTCTCCTTTCCCTCTCCTCCCCACTCCCTGCAATCCCCCATGGCTTTCCTCTGTCCTCCTTCCTCATACTCCCTCTGTTCTCCCTCCGCTCCTTTATCTCCATGACAACCCTTTGTCCCTCCCTCCTTATTCTTCCATTGTCCTTCCCTTTTCTATCCTCTATGACACACCTCTGGCCCTCTTCCCTCCTTTCAAAAGCTGCCAAGTTTTCAGCAACAATACACTATTATACCTGTTTTACAAAGCTATCCTTAATACAACGCACCAATTCTCTTAAGAAACCCCTGAGGTTGCTTTAGTTACAGAGCAGAACAAAGAACAAGTTATGAGAGTGTTAAAGTAGAAAAGAGAGACTTAATAGAAGAAGTGCTGAAATGTGTTAACTAGTTTCTTCTCCAATTACTGCTGCTGCCAGAGAAAAAGAGATCATGATTTAGGACGTATAACTTCTATCCTCTCTTTTTTCCCTTCACTCCCTAAGCCCTGGGAGTAAGTGGAAAGCTGTTAACACAGGTTCTGTCACACAGATGTTGACACGAATTCAGTTAAACCACTTAAAATAACCTAACACAAAAATAAGCAAATCCAGGATAAAAAGCAGTATTTAGTGCAGCTGTTTATTTCTGCATGCAAACGAACTGAAGACACTCGTGCCACCCACTCATGCCAGCCCTGTGGATAACCAAAGTCCAGATCAGGAAAAAATCTAGAGATTCATGGAAAACCCTGCAATATGTCTTGGTGTGGCATTAGTTAGCTAGCTTCTAGGGATGTGCATTCATTTGAAATGAAATAGACAATGTCAATAACATTGTCTATTTATTTATTTATTTGTTTATTTATTTATTTAATGTTATTTATGATTTATTTATATTCTGCATTTTGGCACTTGAAAGTACCCTCCTCCAATCTATGACAATCTCAGGAGGACTGGAACTCTAAAGTTCCCAGGTTGCTTTGAATGCTGTATTAAGTGCCTGAGAGGAGTTCCATATGCTTCACTGGTGGCCACCATTCTTTGCTTCTCTGGGGTAGCCTTGTTCTGTTGTTGTGGTCATGGGGCACTCACTGGGACAGTAGCTATCCTTGAACAACATTTCTCCACAATCACCAATGACCATGCTCTGCTTAGTCAATGCATTATGTCATCTATGGAAGTGCATCATTTTTCTTCCTGTGTGGCATAATCCTTTTGGTGGAAGGATTTTATACATCAAGTGCTGTTAAGGAGCTGTACAGTGAATTCAAAACAGCCTGTGGTCAATGAATCAGTGGAATGTTTATTTTCCTCATTTATGTGCTTGGTATGACTTGGCTTGGTGTCTTTGGCTTTTCTGCTGTACGTGTCTTCATTTTGTACAACATATGGTCATCCTGTGAGGTCATCAAAACCCTGCCATCAAATGTGACCACTCAGATCTGCATGGATATTCAACAATATGGCACTATTTCATGGACTACATCACCTGGCAGAGCATGTGGCTCAACCCTAGAGAGCATCTGCAACAAAATTAGTTCTACATGTCCTATCTGTTAAGATTTGTGGGTTTGTGGGCCCTTGGCCTGAGGTGAGGGTTGGTACTGTCTGTGGGGAGGAGCCCCACAGGTCCCCACTGTCGGGAGGTGAGGTCAGCTGAGGCAAGAGATAATAGTGTAGAGGAATGGAGCATCCTATGTCACTGCCACGTGATCATTGGTACAGGAACGGGAGCATTGTGGGGGATCCTGAGGAGTGGGGGAGAGACACAGTTCTGGGAGAACCCACAGTATACTCGCTGAGCTGGAGAGACACGTACCAGAGTAGAGACCTCGGACAGAGAGAAGTGCTGGCACGACCCGAGGAGCAGGGAGCGCACGGCAGAGACTTCTGGAGTGGTTGGGGAGGTGAGGAGTGCGAGGAAGGTGACTTTAAAAAAATGCAGTCATTGATCAGGTCTTTGAATTTTGCGTGTCGTGCGATACCCATGGGGACGGCATTCATACACTAGTTGTCGACAGCCACTACAGGAATTAATGCAAGCCATCATCACATATGTGTCACCAAGTCCATTAGGGAAGAGCTTGGGGTGTGGGAAGTCTTTTTGCAGTCCTTCAACGGTGTTCGGCTGATCCCAGCATTGGAGATTGGGAATAGGGACATAGAGTTGTTTTCGGACGCGGCAGGGGGGTACCAGATTCGGAGTTTTCTTTGGGGGTCAGTGGTGTGCAAAACCATGGCCCAGGGAATGAGTTGATAGTGGGTTGACTAAGAATATCACTTTTTTGGAATAGTTCCCTATAGTAGTAGCTGTAGTGATTTTGGGGGGAGCAATTAGCCAACCAGAGAGTAGTATTTTGGTGTGACAATTTAGGGGTGGTTCAGGTAATTAATAAGTTGACGCACGATGTTTGAGGGTCTCCAGGTTGCTAAGGTTATTAATCGCAACTTGTTTATGTAGAAATATCACCATTAGGGCTAAGCATGTCCCAGGAATTCAGAACCTAATAGCAGATGCTTTATCTAATTTCCAATGGAAGGTTTTTCGGGATCTGGCACCATATGCAAAGGAGTCACCAGAGCAGGTCCCAGAAGAATTGTGGAATCTTGGGAGGATGATGAATGGAGTTTGATCCGGAGGTCCATGGCGCCGGCCACATGGGTAGCATACACAGTGGGCAGAGCAACGGTGTCTCGTTTTTTGCGGTTCGTTGGGTGGCATTCTGGGTCTGTTTCAGAAGGGAGTATAGTGCAGTATATTTTAAGAGCCAGAAGATTAGGGTATTCGGTGGGGTCTGTGCGTATTCAGCTAGCAGGATTTGCCTTTTTTTCAGAAGTTGCAAGGATGGGGTAACCTGTTGTGTAGTTTCCGGATAAAGCGGGTCCTTGGGGGGTGGCAGCGGGATAATCAGGGAGAGGGAGATGTCCGAAAGCCGATAAGATATATGGACTTAATTCAGTTAGCACTCCACTTGTCAGCAGTATGATGGTCAGACTACGAGGTTCTGTTGTTCAGTACAGCGTTTTCATTGGCATTCTTTGGGGCCATGAGGATCAGTGAGTTGGTAGCAAAATCGAAGGGGGATTGCTCGGATCAGGGGCTCTTGATCTGGAATGTTAAGCTGGGTATGGCAGTTGTTGAGCTGTTTCTACAGAAATCCAAAATGGATCAGAGAAGGAAAGGGAAAATCATTACGCTTCTACCAGCGGCCAATGTGGAGGTCTGTCCAGTTCAGTTAACAAACCTATTCATGAAGGTTAGGCCTGCACTACAAGGTCCATTGTTGGTCCATAGGAACGGACAGCCTTTAACTAGGTTTCAATTCACAAGGGTGTTGCACTTGGTGGAAAGACAGGTGGGGTGGAAGGCGAAGTTTTACAGCTCACATTCCTTTCAAATAGGGGCTGCAATGTCAGCAGCGGAAGGGGGAATGTCGGGGGCCGGCATTCAAGCTATTGGCAGATGGAAATCCAATGCATTTTTTACATATGCCAGGGCTTTAAAAAAAAAAAAAAAAAAGATGGGGGCTGAAAAAGGTACAATTCGTACTACTGCAGTTAAAAAGGGGGCGACAGGGGAGGGGTAGTGGGTGTGTGGGGGGCAGTTAGGGCGTTTAATGATATTGTCTTGTTTTATTACAGAGATATTCAGGGTGGTGCGCAGAACAGGGTACGTCTGGATTGTGGGTCACTCGTTCATTCACCGGGCGCAGTGGTGAGCATTGAGATGGCCATATGGAGAACTCTTGGATCTTGACCAGTGGCAGTGGAGCATGTCCTGGTTCAGCAAGAGAGGAATGCTGTGGGATGAACTCTTGCCATTCCTATGGGAAAGGGCAGAACTGTGGGATGTGCCGGATGTCTTGCTTATTCACCTTGGGGGAAAAGATGTGGGGGAAAAGTCGTCAGGAATTGAACACCTGTATCAAGAAAGATCTTTCACACATTTGGATTAGATGGCCAAGGGTTCTGCTGGGATGGTCGGATATCATAGTTAGGATGCGATGCAAAACGGAAATGTAATGGAAGGCAGGGGTAACGAAAATGAATCGGCAGCTGGGCAAATGGGTAACCAGAGAGGGAGGTTTTTAGGTAAGACATAGATGGGCGTGGGGGGATGAGGAAGGATTATTTCAGGGAGATGGAGTCCATTTGTCGGAGGTCAGAATGGACTTATTTAATAATTCCCTACAGGACAGTTTGGAAGTGGTGCTTTTTAGGAGGTTTGAGGCCGCAATGGGGGGAACAAGAACTGGTTAGTTCTCGTCTGTGGCAGTAAACCCGAGCCCTAGTTACTATTGAAAAATTTAGAAGGTTAAAAGGGGGGGAATGAGGGGAGGGCCAACTCATGCAGTTGGGGGGGCTGCTGCACAAGAAGGCCTATGAGCTTGGGGGCTATAGCTTAGGGCCAGGGCTTGCCCTTGCTGGTGTGAGGCGGGGCAAGAAGGGGGGGGGAGGAGGGAGGCAGTTGCTTTACCTCTGGGACAATGGGTAGAGCCCGAAAAAGGGAGTGGGATGAGGCAAAGATAATGAGGGAGGGGAGGGGTTGGTAGTTAAAAGTTATGTTATAATTGTTGTAAGGGGCTCGGGTTTATAAATAAACTGTGGCCTATGTTAAATGCCAAAACTGGTACGTGTTTTTATTGGGGGGGTTTGAAGGAGCGATCATAGAGCCGGTCTAACCTCCCTGAGTTAGTAGATAAGTCACTTCACCCTTCATTGTCTCAGGTACTAGTTTAGATTGTGAGCCCTCTGGGGGCAGAGAAATATCTACAGTACCTGAATATAATCCACTTTGAAGTGCCTGAAAGGTGAAATACAAATGAATTAAATTATTATTTTCTCTCTGTTTGGGTTGGATTTAAACAATCCTATAGCAGATTTGCAGCAGCAGTTTAAACCAGGAACAACATGATATCAACAGTCTAACACAACACATTAACAAAAGTTATTTTTTGTGGATTAAATTGTCATTGATTTTTACCCAGTTCTCTTCATGATACTACAGCTACTTCTATACCTACAAAGTCCTCCTCCCCGTGTAAGGTTCACAGGAAAACACATATTGCACTTTCATCCTGGGCATGATTTGAAGTCATTTGAGCAGGTTTACAAGTTCTACTCACATTTCTATCACTGATGTATTTGCTGCAACTTGAAGAACTGATATCAGTTTGATAAAATGCAGAGAAACTAACAGCCAAAATTATTCTTTACTGCTATGGTGCATGACCACCACTTGGTTGGCTTCATGCATATAAAGTGGCTATTTACTATTTTAAGTTGTCCGTAAGCCACTGTCTGTTCAGAAAGAACATTTTATTTAGCAGCACTGTGGGGTTGCACTATTGTTAGTGGCAATCACAGGCACTCATAAAAGGTAGAAAAACTTGTTAAAAAAAACAAAACAAAACAGTATGCCATCTTTATGGAATATTGTGGGATAGTGTGGAAAGCTGACTCATTTCCCAAAGCTAATAATATTCTAGCAGTGATGACAGCTCATTGCCAATCACATCATGACATCATGGCAGCCCTAATGATGATGAAGTGGCCTGCTGCAGATGTTGGCCATGGTATTCCTCTAACAGTGGAATTCCTTGCTCTACAAGTGACATATTCCATACAAAGTGTCCAATTTACTAAATACTGTCTTCTTTCAGTAGGTGTGATAAAAGGTACACTCAAGTCTGTGTCTACGCCAATAAAAATATTCCGAGAACAGAAGTGGTTTCAAGCTGTATTGGCATTGCATGCAAATGTAGAAAAGTTATTATCGGGTTTGTGTGGGGGTAAGAGGTGTTGTCCACTAGCAATCTTACCTTGCCTTTCCTCTTGCCAGCATTCGAACAAAAACAAACCATTTATCAAGGTTTGTACTTCTAATAAGAATTTGTCTTCTTGATTTGTAAAAATACTTTTGAGATCTAAGATACTGTATAATTCCTTGTACTGAATATCAGTGCAATGCAGTTTGTGTTTGAAAACTGTAGAGTATCCCAGTTCTGCCCAAAGACCCAGCTATTATTAGCTGAATTAACTAAAACAAAAGCAGAACATTGGTCATTCAGTGGCTTTCTTTCCAAGACCTAGAGACAATAATTAAATATGTTCCAGTTCCTAGAAATCTTACAGGGATTTCAACAATCAGCAAGTTGAGGAAGGTGCACTAGTATATAAAATGTGTTATTACATTTGAGGAGATTGCCTTTTATCTGACTTATGCCTTACTCTTCTTTCAGCCTTTAATAATTGCTTCATATTCCATTGAAGTCTGCTGGGACTGCATACTCTTATTAATTTCATTGGAAGTTTTGTTGTCATACCTCTGGTGTGTCTTTCAAATTCATGTCCTTCAATTAGTTTGGATTCCATGAACCTTATTTTAAGATTAAGTCCTACTGGTTAGAAACAGCAATCCTTCGCTCACAGATTAGGTATGCTGCTCTGTTTTTTTATTGCTGAAAGAACCACAAGGATGCTATTTTTCCCCTAACAGTTTATTTCTGAAAATGTCCAAACAAAGCCAAACTAGTACATGATGATACCGATGTATTATGGAATGCATAAACTGCCTGACCAAAATATATATACAAGACCAGCACTAAACAGAGTCTGCCTAGATCAATTATAACAAACAAGGATTAAGTAACATAATAACCAGTAGTGCAGATATAGCCATAAAGATCCCACACGATTTACTTTTATTATTTATTTTACTTTATTATGGATTTCTTAATCTCCTCCTGTCAAAGCACTACGCAATTTACAATTAAAACATACATACTTTCAATAAAACAAAAATTCAATATGTAATTTAAACCATATAATAAAACACATTAAAAATCAAAAACGGAAACAGACATACTATAATTAACAAAACATCATTAAAACAGGTAAAACAAACATGACATGAATAAAACAATCAAACATAACAAAAAAAAGAACTATTATATCACTTGCCCTAAAAGAGAGTAACACTGTGCTGCCAGGTTAATCATATGCCTGCTTCAAGTCTTCAGTGATGTTCTAAATGATTATATTTTTCTAATTTAAGGAAAATGTAAATCTTTCCAATGATGCAATTTCCTTGATATGATTAGTATAGTGATCTATTTTACAGCAGATTGTGATGGCATGTCTTGCTATAAATGCCTGCTGATAAATATAAGCTGCCTAATATTTCCAGAGAAAGCAGAAATACCTCAGAAATCTGAGAGCGCAACAAGTGGGTTAAGACTGAATGATATTCTATTTATATTTGATATCTGCCTCATAGCCCAGATTTGAAATTTCAGCATAAGGGACAGGGCTGACACATATGAACATGCGCAGTGTAGAATTTCTGCCAGGTCATTCAAGGTCACCAACCTGGAACCTTTTTATACTGTGCTAAATTGCTTCCTTTTCCTCACTGCAGCCAGAGTGGAAACTGGAAACAGGTGCTTGCTATGACACAGTATCTTTAACTTAAAAAATAAATACTACTGAACATATGACCCGGACAGTTCATGGCCTCTCCAGCGAAGAGGGCAATTGTTAAAAAAGCAAACAAACAATCAAGGCATGTAGCATGAAATTAATGAAGCACCACCTCCTTCTTTCTATAAATAATTAAAAAGTGATGAGCAATGGGCTAAACTAGTTTTAGTTTCCTTTCAATAATGGCAGGTATGAAGGTAAGGAAAGGAACACAAACCACAATATACCGATGAATACTTCCCTTATATATGAATAAAGATAATTGCCATCATACTAGGCACTCCTGACGTAGACCTTCATTGCCTTATCAATAATCATTTGGCATGTTTATTTGTGCAAATATTTTTTGAGATTTTTAATGCATAAAAACTTATCTCAATGTTTTAGTGAAGTCCCATGCCTTCACATTTTTTGCATTTCAAAACAATGTTCCTGCATCAGGAGGTCTTCGATCTGGTTATGTTGGCATTATGCCACATTTCTATGAAGAATAAAAATTGAAAATTAACAAATACATTCCTGAAGATAGATCAGTAATAGTCTTCTTCTACCCACCCTTATCCACATAACACACATATTGGCAGCATCCTCTGACAGTTTTGGTGCTGAAATTTAGACTGGAAGTGTCAACCGTTAGCTTATTTATATCTTCCAGAAAATCACTAACTACAATATCAATTCAATTAGGTTTATTTGTCAAATAACCTTTTAGGAAAACACATATTCAAATCTAAGTATACCATTCAATATTTAAGTTTAGTCCCAAAGGAACTACTGTATTAAGATAATAAATCCAGAATTGTTTCTCATAAGTTTAACCTATATTCCCGATCATCAAAAAGACATATAAGAGAGCATGCAATGCTGATCTGCAATGGCTGCTTTGCGATCAAACAAAAGAAACAGAGTAGATCGTATGTGTGCTGAGATGCTCCCATAACACTTCAAATATTAAAACTATCATATTTAAACATTGGGAAGTTCTAAAATTATATCCAGTGCGCTTGACACTACCTATTATTGAACATACACGAGGAAGGAACATCGGAGATTACTTTGTGCAAGCATCCCCTGAAAGGAATAACCGCAAAAGAAGCCATTTAGAGGTCATCATCCCTGTGGCAATTTTTCATTGTGCTCAACATTCATCACAGGAACTAATTGGCATGACCCACAATCTGGCTGAATTTTCACACTAACAGTATCCACACACTCTAAATCATCTTTTGTGATTTTTTTGTTCTATGTCCTTGTTTGAGGGTCTACATCGGTAGGACTAAGAGGATGATCCATACTTGCTGTACCGAAAACTGCAGCTGTGTGGCAACCAAAAAAGAACAAGCTCCCCTGGTTATGCACTGTTAGGACAATAATCATTTTCAGACTTGCGCTGGGGTATTATAAAACAAATTAGAGAATCCCCAAGAGTGGGTGATCGGGAGTCTAGGTTAAACCTACAAGAACAATTTTGGATTTCTTATGTTCTTAGTAGTTCCTTGGGGACTAAACTTAGAGACTGAATGGTATACTGTGATTTCCTAAAAGATTATTTGACAAAATAACCCTGACTGAATTGATGTGGTAGTTAGTGATTTCCTGAAAGATATAAATAAGCTACTGGTTGATTGACATATCCAATTTAAGTTTTGGTGCCAAAACTGTCAGATTTATTTATTTATTTATTTATTTCAGGTTTTTATATACCGGCATTCGAGAGCGCAGTCCCATCATGCTGGTTCACATAAAACAGGGGTGCATATTGGCAGATGACACTGCCAATGTGTGTGTGTTATGTGGATAAAAGTGGGTAGGGGAAGACTACTACTGATCCATCTTCAGCTATGTATCTGTTAATTTTCAATTTTTATTCTTCATAGAAATGTGGCATATTACCAACATAACCAGATCGAAGCCCATCTAATGCAGACATAACATAAGAAATGCCATACTGGGTCAGATCAAGGGTTCATCAAGCCCAGTATTCTGTTTCCAACATTGGTCAATCCAAGTCACTTGTACCTGCCAAGTGTTGTGTCTGTTGCTGTCTGATGTCTCTGCTCCGCCCTCCTTACCTCGTTGGTGACTCCCTTCGGGGTTGATGGAAGGCTGGCTGCTGCGACATCTCTAGGACGTCCTCCTCTGGCATTCCCGGACCGGATTGACGCTGCAAGCCGCCATGCTGACCAGATGCCTAAGGGCGCGCGCGTGGCCCGACTGTTGTACCAGTGTTGGCGCGAACCTCAGGGGCGTCCCCCTGAGATGACGTCACCAACTCCAGATATTTAAGGTCTCAGTTTTCGCTAACAAGATGAGTTAGCAAGGGGTTTGCTTCCTCCTGGTCGCTGCGGATGGGATTTGCTCTCCATGACCCTAGCTACTCTGCCTCCTCGGACTTCACTATAGGTTCCCGCTCCTCGGGGGCCTCGCTCTCTCTTTTTCTTTGCAGGTCACAGTCCGGAACCGGTAATCGCTCCTTGAGGGCCCACGTCCCGGACTTGCTCCTGCATACCACTTCTGTTAAGAAGTCATCGCTGCTCACAACATTGTGAGTTTCCATCTATCTCTCGGAGCTTTCCCTGGGTACAGGCACTCTCTCCTTGAGGGCCTGATGTATACCATCTCCTGGGCTGTCTTAAGAGACTATTGTGTGAGTGTTACCATTAAGGACTTGTTCCAGTACTCTGCATATACTGCCTACTCACTGTCTTAGTTTCTCTACAGCTCAGCCACCCTGGGGATCGCTGTTCCAATACCTGAGGGACTACAGCCCAGCCGGGTGCTTCCAGCTCACTACTGCCATCTCTGGTGGTTTACCATATTGTCTAATAAAAGAACTAGTGTGTGTCTGTCTCCTATCTAAGCCTGACCAGTGGTCCCTCTCGGGATTTCCCCCGAGGGCGAGGTCATCTGCCACTGGTTTCTAAATAACTACAGATTGCTAATACCAGCTTTAACAACAGAGCTTTCTGACACCAAGTACCCAAACATTAGATAGATCACAAGCTACTATTGCTTATTAATTAATGTAGTAGCAGTTTATGGATTTCACCTCTAGGAACATATCCAAACTTTTTTTAAACCCAGTAACACTAACTGCTGAAACCACATCGCCTGGCAATAAATTCCAGAGTTTACCTATGCACTGAGAGAAAAATAATTTTCTTCGATTTGTTTTAAATGAGCTACTTGCTAACTTCATGGATTGCCCCCTGGTCCTTCTATTATATGAGAGAGTAAATTACTGATTTACATTAACATTTTCTAGTTCTTTCATGATTTTGCAGACTTCTGTCATATCCCCTCTCAGTCATCTCTACTCCAAACTGAACAGCCCTAAATTCTTTAGCCTTTCCTCATAGGGCAGCAGTTCCATTCCTCTTATTATTTTCATTGCCCTTCTCTGCACTTTCTCCAGTGCAGCTATATCCTTTTTGAGATGCGGTGACCAGAACTGCACACAGTATTCAAGGTGTGGTCTAACCATAGAGTAATACAGAGGCATTATGACATCCTCTGTTTTATTTTCCATTCCCTTTCTAATAATTCTTAACATTCTGTTTCCTTTTTTGATCGTCACAGCACACTGGGCCAATGATTTCAATGTATTATCCACTATGATGCCTAGATCTCTTTCCTGGGTGGTAACTCCTATGATAGATCCTAACATTGTGTAACTACAGCACAGGTTATTTTTCCCTACATGCATCATTTTGCACTTGTCCACGTTAAACTTCATCTGCCATTTGGAAGCCCAATCTTCCAGTCTCACAAGGTCCTCCTGCAATTCGTCACAATCCGCTTGAGATTTAACTACTCTGCATAATTTTGTGTCATCTGCATAATTTTGTATTACCTCACTCATCTTACACAGGTTCAAGTACAGATCCCTGAAGCACTCCACTGTTTACCTTTTTCCACTGTGAAAACTGACCATTTAATCCTACTTTCTGTTTCCTGTCTTTTAAACAACTTGCAATCCACAAAAGGACATCGCCTCGTTTGACTTTTTAGTTTTCTTAGAAGCCTCTCATGCGGGACTTTGTCGAATGCCTTCTGGAAATCCAAATACAGCACCATCTACCAGTTCACCTTTGTCCACATGTTTATTCACCCCTTCAAAAAAATGTAGGTGGTTTATGAGGCAAGACTTCCCTTGGGTAGATCCATGTTGGCTGTGTCCCATCAAACTGTCCATCTAAATGTTTTGTGATTTTAATCTTTATAATAGTTTCCATGATTTTTCCCGGCACTATAGTTTCCTGTATCACCCCTGGACTCCTTTTTAAATATAGGGGTTATATTGGCCATTTTTCAATCTTCAGGTACAGCAGATGATTTTAATGATAGATTACAAATTTTTGCTAATAGTTCCGAAATTTCATTTTTTAGTTTTTTCAGAATCCTGGAATGTATATCATCTGGTCCAGGTGATTTACTACTCTTTAGTTTGTCAATCAGGCCTACCACATCTTCAAGGTTCACCAAGGGTCACCATGAAAACCTTCTCCAGAACAGGTATTTCTCCAATATCCTCTTCAGTAAACACCTGTTGTGTTTTGGACATTGAGGCGTGGGCCCTTGGTCGCTGCAAGAGATGGCACCTCCCACAGGGCAGAGCCCTGCAGGGACTTGCAGCGATAGGCTAGTTCCGAGCAGAGATGGACACAGAGAAAGTTAGTCTTTATTATACTGCAACGTAGATGGTAACCCGAGGAACGGGCAATGATCCCAGCCAGAAAAGGAGATGTCTGATGGCAATGTTCTGTCTGAAAGCTGCAGAGTGGAAAAGGCAGTTACACAGTCTCACCAGGTCTCGAAAGGGGGCTGGGTCCGGTAGTGGTCCGCAAAGTGGGGTAGGCCGAGAACCCAGGCCTAGATGGAAAGGCCAGTGACAGTAGATCTGGTAGTGGTCCGCGGTGCGGGGTAGGCCGAGGATCTATGTAGAGAGAGATGAGACAATGCAGAGACAGAACTGGAGCAATAGTACTCACTCTGATGCTGGAAGTTGTAGTAGGAGAGAACCCCCGAGGAGTGGAGGTCTGGGACAAAATAAGGTCCCCGAGGAGCGGGTACCTTAGGCATCCTTGTTGGTAGGAGATAACCCTGGAGGGTGTAGAGAAGCGAGGCAAAGCCCCCGAGAAGCGGGTACCTAAGTCATCCTGGAGCGAGGGTACACAGAGCAGAAGTGTCTGGTAACGTAGAGAGATCAGTATGGAGGATTCCTTGCTAACTCGTATTAGGAATCATGTACGGAGTTTAAATATCAGAGCTTGTGACATCATGTGGTGGGAACGTCCCAAGGTTCCCACCATGATGCACGTAAAGGACGGGGCTGCGCATGCACATGCCCTAGGTGACTCCAGGAGAAAGATAGCGAATGCAATCACCCATGCCGGACCGGGGATGCCGGAGAGGTTGGCGTGGAGAAGCAGAGGCAGCCATCTTCCCAAAAGGAAGAGTCAGGCAGAAAAAAGGTGAGCAATATAGGGCGCAGCCATCTGCGACCGACGGGCGCAACAACACCGAAGCAAAGAAATCTTTTAATCTTTCTGCGATGGCCTTATCTTCTTTAAGTGCCCATTTAACCCCTTGATCACCCAATGGTCAAACTGACTCCCTTGCAGGCTTTCTACTTTGGATATATTTTTAAAAGTTTTTATTGTGAGTTTTTGCCTCTAAGGTCAACTTCTTTTCAAATTTTCTCTTAGCCTGTCTTATCAATGTCTTTCATTTAACTTGTCAATGCTTATGCTTTATCTTATTTTCTTCTGAAGTATCCTCCTTCCTTTTTGAATGAAGATCTTTTGGCTAAAACAGCCTCTTTCATCTCACCATGTTGAGGCATGGGACTTCACTAAAACATTGAAATAAGTTTTATATGCATAAAAAAACTAAAAAAAATCTGCACAAATAAACATGCCAAATGATTATAGATAAGGCAATGAAGACCTGCGACCGGGAGGGCCTAGAATGAGAGAAATTATCTTTATTTATATGTAAGGGAAGTTTTCATCAGTAAATAATATAAGGACACTGTTGCGGTAGCAGGTTGGGGTGTACCCTTGGGCCGGCCTGATGGAACTGGGGGTTCCGTCATG
This sequence comes from Rhinatrema bivittatum, assembly GCF_901001135.1. Classification (NCBI taxonomy): domain Eukaryota; kingdom Metazoa; phylum Chordata; class Amphibia; order Gymnophiona; family Rhinatrematidae; genus Rhinatrema; species Rhinatrema bivittatum. The sequence goes on along the minus strand of NC_042615.1, from coordinate 717,676,691 downwards.
GACAGGCCGGGAGCCGGAACCAAGCTGAAGCACCGAAGACCACTTCACCCTGGAAGTCCTAGATCCCCCCAGGAGGAGCCTGTAGGGATCTGGACCGCTGGGACTTAGGAGACAACAAGCGAAGAGACGAGAAGGAAGTCCGAGGGTCGAGGCAGGCGGCAGGCAAGACAGGTCAGAAGCGAGCTGGAGTCAAGAACCAGGAAGTCACAGAAGCGAGGGACAGCCGGAGCTGGAGCCAGGGCAGGAACACCGGGAGGATCCGAGGTCAGCAGGAGCAGAGAGGACAGCAGGAACAGAAGGCAACTAGACATTCCGAAGAGGAACCTCGTTGCAAGGCATCGTATGGGAGTCAGACGCCGGCTTAAGTACTGTGCCGGCGTCTGTCATCATCCAGGGGGCGGTCCAGCACTTCCAGGTACTGGACCTTTAAATGCTTGCGAGTAGCCACGTGGGGGCGGAGCCAGCGTCGGGCCTCGGCGGCGTCTCCCTCGTGGAGACGCCGCAGCCATGCGGCCTAGAAGGCCTGAAACGCGGCGATTCCGGCCGTGGCCTGGAGCAGGGGTAAGTGGGCACGGAACCGATCGCGAGGGAGGCGATCGGGGCCGCAACAGTACCCCCTCCCTTACTCCCCCTCTTCAGAGGGCCCGGCTTACCGGGATGCTGCAGATGGAACTGTCGGAGGAGGGATTTATCTAAGATGTTGCGAGCAGGTTCCCAGGTGTTGTCTTCATCACCGCAACCTTCCCAAGATAAGAGGTACTTCCAACGGCGGTTGGAAAAGCGCACGTCAAGGACTTCACGTACCTGGAATGTGGGGTCCTCAGCCGAAGGAGTTGGTGTAGCCTCTGGTGGCTTGCGGTGGAAACGAGAGAGGATCACTGGTTTAAGGAGGGATACATGGAAGACACTGTGAATGCGTAATGTGGATGGCAATCGTAATTGATAAGACACCATCCCAATCCATTCTGCCACACGAAAGGGACCACAAAACTTGGGTGCTAACCTTTTAGAAGATAGCCTCAGATGGATGTTCTTTGTACTGAGCCAAACGCGGTCCCCAGGCAGAAATACTGGAGCTGGTCGCAGATGCCGATCAGCATACTTCTTTGCCACTTTGCTAGCTGAAGCGAGTTTGCTCTGGATGGAATTCCACAGTCGTTAAAATTGCTGAGCTGATAACTGTGCTGCTGGCGAGGAAGCTGATAGAGATAAAGGCAAGGGTGGTTTAAGTTGTTTCCCATAAACTGTTTGGAAAGGAGATCTCCCAGTAGCAGAGTGAATCTGGTTATTATAGGAAAACTCAGCCCAGGAAAGTAGTTCCACCCAATTGTCTTACTTCTCATTTACAAATGCCCGGAGGAAAGTCTTCAGTGAATGGTTCATACGCTCCGTTTGACCGTTTCTCTGAGGGTGAAATGCCATGGAAAAACTGAGCTGTACTCCAAAGCTCTTACACAGTGCCTTCCAATACCGAGCCGTAAACTGTGGCCCCCGGTCTGACACAATGTCCTGTGGAAGGCCGTGGATGCAGAAAATGTGCTGTGCAAACAGGAGTGCTAGCTCTGGAGCAGATGGCAGCTTAGGCAACGGCACAAAGTGGGCCATTTTAGAGAAGCGGTCTACCGTAACCCAAATCACGGTCTTCCCTAGTGATGCCGGCGCATGTGGGGCATGAATTCACATAGGTTTGGACATCACATCATAGGTTGGGCCACCAGTAGTAGCGATTTAGTAAATCTAATGTCCTGTCTCGTCCGGCATGCCCACCGGTTAGAGAATCATGGGCCCAGCTTAGCACGCTCTGTCGTAGGCGTTTCGGGACTAACGTCCTTTCTTGGGACTCGATGGAGGCAGCTACCAGGCGAACCTTGGCAGGATCTAGGATGTACTGAGGGCTCTCCTCCTCCTCCTCCACAGATGACATTTGGGATAAGGCGTCGGCCCGGACATTCTTTGAGGCTGGGTGATAATGGAGAGTGAAATTAAATCGGTTAAAAAAGAGTGACCATCTGGCTTGTCTGGGTTTCAGGCGCTGAGCTTGGAATAGGAACTCGAGGTTCTTATGGTCTGTGTAAACCGTTACTGGGTGGATTGCCCCTTCGAGCCACTGCCTCCATTCCTCGAAGGCTAACTTGATTGCCAAGAGTTCTTTATCACCTATGCTGTAATTGCATTCGGCGGGCGAGAGCTTCTTCGAGTAATAGGAGCATGGGAGCAACTGGCCGGATTTCGAATGCTGGCTGAGTATGGCTCCTACGGCGAGGCTAGAGGCATCGACCTCTACCACTAAGGGGCGTTGGGGGTCTGGATGATACAGGCACGTATCCGTTAGAAAGGCTTGCTTTAGATCTTCAAAGGCCCGACAAGCTGTCTCTGGCCACACCTTAGCGTCAGCTACTTTGCGCGTCAAGGCAGTAAGGGGTGCCACTCTACGCGAGTAATGAGGAATGAAATGCCTGTAAAAGTTGGCAAATCTTAGGAACCGTTGTAACAGCTTGATTCCCGTGGGGCGAGGCCATTTGGTAATCGCGGATACCTTTTCTGGATCCATTCAAAATCCGGTTGACGACACTATGTACCCCAGGAATGGGAGTGACTCGCACTCGAACATGCACTTTTCGAGTTTAGCGTAAAGATGATTATCTTTCCAGACTTGCAGCACTTGTTTGACATGCTGTCGGTGAGACTCCAGATCTTTAGAGTAGATCAGAACATCGTCCAGATACACTATGACATAAGAATTCAACATGTCCCTCAGTACATCGTTCATGAGGTTCTGGAAAACTGCCGGAGCATTACACAGCCCGAAGGGCATTACCAGGTATTCATAATGCCCGTCTCTGGTGTTAAAGGCAGTCTTCCATTCGTCTCCCGGGTGGATGCGGACTAAATTATAAGCCCCACGTAGGTCGAGCTTCGTAAAGAATTTGGCTCCTTGTAGTCTGTCCAGGAGCTCGGGGATCAATGGAAGTGGGTAGCGATCTCGCTTGGTGATGGCATTTAACCCACGGTAGTCGATACATGGTCTAAGCGTCCCGTCTTTCTTCCCCACAAAGAAAAACCCTGCTCCAGCAGGCGACCGAGAAGGGCGGATGAAGCCCTTAGCAAGGTTCTCCGTGATATATTCTGACATGGCATGAGCCTCTGGTAGGGATAGCGGATACACCCTGCCCCGAGGGGACGTGGTTACAGGTAGCAAGTCTATCGCACAGTCAAAGGGATGGTGCCGTAGAAGAATCTCTGCTTTTTTCTTCGAGAACACTTCCGCGAATTCTTTGTACTGTTCGGGAGGTAGTATCGAAGTGGTTAGCATAGATATCCTGGGTGGTCTGGGTGTCTTGATGCAATGGGAAAGGCAGAAGGGGCTCCATTGCGCAAGTTGTAGGGTGTCCCAGGGTAAGCCCAGCACCACTGGGTGGACTGCTTTCTCCAACACCAAGAAGGAGATTTCTTCCGAATGTAGGACTCCCGTTTGGAGCCTCAGGGGCATGGTGGCTTCGGAGATGCTTCCAGGGAGCATGGGTCCTCGAACAGATGTGACCCATAGCGGGGGGCGCCGTGGTACGGTGGGCAATTGTAGTAGTTGTACCAAGTCCGCTACGATGAAATTTCCCTCCGCTCCGGAATCTGTGAAGGCCAAGGTGTGGAAATACCCTCCAGGGTATTCTATTGTCACAGGGACTGTACATTGAGGAGCAGAACCAGCACAGCCTAGGAGTAGCTCCTCCATACCACCTAGGCTCTGGCGTTTTCCGGCCATTCTTTGCACTGCGCTAAGAAGTGGCCTTTACCCCCGCAGTACAGGCATAAGCCCAGCGTGCGACGTCTCCTCCTCTCCTCAGCTGTCAGCGGCATATGACCTATCTGCATAGGCTCTTCTGAGGAGGGAACCGCAGGAGTCACTCTCGAGGTAGCAGACGGAGTCAAGGGCCTGGAGAATGCTGGAGCTAAAGATATGGAGTGGCGTGGTGGACACCCCTCTTTAGCCCGCTGTTGAAGCCGCCGGTCAATCAGGCCAGCCATGTCGATAAGATCATTGAGGTCATCTGGGATGTCTCTGGCTGCCAATTCATCTTTGATATGGCCCGCCAGTCCCTCTAGAAAGACTCCCCGCAAGCATTCGTCATGCCAACCCACCTCCATGGTGAGGGTGCGAAATTCGATAGCATAGTCGGCCAGGGGTCGAGATCCTTGCCTGAACTGTAGCAGCTCTGACATGGCCGTGGACAGGCGTGCAGGTTCGTCGAAGACTTGCCGGAAATTTAGGACAAACTGCTGGAGGTCATTCAGTAAGGGATAATGGCATTCCCACATCGGCGAAGCCCAATCCAAGCCCTTTCCATCCAGCAGTGAAAAGATGTAGGCTATTTTCATCGAGTCGGATGTGAACTGGGCTGGAAGCAAGGAGAATCGGACGTAACATTGGTTTAAGAATCCTCGGCACATCTTGGCGTCGCCCGCATACCGCGTCGGAGCTGGGAGCTGAGTTGGTGCCACTATATTCATGGTAGGAGCTGGGGGTGGCACTGGAGGCGGTTCTGGTGGGGCCGCATCCAGCCGGTTGGCCAAGCGCTCGACGGTGGCCGCCAGGACGTCGAGGCAGTGTTGCTGCTGCTGCAGACGTTGAGCCATCCTGGGGATGGCTTGCAAGCCAGGCATGTCCGCCGGGTCCATGGCCTTGCAAACTGTTGTGGTAGCAGGTTGGGGTGGACCCTTGGGCCGGCCTGATGGAACTGGGGGTTCCATCGTGGACATGTCGGGAGGCGGAACCAAGCTGAAGCACCGAAGACCACCCTGGAAGTCCTAGATCCCCCCAGGAGGAGCCCGTAGGGATCTGGACCGCTGGGACTTAGGAGACAACGAGCGAAGAGACGAGAATGAAGTCCGAGGGTCGAGGCAGGCGGCAGGCAAGACAGGTCAGAAGTGAGCTGGAGTCAAGAACCAGGAAGTCACAGAAGCGAGGGACAGCCGGAGCTGGAGCCGGGGCAGGAACACCGGGAGGATCCGAGGACAGCAGGAACAGCGAGGACAGCAGGAACAGCAGGCAACTAGACACTCCGAAGAGGAACCTCGTTGCAAGGCATTGTATGAGTGTCAGACGCCGACTTAAGTACTGTGCCAGCGTCTGTCGTCATCCAGGGGGCAGTCCAGCACTTCCGGGTGCTGGACCTTTAAATGCTCTGCTCTCACGCATGTAGCCGCGTGGGGGGCGGAGCCAGCATTGGGCCTCGGCGGCATCTCCCTCATGGAGACGCCGCAGCCATGCGGCCTAGAAGGCCTGAAATGCAGCAATTCCGGCCGCGGCCCGGAGCAGGGGTAAGTGGGCACGGACCCGATCGCGAGGGAGGCGATCGGGGCCGCAATAGACACATAGTTTAGTATTTCCTGTATTTCGGTCTAGTATTTTAGTCAAATACAGGATACTATAGAACTTTTTAAATCTTAATTGGTCTTTGTGGATTGCCTCCCATATCCAAGTGGAGCCATAAAGCCTGTCCAATTTGCAGGTAAATATTTAAGATGTCCTTGAAAAATTGAAATTCTAAAACCAAATCTTGAAAATATTAAACTGAATTACATCTACTGCCATGCTTAGAGAACCAGAGTCTGTGAGATTTCTTATGTGACATCATATTAATCTACTTTCAGTATGACCTTGGTAAGCTGATCTATCCTTCTTCTCCTTACTTTCTGTCCTGCAACCTCCTCCTTCTCGTTACTAGTTTTGCAGTAAACCCAGGGTTGTTAACTTGGCAACAAAGATACTTTAAACTCATGTAACACTTTGAGGTGTTCCTGTGAAGAGTAGCAGGTGTGTGAGCCCTTTGGGCTGTGGCTAAGTTGACACAGCCCCAAGGGCAAACTCATGAGGCTATGGCAGCAGCTGAAAAACACACCCTGTAGCAGGACAGTCTGAAGCTTCATCTTTACCAGCTGCCTCCCCTGCAGATTGAGTCCTTGGGTTCTAGTGGCCAGTAGGACTTAGGCGAGTCCCTAGGGTGGTGAAGATAACTAAAGTCCAAAAGCACACTGGGGTCAGGGCAGGAGCAGACTAACAGTTAAAGACAAGCTAAGTTCGGGGCAGGCAGCTAGCAAGAGTGGTCAGGTCCAAGCAAGAGGACAAGATCTGAAGAGTCATGCCAAGGATGGTCAAAGATTGGACAAGACGGATAGAACAAGGGAAGGCTGGACAAGGGTGGCTGATGAGGAAGGCTAGAGATAACAAAGTGAGGTACGAGAATCAGGAACACAGGAACCAGGAATGCTAGGCAACATGCACTGCAAGGCAGGACACCCATTGCTGAGGCAAGGTAATGCTGTGATGCCCTTGCTTAAGTAGGCCAGTCGGCCTGATGTCATCAGAGGGCGCTGGTCAGCGCTTCCCGCTGTGGGGCCCATATAATGGGCACATATACACATGTGTGTGCCTAAGGAGGTTGCAGGACAGAAAGAGCATGGTAGACTGTGGGGGTGCCCTCACACCAACCATAGGAGCGTGTAGATGGCATCCTGGGTCACTTTTGGTAGTGTCGAGGTAAGTACAATGACTTGCAGGGCCATCCCATGAGCCGTGTTCCTAACAGTACTCCCCCTCCAAGGCCCCCTCCCCCATCTTCTGGATTTGGGTTCCCAGGGAATCTCCTGTGGAATTCAGATATGAGTTACAGAGTTTGCAAGTTGGAGGCCAGCTTGCAAGAATTCTCCTCGGCTCCAGAGTTCTTCCAGGACCTTGAATTGAGTGTCTTCTTCTGTAGCACCTTTGGTGGTCTGGTAGGGCGATCTGCTTAACCAAGAGAGAATGGCAGGTTTCAACAGTGAGATGTGGAAAACATCATGAATTCGTAAAGATACTGGTAGTTTGAGCTTATAAGCCACAGGGCCCAACTGTTGTTCAATGGGGAATGGACCATCATGGTGCAAACTTCAGAGATAACATTTTCAATCATAGATTTTTAGTGCTGAGCAAAACTAAGCTTCCTGGGTGAAGTTGAGGCGGGGGGCAGCATTTCTTGTCAGCGTGTTTTTTTAAATGCTCTGCCGCTTGCTCTAGGAGATGGTGTGTCTTCTGCCACAGCTCCTGGAGGCCCTGTCCCATCAGTTTAGCTGCTGAGCAAGAGTCAGAGATCGGACCAGATCAGGATGTATGGGACTGATGCCCAAATATGATGTAAAAGGGTGATGACTCTGTGGAACTATTCATGTGGTTATGGGAGAATTCATTCCATGGGAGCCCAGTTATCCTGCCATTGGCTCGTAGAAAGGCCTTGAGACTCTGATTTACCCACTCAGTTTGTCCATTGCTCTGGGTGTGGTAAGTTGAGGTGAAATCCAATGTAATGCCAAACTTCCTGCACAAAACTTTCCAGTAGTGGGCTGTGAACTGAACCCCCACCCCCCCACCCCACCCCCGGTCTGAGAGGATGTGAAGAGGAAGTCCATGCAGACAGAAGATGGGTTGGACAAAGAGTTTAGCCAGTTCAGATGTGCATGGGAGTCCTGGAAGAGGCATGAAATGAACCATCTTAGAAAATGTATAGACTACCACCCATTTGGCGGTATTGCCGCCAGAGAGGGAAAGGTCTGTGACAAAGTCAGTGGCCAAATGGTTCAGGGTTTCTTGGGGGCTGGCAGCAGCTGTAACAACTTCCAAGGTCGTGCTCGCACATTTTTATTCATGGCACATGTGGGGCATAACTCTACATAATGCTTCATGTTAGTCTTCATCTGAGGATATCAATAGCATCAGAAAACTAATTCCATGGTTTGGGTGATACCTGGGTGCTCTGCAGGAGTCATCAGCCCACTGAATAACATTCTGTCCTAGGTGCTGGGGAACCACAGTCTTCCCAGGAAGAACTGTAAATGTGGCAGCAACCATAAAATTTGCAGGGTTGATGATATGCCAAGGGGATTCCAGACAGCGCTCAATATCAAAGGATTACGAAAGGGAATCGGCTTGACCGTTCTCAGTGGGATGGTATCACAACTCAATTAAATCGATTAAAAAACAGTGACTAACAGGCTTGCCGAAGGTTCCGTCTCCACACTTGCAATAGATGCTCTAGGTTCTTGTGATCCATATAGAAAGTTAGTGGGTGCTTTGCTCCTTCCAGCAGGTGTCGTCATTCTTCCAAGGCTAACTTGACTGCTAGCAGTGCTCGATCTCCAATAGTATAATTCTTCTCTGCCATAAAGAATTTCTTTGACAAGCAAGAGCAGTGCACCATTATGGTTATGCTGCAGGAGGATAGATGCATCTACCTCCAGGGTGAATGGCTTGGACAGATCTGGATGGTGTAAACTCCTCTTTGAAATGCTCAAAAGCTTGGATAGCATCCATGGTCTAGTTCTTGGTGTCCAACCCCTTTTTACTTAGGGCTTTGAGAAGGGCCACCAAGGAGGAGTAATTCTGGATAAATTGCCTATAGTAATTTGCGAACCAAAGGAAATACTGCAGCACTTTAAGGTACACAGGCTGAAGCCACTGCAGTATGTCTTTTAATTTATCTGGGTCCATACAGAGGGCATGGAAAGACATAATATATTCCAAGAAGGAAAGTTCTTCCTGTTTCAAGGTCCACTTTTCCAACTTAGCATAGAGGTGATGCTCATGGAGTCACTGGAGGACCTGTTTTACATGATGTCAGTGTTCTGACAACAACTGTCAGAAGACTAGAATATCATACAGGTAAAATACCACATGGGAGTAGAGAAGGTCCTGGAAGATGTCATTTACCAAAAACTGAAAGACTGCAAGGGCATTGCAGAATCTGAAAGGCATCACTAGGTATTCATAATGTTCATCATGGGTGTTAAAGCTGGTCTTCCACTCATCGTCCTCTTGAATTCAGATCAGGTTGTATGTCCTCCTAAAGGTCCAGTTTGGTAAATATTTGTGCATCCCAAAGGCAGTCAAAGAGCTCAGAGATCAAGGGAAGGGGATAGCAATTCTTCTTGGTAATAGAGTTAAGACCATGATAATCAATGCAGGGACATAAGGATCCATCCTTCTTCCCTACAAAAAAATAATCTAGCCCCTGCAGGTGAGGAAGAGGGGCAAATGAAGCCTCTGGGTGGAATCTTGCCAGGGGCCAAGTCTATGGCACAATCATAGGAACGATGAGACCGCAGGACCTTCACCTGCGGTTTGATAAAAACATCTGCAAACTCGGTATACTGTGGTGCCAGATCTGGGAGGTCTGGCAGATCTGGGAGGCCACAGGCACCACAGGTGAGACTTTGGCAAAGCAATGCTCATAACAGCTAGGGTTCCATCTGGCGATTTGCAACATGATCCAGTGAATGTAGGGCTGATGTAGCATGTACCATGGTAGGTCCAAGATAATTGCATTGATTGCTTTGGGCAACAATTAGAGGCTGATTTGCTCTCCATGCAGGATTTCTGTCTGCATGGTCAGTGGTACTTTGGCTTTTATAATATGTTTGGGAAAGCATTCTTCATAAATGGAGAATGAGAGCGGGGTGTCCAAGCTAACAGCCAGAATGCTGCAGTGTTGGACTGGAGCCTCATAGATAAAGCTGTCCCTAGCATTGGTATCCAGAAAGATAAGAGCATCAATAAGGATGTCCCCAAGAGATGAGCATACTGAGACTAGATGACTTAAGGTGGCCACTCCTACCAGGCCTAAATCCTTGAGTTTCCCAGTTTATTCAGGCAGTGACTTGCAAAATGCCCAGATGCTGAACAGTATAAGCACAGGTTCAGATTTTGGCATCTCTGCTTCTCCTCTGCTGACAGGTTAAAGTGATCCACTTGCATGGCTTCTACTTGTGCAGGTCACAGCTCCGGAGAACAGTGGGAGATTTTAGGATGCTGGAAATTCAGGGGGAAGTGGACAGGGAAGCGAGCTGAGCCTCTTTCTCTAACCCATTCCTGGAACTTCAAGTCTAGGCATATGGCTAGGCTAATCGGCCTTCCAAGGTATCCAGCAGATCCTGGGCAGCCAGCTCATCTTTTATGTGCTCTGAGTGTCCTGGTTGGAAAATTGTAATCAGGCTGTCACTGCCCCATTCAAGTTCAGAGACCGGAGTGTGGAAGTGCATCGTGTACTCTCCCCACAGACTGGGATCCTTGCCTAATCTGTAGGAGTTCAGATGCCTTGGAAGCTGTGAGACTGGGCTCATTGAATATTTGCCGGAATTCTTGTAGGAAGCATGCCAGGTCCCCCCATGATTGGATCATCCCTTTCCCAAAAAGGTGAGGCTCACGCCAGAGCAAAACCATCCAACAAGGAAAGAATATGTCACTTTGATTCAGTCTACTGGAAATATGGATGCCTGCAATTCAAATTGCATCAGACATTGGTTGAGGAAGCCTCTATGTTTTAGTGGATCTTCATTATACCTCAAAGGCAGAGGTAGGTGTAGTGTGGGAGTAGCAGGCCACATGATAGGTGCCGGAGTCAAAGCCAGAGCACCCATTAAGTTGATTCTGCTGCTGTTGGAACTGGTGTGCTAAGCCGATGATAGTGAAGGCCGGAGGTGACACCGCTAAGCTCATGGCTTAAGCAAACTGTGAATGACAATGGATGTGTGAGCCTTTTCTGCTGCAACTAAGTTGATGCAGCCTCAAAGGCGAACCCACAAGGCCTACGCCAGCAGCTGGCGAACACACCCACTAGTGGGACAGTCTGGAGCTTCACCTTTACCAAACAATTCTCTCACAGGTTGAGCCCTTGGGTTCTGGCAGCCAACAGGACAAAGGTGGGTCTCTAGAGTGGTGAAAGTAACTAAAGTCCAAAGGCACAGTGAGGTCAGGGCAGGAAGCAAACTAACGGAGTTAGAGACAGGCCAACATCAGGGAAGGCAGCTAGCTAGAGTGGTCAGGCCAAGGCAAGGGATCAGATTCAGGCAGCATGCAGGCAAGAGGTCAAGATCCAGAGAATCAAGCCAGGGTGGATAAAGACACAATGAAGACACACACATATATATGTGTGTGTGTGTGTATGTCCTGAACCCTTATAGCAGAGTGGTAAGGAGGGGATAGTTATTGCCTTTTTTGATTATTTTTTGTATGTACTATGTATTTGATATATATATATATATGTGTGTGTGTGTGTGTGTGTGTGTATATCTATATATAGATATATATAGTAGGGACGAAATAGGAAATAGAGACAATATTTCCAATTTCATCGCATTTCGGGGGGACAACAAAACGATAAGAAAACCCACAAAATTTTGTGTGGTTTTATATTCATTTTCAGGGGGGAAGGGGGGGAGAAAGGGCACATTAAAAACAAACCCCAAACCCACCCAAACCCTTCAAATTTAATTGCAACCCCCACCCTCCTGATCCCCAAAGACTTACTGAGAGACCCTGGTGGTCCAGCGGGGTCCTGGGAGCGATCTCCCCCTCTCGGGCCGTCGGCTGCCACTAATCAAAATGGCGCCAATGGCCCTTTGCCCTTACCATGTGACAGGGGCTATCGGTGCCATTGGTCGGCCCCTGTCAATTTCGATCCTTTAGAAGTGAGTACACTGTGGAAGTAAAGCATTTAGGGCGAACACAGTTGTGCCGCTGAGCTTATTTTCATATTTAGTCAGTATTTTTACATTTGGAGAAGATGCACACATTTCCTGTGCGCGGATGGAAGTTTCAAGATGCAACATATTATGTAAATGCCAGAGATTGTAGCGGTTTACCCGGTCAGTGCATTTACGAGTCTTCTATCAGAGGCAAGTCATTTATTAAATCTACATGCTTCTTAATCTCAGCTAGATCTTTAGGTTCCCCCTATAATAACTTGGAGGTAGCCTGATAAGTAATTTTGGGGTGTCCAGTTTGGCAAAACAAGGGCCTTGTCGGGATAATTTAACAGCATATATGAGGAACACCTTCATTGCAATGGGATTTTGTAATTACTCATTCAAGAGGAACATCTTGGTCTAAAACATCAGTATTGATAGGTTGCTATTGTATAGAATGCTAATACACCGTTACACGACACCCCCCTTTTTTGCAAATATTTGGATCACATATTGAATGAATGTTATATTGTGGGATACACCTTAATAGGATTTGGGTAACATACAGAATGAATGGAATATTTGGGGTAAAATATAAAATGACTGTTATGTTGTGAGACATAAATATGTTGTTTACTGTCCTTTATATTATGTCAAGTGTATCATTAGAGCTGTATGTATTAGGGTTATGCAGATTTTTCTATTTGATGCTTGATATATATGTATGATTAAACAAATATGTTTGTAATAAAACATTTTTTCTTACATATATTCTTTTAGTTTGTAATGAAAGTGCTTTTGTCCCACTCTATTTAGAGTGGGTTTTTTTTTTTTAGTATAAATTAAGCACCGGTTAGTGACACATATTGCCTGATTATTGTGTTTTAGATATATATATAATCAAAAAAAGCAATAACTATCTCCTCCTTACTGCTTCTGCCACAAGGGGTCAGGACAAAATCCTATATCATTCCCACCCAAATGTTACCAAAATTTCTGTAACCCCAATTCAGGCTGATTGCTGAACTTTACTGGGGCCAATTTTACAGTCACCAGTCCTTTTGCCTTGGGGTGTGGGTTCTTGGATCTGGAACTGAAAATGGAGGCAGCATAATGATCATTGACCTCAGGGCAAGGGAAATTTTAGAGTCTAGTGATCTTTATAATTGTGTGGTTAAACTTTAAACTTGGACTTCAACTGGACGTTACTAAGACTAGGATCCTATACTTCAGGAGAGCTGACTTCAAAAGATACGTGATAGTGTTGAGGAAGCCCTATCAGGAATCTGAGAGCTGAAGGGTATGGAGAAACTTTGGTCATTAATAAAACTGGAGCAATGAGAAGGCAACGAATCTCTCTAGAGAATTGACTAACAAAGCGAAAAGGAAAAAGATCGATATAGTTCTTGAAGAAGAGCAGAAATGGTGAAAGCAAAGAGATTAGCATTTAAAAAAATACAAAAAAAAAGGAAAAAGACAATTATCAGAAAAACTCTGGGAGGCTGAGGGGACAGTTAGATAAGCAAAGGCCCAAGTAAAGGAAAAAAATTCTGTAATGAAAAGGAAGAGATAAAACCATTTTAGATAGATAAAGGAGAGATAAAACCAAAGGTAAGATAGGTAGGTAAGATAAAGGGAGAAAGTGGGATATTGCAAAGAGGACTGACAGAAGTCCTAAATCTTAAATAAGTTATTTTCCTCTGTATTTATAGAAGGGAATGTGATAGATCTAAGACAGGAAAAGGCCTTAATATATATCAAATGAACATAAAAACTGTTCACAAAGGAGGAAGTACAAACACAAATTAGAGTGGATAAGGCAACAGGACCTGACAGAGCATACTCCAAGATACTGAGCGATCAGGAGAGTGCCAACTGCATCCTCTTCAACTTGTGCTTGGAGACATGAAAGCTTCGAAAGTAAATGAAGAAGAGCAGATGTGGTCCCACTGCTCAAAAGCTGGATGAGGAGGAGGTGAGCAACTACGGACCCATTGACTCAGCTGAAGTAGTGGGCAAAAATATGTAGATTACATTAAAGAAAAGGACAGTGCAGCACCTTGATACAAGTGGATTACAGGACACCAGACAGAATGGATACCTAAAGGCAAGATAATTTCAGATACACCTAAGTTCTTTAAAGAGTTGATAAAAATAGTGTAGTAGTTGTCTTTCTGGACTTCCACAGGAAAGACTCTTAAACCCATTGGATGGTATGGAACTAGGACAGAAAGTAGTAAACTGGGTGATTGAGCAACAGAGCACACAAGGTCTCCACTCAGGTGAAGATGAAGGGACTAGCGGGCTACTTTAGAGTCTGGTATAGGACTTTTATTTCTTCAATATCTTTATTAGCAGCATTTCAGAGGGTGTAGAGGGAAATTTATGTTTGCTGTAATTGGAGATACACCAGAAGTAGTGAAATAATGAAAGGGAACTTGAAAAATTTGAGAGAGTGGCCAAGGGTTTGGAAAATAAGTTTCAGTGTTTAAAAAAAGAGTAAAACTCCTGCATTTGGAGTGCAAAACTCTACTAGCGCCACATTATTTAAAAGGACAAGAGCTGGAAGCATTTGAATAAGGAAGAGACCTAGGCATAATTTCAGATGACCTGAAGGTAAGCAATCCATGGAATAAAGCAAGAGGGAAAGTTACCAGTATGCCCTATTACATAAGTAAACAGTGTCATTAAGAGGGAACAGGATGTAATAATGCCCTTGCACAGGTGTCTAGTGAGATCCCAGCTTGAGTATTGGGTTCACTTCTGGAGGCTGCATCTTTGTAAGGACCTCAAAAGCATGAGAGCGGTTCAGAGAAGGGTTACAAAAAAATCATAACGGTCCTGCAGCAAAGACCCTAGAAAGAAAGGCTTGAGACATGCATAAGTGGAAGAAAGGAAGGAAGAGGCATATAAACAGAAACATACAAATAATTTACAGGATTCAACAAATCCCAGGAAGGGGAAAGATTTCCTAGTAAAGAGTTCAAGGACAAGGGCTTATGATATGAAGTTGGAGGGAGAAAGGTTAAGAGGAAATATGAGAAAACACTACTTTAATAAAAGGGTAGTAGAAAAAAATCTCATAGCATTAATTCAGAAGAGCTGAATGAGGCATCTATAACAAAGAGGGCCCAGTATTCAAAGATATCCGGTTATCTAAGTTATCCAGATATAGCTTATCCGGGGAACGTAGAAAGGATATTCAGTAGGGATGTGAATCGTTTTAGGACGATTAAAATTATCGTCCGATAATTTTAATATCGTCTTAAACCGTTATGGAACACAATACAATACAGATTCTAACGATTTATCGTTATAAATCGTTAGAATCGTGAGCCGGCACACTAAAACCCCCTAAAACCCACCCCCGACCCTTTAAATTAAATCCCCCACCCTCCCGAACCCCCCCCAAATAACTTAAATAACCTGCGGGTCCAGCGGCGGTCCGGAACGGCAGCGGTCCGGAACGGGCTCCTGCTCCTGCATCTTGTCGTCTTCGGCCGGCGCCATTTTCCAAAATGGCGCCGAAAAATGGCGGCGGCCATAGACGAAAAAGATTGGACGGCAGGAGGTCCTTCCGGACCCCCGCTGGACTTTTGGCAAGTCTCGTGGGGGTCAGGAGGCCCCCCACAAGCTGGCCAAAAGTTCCTGGAGGTCCAGCGGGGGTCAGGGAGCGATTTCCCGCCGCAAATCGTTTTCGTACGGAAAATGGCGCCGGCAGGAGATCGACTGCAGGAGGTCGTTCAGCGAGGGTTCCGGCGCCTCGCTGAACGACCTCCTGCAGTCGATCTCCTGCTGGCGCCATTTTCCGTACGAAAACGATTCGCGGCGGGAAATCGCTCCCTGACCCCCGCTGGACCTCCAGGAACTTTTGGCCAGCTTGTGGGGGGCCTCCTGACCCCCACGAGACTTGCCAAAAGTCCAGCGGGGGTCCGGAAGGACCTCCTGCCGTCCAATCTTTTTCGTCTATGGCCGCCGCCATTTTTCGGCGCCATTTTGGAAAATGGCGCCGGCCGAAGACGACAAGATGCAGGAGCAGGAGCCCGTTCCGGACCGCTGCCGTTCCGGACCGCCGCTGGACCCGCAGGTTATTTAAGTTATTTGGGTGGGGGATTTAATTTAAAGGGTCGGGGGTGGGTTTTAGGGGGTTTTAATGTGCCGGTTTTTCGATTTTTCGATTTTTTAACGATTTTTCACGATATTTTACCCCCCCAAACGGCAACAATACGATTCCCTCCCCCTCCCAGCCGAAATCGATCGTTAAGACGATCGAGGACACGATTCACATCCCTAATATTCAGCAGCACATCTGTGCACTTATCTGGTTAAGATACCTAGATAAGCTGCCCAGCCTCAATCTGCTCATTGCCTGCCCCCCAAGATATCCGGCTATCTACTTAGCCGGATAAATACTCATCCAGCTAAGTGGCAGCCACTGAACATAGCCCAGATACTCAGCGGCTGTAACTTATCCGGATAAGTAGCATTTCAATATTGGTCCCATAAAGATTACACAGCAGAATAAGGAGCAATCTATTTCTTATAAAATATGTTTAGATATTTGGATTGCATCTTAAAATGTTAAACTGGGTCTGAAGAATTAAGATTTAATATGGAAAGAATAAAAAAAAATGCTCAACATAACCTCTAAAAATGAGTCCACAGTTGGTGCTTAAATATTATATAAATGCAATTCATAAGCCAATCTGTTTCTTGGCTGGATTAGAAATATAATTTTAGAAAAGACAGCATAAACAAGTATACAAAAATACTCAATTTTATGAAGCAAATTATATAGCCTTGGAAATATGCCACTTCTACACCAGGGTGCATAGCATAAATTGCAGTTCAACATGTAATAAAAACATATTAAAAACAATTTAAACTTACAATCATCGTATTTCTAGACCAGGGCTTCCCAAACTGGAGGTCATGACCCCAAATGGGGGTCACAAGTGCCTGAGCCTGCAGTGGTCTTCAGGCACCAGCAGCATTAATAATGGAAGTCAGCTTGGGGCCTGTGAGCCAGCCCACACTCACAGGCCCTGCAGTGGCTCCAGCTTTGAGTTTCTATGGAACAGGAAGCCTTGCACAAAGCAGGATGGGGGCCACTGCAGGGTCTGTAAGCTTGCACTGGTGCACAGGCCCTGCACTAACTTTCATTAATAATGCCAATGCCACTTGAACAGCCGAGGACCAGCTATGAGGGGAGAGGAAGGCGAAGTGCTCACAGACTGGATGAGATTTACCTCACCCATCACTGAACCTTCTCAAGAGAAAACGCTGCCCATGTCAACTGCTTGCCCCTCTCTTCCTACCAGCTGTTACTAATCATTGACCCAGGAACCAAAGGAAAATGTTGTTGCTGATGCTGGCCAGAGGGATGTTTGAAGGAAGGGACAGATATAGAAGGAATTTCAGGGTTGGATTAGCTGTCAGAGCGTTTCAGAAGGAAGATCATATGGAGACGGTTTGTCGAGAAGTGGGGCGGGCAGAGGGTGAGAGAGAGAGGGAATGACAAAGGATTGATTGGGGGATGAAAGAGAGGAGCTGGGTGATGTGAGAAGAGGCTTGCAGGGGAGGAGGTGAGGCTGGGAGATGCGAGGGGATGCAGATGAAAATGAGGAAGAGAATGAGGATGGGGTGAGAGGGAGGGAATGACACAGGATCAGTTGAGGGGTTATAAGAAGGACTTTGGAGTGAGAAGGGATCAGCTGAGAGATGCAAAAAGGGCCAGAGAGGGCGAGAGGATAGACTAGGGAGGCGACAGGAGCTGGGTTTGTATTTTTATTTGGCAGATGGGAAGGAGAGAGGGAATGGAGGTTGAAAAAGGAGAGCAGCTGGAGTGGGGGGGGAGGGTGAAAGTGAAGTGATTGTTGAAAGTGGACCGTCTCCCGCCCCCCCCCCCCCCAATTTATAGGTCATGTGAGTTTTCAAGTACTAAAATGGGGTCAACATTGGCTAAAAGTTTGGGAAGCCCTGTTTTAAACTCCAAATGGTAACAAAAAAATCATTTTCTGCAGTCTCTGAACAACAAATTCCTGAAATCATCATTACATTTTAGGTTTGGGTTTTCTTTTTTTTGTACTTACATGTCACTGGCAATGGAGGAGTTCCTGGACATGGACTTTGGAGACAGGTCATAGTCGCTATCTGACCTGTACAGGAAGGATTCCCTGCGTTGACTATGGACAAAGTTAGCTTGTAGAATGAGCCCTGATCCAGGGCTTGTCATGGGATCCAAGGGACTCCGTCCCGAAGATGTGCCATTGTCCACATCAAAGCTGCAACAAAACAAAACAGTACATATTTGCGTGTGTCCAAATGTTCTCTTTTACATAAGCCATGCATGTTTCAAAAACAAAAAGGGTGTAAAATTCATCAACTTGGAAATGTAAACAGTGAGAAAACCTATAGCTGTTCAATCACAGGTGCATTTCTAGTGTTGGAAAGGTACTTACTAATCAAAAGCAAACAAAAAATGAAATGGAGAAAAGTTCAGATCAATTGTTTAACTTTTTTTTTTTTTAAGAGAAGGATTTTTTTTGCCTTTGCCTTAATTAGGCAATTCAAATCTTTTTCAGGATTACCTTATGCAAATTCAATTAACAAGAGTACTATGCTATCCTGCTAAAATTATACAACATGAAAGAAAACCAGTAAGTTAAATGGTAACCAGGGTCTACTAAGGTCAGATTTGCCTGAGAAAGAAACCTTAGCAGCTGCAAAAGTTTGCATATCTAAATATGTATCAGTCTGAGATTGACCACTTTGCTGTTTTCAATGAATTAATATTCATCTACCGAACAACTGGATAGGCAGGCAGGTCTTGTACTGACTTGCCCGTAGTAATATGGGGCCAGGCTCACTTCATGAGCAGGCCGGGGAGGGGGGGGGGGCGGCTATGAGGGTGGTGGTTGACTGGAGATTCCAGTCTGTTAGGCTAGTGGACCATTGTGGTTTGAATTCAAACTGCTTGGGGTGCGAGAGCCGATTGGCTCCCGGGGCGCAGAGCTTATAGGGAAGGGGAGGAGTCGGGCATTTGCTGGTTAGATGCAGCAGACAAGCATTCTTGCCTGCCATGGTTTTTCTGCCGCCGCATCCTTTTTTGACTTCACTGCATTTGGTAGCTGATGGGGGGGTTTCTTTTTCTGTCCGTGAAGAGCTATGGAGTCCGAGGAGGCGGCAACGGCAGAGCCGGAGGTTGGTGCGGGGCTAGTGGTGGAGGTGGCTGATGCTGGCGACAGCAGTCTGGCAAGTGGTGGTGCCAGCAGCCCATCGAGGCCTGTCGCTGAGTCTGGGATGCTTTTGGTGTGTGCGCTGGCCGGCACGTCCAGCAGGGGAGGAGATTCAGTCTGGCTGGCATGTCTGAGCGGGGAGGGTGGAAATTCCCGAGGCATGTCAGGAGGTCATGGAGCTGGTTCTCGCGCTCATAGCCACGGTCCTGGCTTGCCTTCCTGGGGGAGGGGGAGGGGGAAGCTGCAGCCACTGAAGCGGTGTGGGCTGTGTCCGGGCCCGCTCTTTTTCCTCCTCGTAAAGGGGGGGGGGGCTGTTGAGGTGGGGTTTGGTGGTGTGGCTGTGGAGTCGCAGCGATCCGGGGCTGCTGCCTCTGCTGTGGGTCAGACAGGATTACCTTTTGTTGTTGAACCTGGTGTCTCTTTGCCTACCCCTGCAGAGGGATGAGCCTCAGGGGTTTGTGTGGGTAGTACTGCTGATGCAGGACAAGGGGGGCTGGGCAGTGTGTGGCCTGAATGGGTGATTTAATGTCCCAATGTTGAGGCAATGATGGGAGATGGATGGGCTGTCTTTCCTGGTGCTGGATCTGCTGCAGATTGGGGTATGGGGGTTGTGGGTCAAAGCATGAATGGAAGGGGTTTTTGGGACAGTTTGAGCCATTATATTCCTGGGGAGTGTCCCACTGTGCCTTGGTCAGGGGCGTGTTTCCAAGGGAGGTTGCCTTCTTCAGTCAGCAGTAGCTGGGGTAGCCCGGTTGGTTATTGGCATCTGGTTTCGATATGGGGGTCCTGTTTGGCCCTTCTGGACAGGGTATATGGTGGCCTTCTCCTGGCTATCCTTTGGGCTGGGGTTACCTTCCTGTGCTTCTAGGGTGGCTTGTGGGGCTTTGGGAGGCAGGGTTGTTTGGTCGGCTGCTTCGGCTGCTTCTTTTTCTTCACAGACTCAGACTGCACAAGAACCTGCTGATGGTCCAGGTCTCTCTTGAGAAGAAGGATGGCAGAATGATCCAGTGTCAGTGGTGGCTAATGTTACATGCCCTTCGATCCAGACTACGAGGGAGGCTGAACCGAACACTGCGCGACAGGGTGAGGTGACTGGTATCTCACTTGGGGTGGATGTGGGTTTGACTCAGTCTATCTCAGCTCCTACTGCTGTGGGTTCATCAGCGGGTATGACATTTGTGGCTGAATATCCTTCCACTGTTGATAAGTCTGGTGAGTCTTCAAGAATTAAGAGGGTGATATGTCTAAGCATAGGAAGAAGTGTGATAGGTTGAGTTCTGATTCCTTGTTGTCTTCATCTTCCTCCCAAGTTCTTTGCATGATTCGTCAGCAGGTGGTACAGGGCCAGGAGAAAAAGTGGTTGATAGAGGGGGGCACCGACTTTGGTAACTTTCTCAGAATTGTGGGAGGAGGTACCTAGGTCCCTTAGGAAGAAGATCTGGCAGAGGAAGTATACAGATATCTTTCATTTGCTGGAAGGTCGGAGAGGAAAGAGAAAAGAGAAGAAGAAGAGAGGAAATGGAGTGTTTTCCTGGGACTTAGAAAAAGGTAGTGCATAACATTCTCAATTGGATTTGGTCCTTCTTGCGCTTAGCTAGCATTGTGGGTCATCATGACAGTACTCAGTATGGGTCTTTGTTGGCTTATGCTGATGCTATTCTGGCTGTTAGTAAAGAGTATGAGGGTTGGTCTTGACTCAATTATGATGAGAATTTTCACAACCGTATGGAACAGAACAAGTTCATGTCTTGGGGTACATGGGATGTCTGCCTCTAGCTGACACAGATGAATAGTAAGGTCCCTGCCGCTTTGGTGGGTAACGTGGTTGGGGTAGCTAGTGGATCAAATGGGACCCCTTTTGAGCGGGTCCCGCGTCAGCTGGTGTGGGTCAAACTGGAACTGGTCCATGTGATGTTTGCTGGCATTTCAATCGATCGGCTTGTAACTTCCCAGACTGCAAATTCTGACATGTGTGTTCTAGTTGCGGGGCCAGTCACCCAGTCTCCAAATGTGTCAAGTTATTGGGTGATGGAGCTGTTGGGAAGTCTTTTGAGCGGGCTCCTACTCCAGTGCAGGTAGCTGGGCTGTTGCCTTGGTTGGATGTTTATCCGAAGTTGGATGTTGTGCTTCTTTTGCTCCGTGGGTTTGAGTATGGTTTTCTGATTCCTTTTAGGGGACCGGTTAGAGTGGGAGGGAGAAGGAATTGTCCTTCGGTACCGAAGATGGCAAATATGGTTCTCGATAAGTTGCATGGTGGAATTGGGTTGGTACGAATTGCAGGCTCTTTTTGGAACCACCTTTTTAAGATATGGTTTTGACACCTTTGTCGGTGGTCCCAAAAAAAGAGCCTGGAAAATTTTGATTGATTCATAATTTGTCATTTCCTGAAGGTAGGTCTGTGAATGATTTTATTCCACAGGAGCTTTGTGCGGTGAGATATGCTTCTTTTGGTTCGGCGGTTCGGTTGGTTCAGCGTAGTGGCCCGGGTGCATTGGTGGCTAAGGTGGATATTGAGTCTGCTTTCAGCTCTTGCCGGTGCCTCCGTAGAGTTTCCGCTTTTGGGTTTTTGATTCAATTATTTTTATTACTTTAACAAATCTATGCCTATGATGTGTTCCATTTCATGTGCATACTTCGAGGCATTCAGTACCTTTGCTCATTGGGTTGTGAAACAACAGTCTGGGTCGTCGAATATTGTTCATTATTTAGATGATTTTCTGTTTGTGGGCTGGGAGGGTTCGAGTGCTTGTACTGATGTGTTGAAATGCTTTTTGAAGATTACTGCCAGTTTTGGTATCCCTATTGTGGTGGGGAAAATGGAGGGGCCTTGCACTCGGTTAGTTTTTCTGGGGATTGAATATTCAATTGCAATGATTTTGCGTTTACCCTTTGAGAAAGTTGAAGGTTTGAAGGAAATGGTTGGAAAAGCCCTACACTGTAAAAAGCTGACCTTGCAATAAGTACAATCTTTAGTAGGTTGTTTGAATTTTGCCTGTCGGGTTATTCCCAAGGCGAGGGTTTTCCTGTGCAGGTTGTCGTTCGTGATATCTGATGTGAAGAATAGCAATCATCGTATTCGGATTATGCGAAGGATTTGAGATGATTTGATTATTTGGGATTGGTTCTTGGAAAAATTCAATGGTCTTTCACTCTGGCAATCTAGCACTGTATCAAATCATGACTTGGAGCTTTATACGGACATTGTGGCATCACTTTGCTTTGGCACTTACTGTCAAGGAGCCTGGTGTGCTGCATCATGGCCAGAAGAGTGGAAGTCAGTTGGCACAACAAAAAATATTACCTTTTTGGAATTGTTGGGGATAAAAAGTGATTTTTTAGTGTGATAACCGAGGTGTGGTTGAGGCTATCAATAAGAGAGCTGCAAAATGCTTAAAGGTCTCTGATTTTGTATGTGAGTTTGTCCTCCGTTGTATGGAGTTGAATGTGAACATAAGAACATGCCATACTGGGTCAGACCAAGGGTCCATCAAGCCCAGCATCCTGTTTCCAACAGTGGCCAATCCAGGCCATAAGAACCTGGCAAGTACCCAAAAACGAAGTCTATTTCATGTTACCGTTGCTAATAATAGCAGTGGCTATTTTTTAAGTCAACTTAATTAATAGCAGGTAATGGACTTCTCCTGCAAGAACTTATCCAATCCTTTTTTAAACACAGCTATACTAACTGAACTAACCATGTCCTCTGGCAACAAATTCCAGAGTTTAATTGTGCGTTGAGTGAAGCAGAACTTTCTCCGATTTGTTTTAAATGTGCCACATGCTAACTTCATGGAGTGCCCCCTAGTCTTTCTATTATCTGAAAGACTAAATAACTGATTCACATCTACCCGTTCTAGACCTCTCATGATTTTAAACACCTCTATCATTTCCCCTCTCAGTCATTTCTTCTCCAAGCTGAAATGTCCTAACCTCTTTAGTCTTTCCTCATAGGGGAGCTGTTCCATTCCCCTTATCATTTTGATCGCCCTTCTCTGTACCTTCTCCATCGCAATTATGTCTTTTTTGAGATGCGGCAACCAGAATTGTACACAGTATTCAAGGTGGGGTCTCACCATGGAGTGATACAGAGGCATTATAACATTTTCCGTTTTATTCACCATTCCCTTCCTAATAATTCCCAACAATCTGTTTGCTTTTTTGACTGCCGCAGCACACTGAACCAACGATTTCAATGTGTTATCCACTATGACGCCTAGATCTCTTTCTTGGGTGGTAGCACCTAATAGGGAACCTAACATTTTGTAAGTATAGCATGGGTTATTTTTCCCTGTATGCATCACCTTGCACTTATCCACATTAAATTTCATATGCCATTTCGATGCCCAATTTTCCAGTCTCACAAGTTCTTCCTGCAATTTATCACAATCTGCTTGTGATTTAACTATTCTGAACAATTTTGTATCATCTGCAAATTTGATTACCTCACTCGTCATATTTCTTTCCAGATCATTTATAAATATATTGAAAAGTAAAGGTCCCAATACAGATCCCTGAGGCACTCCACTGTCCACTGCCCACTGCTTGGGCACGTCATGTTCGGGATGAAACTAACATTTTGGCTGATTCTCTTTCTTGTTGCAAGTTGGCCCTATTCCAGAAACATGACCCAGCGATGGATCTGATCGGAGTGTCTGTACCTCCTTTCCTACGGAAATTTGGTTCCCGGAAGCATGGAAGCTGCTCTGAGTATTTTTAGCCCCTTCTACATAAACGGGTTACTTAAAAGGAGCTGACAAGGTGGAGTCTTTTCTTGTAACTTGGGTTGGAGGTGGGACCCTGTCCGTGATATCTTCTTGTTGCAGTTTATTGAGAAAGCAAAGGTTGAGGGGGCTTCAAAGATTGCGGTTTCTAGACAGTTCCTGGGATTTTCCTTTTTTATGCATGTCCACAGTTGGGGATTTCCGATGGGACAATTCTTGGTCCATCGCTTGTTACTGGGCTGGTCCAGAGGGGTGGTGTGGGAGCTGGATGGGCAACTGCCCATTACACATGACATTTTGCTCCACTTATAGGATGTGTTGTCGGGTATTTGCGTGTCACAGTACAAATGTAGGCTGTTCTGAAAGCCTCCAAAAAGTGCAAGTACTAAAGCTAAATGCATTAATGAGCACATGGCTAGGGCTACTAATGGGCAGAATCTTCGGGTTTATTAACCCAGCATTGACCTTTGTAGCAATTCTCTTATCCTTTATGTTCCCAGGTCTGAAACTGATGAAGGGGTTAAGGGCACGTCAGTGGTTTTGCTAGCATTTCCAAGTTCACTTACTTATACTGTTGCTAATTCCATTTCTTTTAGTAGGATTCAGCTGACGGGTTGCTTGAGATTTTTAGTTCTCTATGATCTTCGGCCATTGACCAAATATCAGTTTGAGATCATGTTGCAATCGGGGTTATCTGCTCTTCGTTTGGATGAGAGTCAATTTGGGATATTTCATTCAGAATTAGAGCTGCAACTTCAGCGGCCAGCTCGGGTTTGTCCAGTGACGTGATTCAGAGGACTGGGTGGTGGAAGTCCAATGTCTTTGAAGGGTATGTGTGTCCGGGACCTTTTTGATGTGTTTGTTGTCACGAACTGTGTTCTCTTTGCTGGTTCTGCATGCTGGGAGTGGAGTGCATGGATTGTTGGACATTCATAGGTCATGTGGGCATATAGGCATGCTTGCGAGCGTCCTTATGGGGTGCAGCTGAACTTGCTTCAGCAAGATACGATTGTCCATTGGTTGGGGCATAGAGGGATGCATTGAGATGAATTGATCCCTTGTTTGCATCATGGGCTGGAGCATTTTGGTCAACCACATGTGTTGATAATACATTGGGGGGGGGAATGATTGGGGTAAGATGTCGGGGAACAAATTCATCAGCATGGTCAGGAAAGATGTAATGTCCATTATTGTGTTGTTTTTTTCTGCTGTAATTTGCTGGTCTGACATAATTCCAAGGCCTGCTGAGATGAACAAGAGAATTTGGTGGCAATCAGCAGATTGGTTCTTAGCTGGCTTGGGGGGGGTCAGCATATCAGACATGAATGGTCTTGGGATTTGGATCGGGGTTTGTTCCAGGATAATGGGGTTCACTTATCTTTCATTGGCATGGATTTGTTTTTGAACGCAATGTAGTAGGCCTTGGAAGATTTGCTCTATTAGGGATCGTGGTTGGGAATCACAGGATAGTTCCTACCTATGTCTGTGGCAGGTTGTCTGAGCTGGCTGGGGTTCAGCCTGGTGCTGAATGGTGGCTTGACTTGACGGTGGTCAGGTCTGGATCTTCAGTGGGTACAAATGTGTGCAGTTGTTCCACATGCGGCTCCTTGCTGGGCTGCGACGGGGTGGTTGCAAGCACAACTCCTTGCTGGGTGGTGGCAGGGGTCGTGGGAGTGGATTTTGTGCAATGCTGATAAATTGTCAGGTTGGGTGGCTGGTGGTGTTCATCTTGCTGGTTGGTGGCGGATGTTCACTGTGTGGGCTAGTGATTTCCTGCTTCTGTTGGGCTTGGGCACCTAGTTGTTATGTAAATAAAACTGTGGCCTATTTGATCCTATTTTTGGTGTCAGTGTATTTGTTGCAGTTGTTATTATAAAAGGGCGGATGCTGGAAGAAGTGTACGTCCTGGCTCACTATATTATATCACAGCGGGTATGTACAGCATAAGACAGACAGGGATTCATACACTGATTTTCCAGTCCATGCAAAGAAACAATGTTTCCTCTGAGATGTTCACGCTTAATGTTTCATCTCAACAATGAACTGTTGATTCATCTGGGTCGTGAGACAGTAAAAGGGAAAGAGGTACCCAGGGGAAAACAATGATAATTGTGTGCGTTTTCAAGGCGGCTAAGCAACCATGTACCACGATATGCAGAAACCTATTCCCTTTAGTCACAAGTTTTAAATAATACTTTGCACTGTCCTCATGTAGGAAATCTGCTCCGCAAATCTTCATCACTATTTCTTTATGCTTTAATTCTGCATAAATATTCAGATACAGTGTTCACAGAAGAGAACTTGCCTTGGCATAGAAAGAAAGCTCATGACTTCTGAATTACAGAGTAACATAACAAGGTCAAGACAGAAAAGAAACAGAGTAACAAGAAACAGAACACAGTGCTTATAGCATGGCCCACTGCTAAAGAGTTGTAGAGCCATTTCCATGGGTAAAAAGACTGTTTATCACTATTCTTATTTGAAATATGAACATTTTTAGCAGTGTCCAAACAACTAACAGGAAAACTGTGCTTTAAGAGAGTTTAATAGCCCACATTGCTGCAAAGTCAATTACCAGTGGATTTTGCACTAGTTTACAAAGTGAAAGAACATGCAATGCTTTTGCTTTAAATTATCGTAGAAAAACTACCCACATAACACTTGCAGCTGCTAATTTGTGCTGGTGGTGCGAACATAGACGTAGGAAAGGGTGGGCAATGTGTTTCACCCACGGAAATGAGAGAGCAGCAGGAGAAGTCCCAGTTTTTGGGTGCTTTCAGAATTTAGTGCCCTATAGACATGTGCCCAGGTTTCACTCATACCTTTGAGCACTCAGAAGTTTGTGCATAAGTTGCTAATGTCTCTTGTCATTGTAGGAGTTCTTTTTACCCCCATATAGGGTGGGTAATTTTCTAAAAGTACTCTGTACTCAGAAATGGACTTTTAGAAAGTTACCCACCCTATATGGGGGTAAAAAGAACTCCTACAATGACAAGAGTGCTCAAAGGTATGAGTGAAACCTGGGCACATGTCTAGGGCGCTAAATTCTGAAAGCACCCAAAAACTGGGACTTCTCCTGCTGCTCTCTCATTTCCGTGGGTGAAACACATTGCCCACCCTTTCCTACGTCTATGTTCGCACCACCAGCACAAATTAGCAGCTGCAAGTGTTATGTGGGTAGTTTTTCTACGATAATTTAAAGCAAAAGTATTGCATGCACTTTCACTTTGTAAACTAGTGCAAAATCCACTGGTAATTGACTTTGCAGCAATGTGGGCTATTAAACTCTCTTAAAGCACAGTTTTCCTGTTAGCTGTTTGGATACTGCTAAAAATGTTCCTATTTCAAATAAGAATAGTGACAAATAAAAAGGCACTGTGACAACAAACCAGAAAACGAATTGCTGCCCGCCGCACCCAAGAAAGTATAAGGTCGCAAGGCACAAAGACTGTGAAAGCCACATTTTTTTATGCAGTCCAATGAGCCGTCAGCTCTCACTGGGATATACAGCTTATTTGTGTAAATTGGAAAAGTCAATATGCTTTACTTCACAGGAACCATTAGAAAAATTAAAGATGGCAAAAAAAAAACAAACCAAACCCTTAAAACCAAAAACCTTTTGCAAGTCCTTCACCATGCACATTATGCAGGAAATTTTTAAAGCTATTCACTCCATTCTTCCAAGGCTTTTTGGTTATTATATCAAGCATAACTTGCCCCGCACAGCAGAACTGTCTCTTGCCCAAAACAAGATAACGAAGAGCAGAACATTTCTAGAACTCTACAAAGGAACTCCGGGCAGCCCCACTAACATTACCGCCACCATTTTGCAAATTTTAAAGTCCCAAAGTTATCTGCTAGTCCTCCACCAAAAATACGGCCCACAGTCTACAATGTAACCATATACTCCAGTCCACATTTATTTTAATAAAAAAACATTGTTAGTTCTATAAGCAGCAGCCCACAATTGCCAATCAGAGCAAACATTCTTAAAAGTTTGAAAAACACTGATCAAGCTATAGGCAAAATGGAATTTGTAAGAAAAATGTATCAGTGGAAACATAAAAAAAAAACCAAAAACAAACAAAAAACCCTAAAATATAGGTAAGTCTGTGAATTTTATTAAACCTAACATAGGAAGAGGTGTTTAAAATCATGAGAGGTCTAGAACTGGTAGATGTGAATCGGTTATTTACACTTTCAGATAATAGAAGGTCTAGGGGGCACTCCATGAAGTTAGCATGGGGCACATTTAAAACTAATCGGAGAAAGTTCTTTTTCACTCAACGCACAATTAAACTCTGGAATTTGTTGCCAGAGGATGTGGTTAGTGCAGTTAGTGTAGCTGTGTTTAAAAAAGGATTGGATAAGTTCTTGGAGGAGAAGTCCATTACCTGCTATTAATTAAGTTGACTTAGAAATTAACCACTGCTATTACTAGCAACGGTAACATGGAATAGACTTAGTTTTTGGGTACTTGCCAGGTTCTTATGGCCTGGATTGGCCACTGTTGGAGACAGGATGCTGGGCTTGATGGACCCTTGGTCTGACCCAGTATGACATGTTCTTATGTTCTTAACAATTTGCAAAATCTTAAAATGCAAGCTATTTGTATTAGTTATGAAACACAATATAGCCATGTGAGAGTTACAAAAGTAATGATACGCTAATAGTAACATCTGTACGTCTGCATTGCCCTGCATGATAAAATGTTTCCTGGGACTCGGGCTTCAGCAGTACATTATGCTGCCAAGCATTTCCAAGCAGAGATCTCCAGCTGCGAACAGGATTCCTGTCCGTAAATGTAACTACCTACAAAGCACTGAAACAAACTTTGAAGCTGATATACTAAGGTGCAACTACATAGACTGTTAAGGCACCTTAATTATCTCACATTAACAGCCCTGTTTAATGATATTCTAATCAGCTTGGAGAAAACATTTTCACATTAACAAATAAAACCTTTACTACTCCTCCCTGAGAGGAAGTTGTTTCTTGTGGAAACTGGTCTGCCTTAACATGCACACGTTATAATGCACGTTATTTTACAATTCGTTCATAGGTAATAAGCTTATTTGCAAAATTATTTAGTGCAGTATCTATCTTGCACAGATTTAATGATAATGTACATGAAACTTAAATAAGGTGCATTAAAAGCACTGATAGTACATATAATCGATGTGACACGAGACATTGGCGCTTTTTAATGCATGTTAAAGTGATCATCACTACAGTTTAGTCCTCCAGCCTCTTTGGGCAGGTCATACTGGAAGAAAAGACTTTGCTATATGTGGCTGTGGTAAAGAAAAGCTCAAGAGACCTGGACTTAATTAGGCTCACAGTGCCACAAATAAAAAAAATACAATCTATTTTCCCACAGTGTTCTAGCAACAGCTGGAAGGAAACAGAAAATCTGATGGTAAATAAAAATTAGATAAAGTAATGTGGTTGACCTTTAATTCTGCATAAAGATTTCAAGACCGTCTAGCATGCCCATTTTTCTCTTCTTATTGCAATTCGGCTGATATTACTGGATCTCCCCTTCACCTTTAATACTCTAGATCTGCCATGCTGCCCCTTATTTTCTTGGATTCTGATACTGTTTTGGACCGGTCCACCTCTTCTGGGAGGCAGTTCCATATATTCAACACCCATTTTGAGTACAAATGCTTCCTCACATTGCTCCTAAATCTATTCCCTTCTAGACTCTATTATGACCACCTTGTTCTAGGGCTTTATTTCCATTAAAAATGTTTGCTTGTTGTGCACCATTCATAAATCTGAGGTATTTAAATGCTTCTGTAATATTAATAATTCATATAAATATTAATAAGCAATATTTATATTAATACAATAAATTTGAATATACTGGGATTCATCTCATGCATATTTATTGTGGATATGCTTAAAATCTGACTGTTTGTAGCATCAGGACAGGTTTGAGAAGCATTGCCTCTAGGTCTCCTCCAGAGTATATATACAATGGGGCAGATTTTAAAAGATTTACGTACGTAGGGGGAGGTTACACGCGCCGGGCCTATTTTAGAAAGGCCCGGTGACGTGCGTAAAGCCCCAGGACGTGTCTAAGTCCCGGCAGTTTACTAAAGGGTCGAGGCGGGGCGGTCCAGGGCTGTCCGGGGGCAGGGCCAGAGGCCTCCGATACAGCGGCCATTTGCCACTGTGTCGGAAGATCTTGTACCAGCAGGCTGCCGGCACGTGCAACCTGCGCCTGCCTCCAGGCAGACGCAAAAGGTATGTTAAAACTTTTGGGGGGTTTAGAGTAGGGCTAGGGGGGGGAAAAGGTTAGGGGAAGGGGTGGGAAAGTCAGGCTAGGGGAAAGGGAATGGGGGAAGGCAACGCAGCTCGGCATGTGCAATGTGCACAATTCTGCACCCCCTTGCACGTGCCGACCCCTGATTTTATAACTTGCGCACGCCTGCGCGCGCAAGTTATAAAATCAAGCGTACATGTGTGCGCGCCGGGTAGCACGCGCAAATGTACGCCCGCGCGCTCCTTTTAAAATCTACCCCAATATGTATTTACTTAACCAAAAACACTCACTTAAGCTCAAAACTATAGACAACATTAAAAGCAGTCAGTGAGCCCTTAAATATATTAGACAGCAAAGGAGTAATGGCTTTCTAATCTAGTTTGGGAAGATCAAAACATCTACTGGTGAAATACAATTCACAGACTTCAGATCATAACTAGCACGTAATTTATCAGAGGAACAGAGCATGAAGGCAGATCAAGACTATGTGGCCCATCCATATCTGCTGAGCTTTATAGTCCCTTCCTATCCTTCAAAGATCCGTTGTGCTTGTGCCACGTAGTCTTCAATTCTGAAACAGTCATTGTCTCTACTACCTTTACAGGGAGGCTGTTCCATGCATCCATCACCCTTTCTGTAAATAAACATTTCCTTATATTACACCAGTGTCTACCCCCCTTTCACTCTCATTCCATAACCTTCTTTCTATTGTAATGTGAAAAAAAAAGCATTGCATGCCGTGGAGCCTACCATTTTACACTTTTGGTAGACATAGTTTCAATGCCTACTTAATTTCATATCCTGCTCACTAAAACAATTATGCAAATGAGCTGCCTCAAACCAACTTTTACCAACTACAAATAATCATTTAACAAGCTATGGTAACAAGTAACTACTTACTTTTGTAACTATTGGCCTACAGTAGTGTGATTATTGGTTTAAATTATCTTTCTGAAATGTAATTCTTTAATGTAAACAAATATATATTTTTTAAAAAATTACCTTTCTTAATTTTTCCAGCACTTGCACTGACTGAAACTGATGTTTCCTGTTCTTCTGCACACAGTGTTAAGGCAGTATTATAAGCCTATCAAAGCTGTCTTTCATATTCTTTGCCAGTGTCATATATCTGAGAGTTATGGCCTAGTGTGTCTCTTGGAATTTAATGTGACAGAGTATTTCTGTTCACCTTCCATATAGACCTTTAGGTGCTTAAACATAATCAGTAAGCAGTAAGGGGCTTACATGCTAGGAAATGTAATGAATAACAATACTTTTCTGAGTGAGTAATATTAACAATTCTCTCTGATTCAGTGCAGCCAGTGATAAAACTATTGTAAAATATCTTCTTTAATGGTGAGAACATGAAGCAAATAGTCAGAAAAGTTCCTAGGCAAATGTTCAATAACAGCTCCAACCACTCATTTTCAATTTTTGGCTGCGAAAGGACAGAGATGGTTATTAATATGGCCTATTAATAGCCTATGTCTGAGTCCAGGCCAGGACTTTCAAGCCTAGGGGTGAGGCTTGTTGAGGCAAGCTTGTTGAGGCTTGTTGGCACAAATTTCCCTAAATTAGGGAGAGACTCCATGTCCCTCTTGCTGCCAAAGAGGAGAGAAGGAGTACTAATGAGTGAAGCCAAAGACAGAGCTGAACTGGACTGCTGTACCCAACAGCTGCTAAATCTGTCTTCTGTTTAAAACTGTTTTGTTTTTCTGCCACATCTTTATCTTACTGCTGAAGTTAAGCTTTTTTATTACTGCACGAAACAGTTTTTCTTTGGGAACTGTGGAATAAATGCCCGGTGTGAACCTTCTTCTGTAAGAGCTGAATCTCCCGCTTCCTATTCACCTGTCTGCTCACTGAATGATCTATTAAAGATGGCACCCTCTGGCTACCCCCTGACCTTTCGAGGTGGATGCTCTGGGCTGATCAGTTCTTCCCTTCTGGAGTTGCTTCTTGGGTTTTTCACCTTCTCCTGTGCCTTCCCTTGCATATGCAGTTTATATTAGGCATGTGCAGCTGGAAAAATTTCATTTTGTTTTAAAATTAATTTTGTAGGGACTGTAATTTGTTTCTTTAGTTTCAAAATGAAAAACAAATCAATTTTTACTTTGATGTGTTTTTATTTGCCATTAAAGTAAATGGGGGAAGCATTATAGCTAATTTTCAGCCTATATTGAGCTTCAGAATAGGGGTTTTCTAATCAATTTTTTAAAACTTCTGAGAAGAAATCAACAGAAGGAGGAAAGAACTCCAAGGTATTTAGAAAGAGTGAGAAGACTAGAATGTGACACCAAAAGTGGCATAAATAATCTACGACTTTGTAAAGGAGCAAAGGGGTACCGGCATTGGCAGTGACATCGTAATCCTGCATTGGCAGGATTACGATGTCACTGTAAGATGAGCAAAGAAGCAGAAAAAGTGGGGGTGAAAACCAAAGACTCCAAGTGGGCACCAGCAATATTGCCATAGACTCTTGATGGCATTTCATGTTGCAAACTGGCATTGAAGGTGACATTAGCACATTCTAAGGCAGCATGAAGGGGGACAAAGCAGAAAAGGTGACAGTGAACCTCCAAGACAGGCACTGATACAAGAGGCCAAGCAGAACAAAGAGTGGCTTCAAGGTTCCAGAGCACCATGAGAGTTGCAAAGCAGCTCCCCCAGAATGGCAAGGTGTTAGCTCTGGGACAAGACGGCAACGCACAGTGGCAAAGGAAACGCCAAAGTGTAAGGTTTGGGCATGGAAGCAAAGCTGAGTGGCACAAAGACCCCCAAGGTGAATGGTGAAATTTAGATTTTCTTGTAGAATGGGTTTGCCAAATGTAAAGGTTATAATCACAATTAGTACATCACAAAAGTTTCTCTAATGATTATTGGGTGGTTTTCCAGGAAAGCAGTGAGGGCTGCTTTATTTAGAGCCCATTTCCCACATCATTGAGCTGCCCTCGGCCTGTTCCATTTCCTGATTTTCTGGTTTTGCATGAAATCTCTGGCACTACTCTAAATGTTATCGCATGAATACATCAAAATGGTTTCTCTTCAGCATCTTTTGTGATATGCTATGTGTGATAATAACCACAGAAATAGTCCACCTCTCATCAATTACAGATTCATCCATAGGTCCCCCCCCCTCAATTAGTATTTAACGGTATCACTATCCACATCTCCAAATCTGCAAAAAATTTAGGTATAACCATTAATTCAGATCTTTCATTAAAACAACACATATCCATAATTACCAGAAATTCATTTTATAAGCTTCAACTCTTGAAACGGCTTCGTCCTCTACTTTTCTTTCACAATTTTCGGACTATACTTCAATCACTCATCTTTTCTGGGCTTGACTATTGTAATTCTCTTTATATAGGTCTCCCAGATAACACACTTCACTCACTTCAACTGATCCAAAACGCAGCAGCACGTATCTTAACAAACTCTTCCATAAAAAATCACATCACTCCGATACTTCAATCATTACATTGGTTACCAATTAAATACAGAATACAATTCAAGATCCTGTCCATTATACACTCTCTCATCTACACTCCTAATTCAATTACCTTATGTTCCATTCTCCGGATTTACAAACCCACAAGACATCTAAGATCACTGGACAAAAACCTCTTAGACATCCCATCACCACGACAGGCCCGTCTTGACATCACCAGAAAAAGATCATTCTCTGTCATTGGACCAATCTTATGGAACGCATTACCAGACTCTTTAAGATCCATATCCAACTCCAAACACTTCAAAAAATCCCTAAAAACACATTTATTTCAATCTGCTTTCCATATATCACACACTAAATAACATAACTACTTCTCCATCACAAAGGGCACAACATTATTATTAATTATTGATTAATTTTTTTTTTATTATGTAAACTATTCATTGGTTTAGATTTTTATTTTTATTATATATTTTTGTAATTTTGAGCTTTTATAATTTGATAATCTTTATGTTCTTTTAAATTTAAATCTTTATTTACATTTGTTTTTTATTTAGTTATGTAAACCGTTTTGATTAAACACTGTTTGTAAAGACGGTATACAACCACTTTTAAATAAATAAACCAATAAATAAATAAATAAACCAAACCTTATAGCTTGAAATCACTTTTTGTGCTGCTTGGCCCCTTTATCAATGCCTGACTTGGAGGTTTTTCTGCCACCTTTTCTACTTTGTTCCCCCTTCATGTTGACTTGGGATGCTAATGCCACATTCAGTGCCATTTTGCCACTTGCCACTTGAGATGCCATCAAGCCTCGTGGTGTTCTCCCACACTTGATCTCTTCTTGGTTTGCTCTGCTGGGACTACTGTTTGGTTTCTTGCTGGCACTGCCAGTGTCAACCTTGCCAATTTTGGAGGAGGAATAGCCTAGTGGTTAGAGCAGTGGGCTACAAGACCAGGGTTTGAGTCCCGCTGTTGCTCCTTGTGACCTTGGGCAAGTCACTTTTTCCTCCATTGCCTCAGGTACAAAAAACTTAAGATTGTAAGCCCTCTGGGGATAGGGAAATACCTACAGTACCTGAATGTAAATATTTACATTATCTGCTTTTCCTTTCCCTATCCCTGGCATGATTGTTTTTATGTCACTGGGGATGTGAAGATTACAATGTTTTAATATTTTGCATTAGTGTTGTAATACCCACTGACTATGTTACTACCACGCTGTTGTGTAAAGAACATAGAGAAACTGCTGCACTGAATGCCTCACTATCTGCTCTGCATTACTTCTCTGACACAGACAAGCTTCACAATGTAGCCTGTTATGCTGCACTCTCTGCCCTGCCTTCACAGGCAAACAGAGAATAAATGACTAATTTCAAGAGTACCTAAGATGTCAATCACCAAAAAGGAAAAACAGAACTGTAACTGCAAGCAAAGCAACACAAATCTGCTATGAAACACGGATATTGTAATGCAGCGCAGCCTCACTGCCTTACTCTCTGAGTGACTATTGCTGGCACAGTGAAACTATAAAATATGCCGCAGCAAAATACTTTAGCAAGAACTCAGAGAGTTCAGAGCTATGTTTTCACACAATGTCTTGAGAAGCAATGTAGAGCAAATCTCTGACATGCTCAGTCTTCAAGATCAGTGTGACAGCATCACGGTACCTGGTCTGCAGCGATACATCAAACTGGCTAATTGCTTTGCTGTGATACGTCATTCCTCTTGTCTCTCCTTGACAACATGCTCATCCTCCCCTTCTATGCTGATTGCCTGTTCTACACAGTATAATTTTTCTATCTGTACACATGCACTTATTGCTTTCCTATGATTTATATGAGTCCATTGACTATAATGGCTTATAGAAATCATTCTATTTAAAACAAATGAAATTAATTTAATTCATGAGGTCCCTTCAGTTCATTTCAGTGATTTATAAAAGAAACAAATTGGCCCCTTTTCATTTTGTGTTTCAATTTCATTTTAAATTAATGCACATGCCTAGTTTATACTGCTTCGTTGTGGAACACTGGTTTCCCTGGTGGTTCCCCCATCAAGCTACTTCATACCTGTCTGTCTCATTTCCCTTCTGCTGTACTTCAGATTCCGGGTGTGCTTCTCTTCCACTTTTCTTAACATTGGCAGCCTGCACTTCCGTGTCCATTCCCCCCCCTTCCCACTCCTGGTCCCCACTCCCGGACCACCCAACATATTACACAGACTCCATTTCTGGTGAAAACAAGGCCACAGCATTTATTAACGTCATTAACATAGATTAACCTAATTACATTACCGGTACCCGAGCCGTTGGTGCGTTCAGCCATACTGTAATCCGGGCGTCAAAGCTGGCATCCGCCGTGTTAAGCCAGTCTGCCACCATCTTTCCAGCCCCCCCGCTGTGCCAGAGCCACGGGGCCATTCCTCCAGGCCGCCCACGCCCAACTACACGCACTTTCCTTTACTGAGGACTTCCGGTCTGTCCTGACCGTGTCCTCGAGGTCCCCATCTACCTACCGACTCGGGTACCCCCCGCCACCAGCCTGGGACAGTGCCTGTCCCAGGCCCCCCACCATTACTGCGGCCCAACCTTACTAAACACTCGCTCTAGCGCTTCTTCTATGGAGTTGTTAAATAAATCATAACCAACTTCGGATAAATGTATCCGATCTGGCCGATATAAGCCTAAATATGGCTCATCTGCCCATTCGTGTCTTATTTGATGAATGCCCATCTGCTGGGCCCATAAGCCGAACTGTCTGTTAATCTTCTTTCTGCCCCTGCCCCATAATTTGCTACCCTGCCATTTAATCCTCGGTATGATGTCCGACCATATTATGGTTGTTCCCGGTGTCATCTCCCTAATTGTAGCCAAATCTCTCTTTACCATTTCTATTAACTGTTTGGCCGAATGTACTCCCAGATCATTGCCCCCCAGGTGGATAACTATCGCATCTGGTTGTTGTAATGTGCTTAATCTATGATGCAGATCCACCAGCAGTTGCTCCCATTTCATTCCCGATCTTCCCATCCATTTTAGGCTGACATCCCTCGGAGCCAAGCCCAAGTGTACGCCATATGGTCTTTCCTGCGCCCTCTTGGCTGCCCACCGTACAAAGGAATGTCCTTGTAACCATGCTATCTTCCTTTGGCTCCATGGATCTGCGGGTGAAATGAATCAAGTTAGTTACCCAATTGTGCAAACTCCGGCCTCACATACTGCTTGGCCACTGCCGATTGCCATCGACCAATCTTACGGATGGTTTCCATTGGTAAACCCGCTTGCGCTGCGCTAGTTGCGGCCCTGATTCGGAATGAATGTGTTCCATACTCCTTCGGGTGCAACCCTATACTTTCTAATACCGCTGCGAACTGAAACTTTGTCAATGGGACTCCGACCCTATGCACCAGCAGATGATCCCCGCCCTTAGGTCTTATTCGCAGATAGTTCCTTACGTTCCGTACTGGGCAGGTTACCTATGACCCCACCGCTGCCAATTGAATTTCCACCCCTTTTGCCTTCTGATCCGTTTCTGATTTGTGTACCCATAGTCTGATAAGCTGGTCCTGCACTTGGACATTGCAATACAGTAATCCGTTATTCCCCTTACCTTTTTTGGATGGCGCCACTAACTCACTAACCCTTAAAGCAGCAAAAAATGCTGTGCAGAAGGCCACCCTAAACAATACTGCCTCGAATGGCTCAGTACATACATGCTTCACCGCATACCACAATCTCACCAATACCTCGTGCGTTATCGGCCTTCTTTTATCGCCTTCCCATGCTACCTCCCTTGCCCAACCTGCTAGCAGTTTCTTAACTATGAAGAAGTTAAGCAGGTCCCCTAAACCTTGTGCCTTTGTGAAGAAGGCAAAACCAGCCAACTGGTTTATCATGGCTCCTCTAGACAAGCCTGACTCCTTCGCCCACGATATGAACCAAACTATCTGTTTAGCTTCTACTACCCCTGTCGCACCTCCCTGCCCCTGAAGGAATTCTTGCACCCTTGTGTAACCCCGGCAGTAGGCTTTCCATGTCGCTGGGGCAACAGACACCCTCAACAATCCCCGCTCGATCTCGTTCCAATCCACCATAAATGGTCCGGTATTAGGACTCCCTCCTCCTCCGCCTCTGGCACCTGTTGGCGAAAAAGATCCCACTTAGCCCTTGAGAGTGCATCAGCCACCTGATTCTGGGTACTGGGTACATGCTTCACCCTTAAGGTCATGTTCAAACGTAGACTTTGCAGCACCACTTCTCTCAACAATTCCGCCACTCGTGAACAGCGGGCAGCCTGCTTGTTCAGCACCCTCACTACCGCCAGGATGCCACACCAAAAAACTATCCGTTTGTTGTGCAACTTGAGTGCCCACACTGTGATTGCTACCAATATGGGGAAAAGTTCCAGGAACGTGATATTCTTTACTAAACCTCTGTCCCTCCATGGGGCCACACACCAGGCGCCCTGACAATAGGCCCCAAACCCCCATCCTCCTGACGCGTCTGTGAATATATCCAAGCCCCTGTTTGAAACCGTCTCCTCCTGCCACATTGATATGCTATTGAAACTGTCTAAAAATTCCAACCACATTACTATTTCAGCCCTTATTGGTCATGCTATTCTAATATGGTGATGCGGGCGCCTCACCCCCTTTGTTGCGTCTGCCAACCGCCTCAAAAAGGCCCTCCCCGTGGGTATTACCTGGGACGCGAAATTCAAACTTCCTGTGATGGATTGCATAGTGGCTAGTGTGACCTTCTTTGATGCCAATGTCTGTCTGAGCATGTTCCGTAGCTTGAGCACTTTCTCCATCGGCAATCTCAATGTCATGGCCTGCAAATCTATCTCTATTCCTAGAAAGGACAAAATGGTCGCCGGACCTTCTGTCTTTTCCTGTGCTAAGGGGACCCCGAAATCCTGGGCCATCTCCTGAAATGTCGTTAGTATTCATGCACAGGTGTTCTTGTTGGCCGGTCCCACGAACAAAAAATCATCCAAGTAGTGGACCACGTTGCCGTTCCCGGCCCTTTTCTGGAGTGCCCAATGCAGGAATGTGCTAAACATCTCGAAATATGCACAAGATACAGAACATCCCTTTGGCATACATTTGTCAAAGTAGTATCGACCGTTAAAGTGGAAACCCAGTAATGGGAAGCTGTCAGGATGTACGGGCAACAATCTAAATGTGGACTTTATATCGGCCTTGGCCATTAACGCCCCTTGCCCACATTGCCTTACCAGAGCAATTGCCGCGTCGAAGGACGCGTATTGCACCTTACATGCATCCTCTGACAAGTGATCATTCACAGAGTCGCCTGGAGGATATGACAAGTTCTGAATTAGTCTAAACTCCCCTTGTTCTTTCTTAGGCACTACCGCCAAAGGTGACAACATCATATCCTGGAAAGGCGGGTCCACGAATGGACTCACCATTCTGCCCATTTTGATTTCTTTACTAACCTTCCGTTGCGTGATGTCTGCATGCCTAACTGCGGAAAAGGAATTTCCTAAACTTGTGCTCTTAATTCGCCCCTGAAAAGGTATGCTGAAACCGTATTGAAAACCCTCCCTAAGGGGGAGCATCAACTCGTTTAGGGTATTCTGCCAGCCATTTGGTGATAGTTCCCAATTGTATGGGTGAAGGTACCTTGCTGAAAGGATTATTGCTTTCCTCCCCCGCTGCCATTTCCCTCGGGCCCTGGACCTTTCTTACAACATTTGCTTGCCGGATGTGGTGCGACACACAGGGAACACATATATTTAAATTTACATTCCTGAAAAGTGCATCCTGCCTTGTTGAATCTCCAGCATACTTTGCTATTTCCACTTTCTCCCCATGAACCACTCCCCGGGGTTGCTAGCCCGTTGCCTGCCTTTCCGGTTCCGTGTGTCCCACCTATATCGAGGACCTTGCTGGTCATCTGCCGCAAACATAAGCCTACATCCTGCGTCCCCCATGACATGTTTCTGTTGTCTTTCATCTTATCTCTAAACTTTTTGTCATAGTTTAACCAGCACCAGCCTTGATACTTTTTGTAAGCCTCCAGTATTGCATTTGCATAGCTAAGCATGGGTGCATACTGGGACAGGTCCTCCTTTCCTATGACACTAATCATTCGTAAATAGGCTCTGGCCCAATTAATGATGTTTTTGGGACCTTTACTTCTCCCCCTTTTTGCTCATCCTTCTTTCCCTTCTTCTTTCTCTCAGATGCACCTTTCCTGCCTTCTAATATAGAGAATCTATCTATGTACTCTCTCTTCCTTATTTTGCTTCGCAAGGCCCTCGGGACACTTTCTCACAACTCTGGTAAAGGAGGCAGCGCCGTTGCTGCTGTCGTGCCCACTGCTAGCCGCTTAACCATCGCCGAGGCCCCCTTTGCTGCCTCGCTCCCAGAGTCCTCCTCTGACGAGTCAGTGGTGGATTCGCTGTCCCTTCTCCTCCTCTTCTTAGCCTTGCCTTTTGTTGCTTCGTCTTTATCCCGCTTGCCACTGCTCGCTCCAACTGCTGCCTCCGTCTCAACCTCTTTTCCTGACGAGCCTCCCAGCGCTCCTGCCAAGCTTGCCTCCTCCATACTTGTGTCCCCGTCTCCGATGTCTGTCACCTCTGCCACTTTTGCGCTGCCACTACCCTTCGCGGTAATCCGTCTCCTAGGTTATCGGCCTTTATTGGTTTGCCTCTCCTTCCTTTGCGCTGACTTGTTCCGTTCCTCTGCGCCAGTGTCCCTGTCCATTGGCGTCGCTGTCCCTCCAGGCGCTGCGATCTACAATGGTGGCGGTACCTGCCACCATGGTGGGTACATGTGTTGTTGGTAAGGCTGTGACATTGCTGCCTGACATGGTGGGGCGCCGTACTGGTTTCCTTCCTGCCCACCTTGCACCGACGAATCCGGGGCTGCGCCTGATGCTTCCATCGCTGGCATGGCCCCTGGCCTCATCATGGGCCACATGGGCCAACCCCACTGTGGTGGGCTGCCTCGCCCCACCTCGGGCTGCCCTCCTGTTGTTCCTTGATAACTGCCTTGCTCCTCTGGTGTTGCCACCGGCTGCTGCCTGCGTCCGTTCTTTCCTACTTGCATCTTCAGTGCCCTTGCTGCCGCTCCTGCTCCCTTCTGGCCTGCGGTCTCTGTCTCCTTTCGGCTCCTCCTCCTCCCTCCCCCGTGTTTGGGGATGGTTCCTCCTGAGCTGCTTGTGGTCCTGGGACTCTCCGCTGCCTTGCCCCCCCCCCCCCCCCCCCGTGCTCCCCTCCCTGCCATGCTTGAAACCAAATGCGCAAGGGATTTTTTTTTTTTTTTTTTTTTACTCACAGTTCAAGGTTGCCCAGGGGAAGTGCTAACAAGGTCCTCTTCAAGCTGTTAATTTGTGCTTTGTCCTTTGTTTGCCGACCTTCCGTGGCTTCTTTGCAATCTCTGCTGTCCTGGAGCCCTCCTCGGCACAAAAGAGGCGCCTGCACCTTTAAAATTCTTTTCTCAGCCTTCCTCCGCCCCACTCGAGCTTCCCCACGTGGCCACCGGCCAGAGCTCCGGGGGCTGCTGCTTCTCCCCACACCACATTGCAGTAAAAAGGCAGCTGTGCCTTTAAATTCTAAGTGCAGGTCTCCGGGTCCTCCTAGGCGGCTACTGTAGTGCCTGCACACTTTTATTTGTTCTCGCAGCTCGCTTCGCGGCTTGGTCGAGTTTTCGGGCCTCCTCCGGGATCGCTGCTTGTGCGTCCGAAAATGCGAGCGCTGGCCAGGTAAAGAGGCCGGGCCCAGCGCTTGCCGCAGTTTTGGAGACCTCAGCCTTGCGAGACCCGCGAGGCTGATATCACTGCATGATGACGTGCTGGCCTCGCCATGCCGCACGCATCATCCCTGCCCCTCCCCCGGACCAGGGTAGGGTCGTTTGCCGACGCCGCGGGTACGTCGACCCAAAAGGTGGGTGGGGAGGCCCTCCCTTCCGGCAAGCGCCATGTTAAGGGGGGGGGCCCCCTCCCCGAATGTTGCGAGTCGGCCCCATTTTATAGTTCCCTGTGGTGGTAGGAGATGAAACATTGGTCCCTCCCATTCCAGAAACTCTGTATAGTATTCTCCTTTTATTCTTCTATTAACTTTAGCACTTTTTTCTTCATAACCCTGGGATGTTTGCAGTCTCTGTCTTTCCTCCTGCCATACTAAGTTATTCCATCTGCCTGAGTTTACCTCACTCACGGGCCGATACAGTAAAGTCCGCGGGAGAGCGGACGAACGCCAACTCTCCTGTGCGCGTGATTCAGTATGCAAACTAGGCCTGGCGGTAAAAAACAGGTAAAAGGAGGCGCTAGGGACACTAGCGCATCCCTAGCACCTCCTTTTGGATTGGAGCAGCGGCTGTCAGCGGGTTTGACAGCCGACACTCAATTTTGCCGGCGTCAATTCTCGAGCCCGCTGACAGCCACGGGTTCGGAAACAGGATGCTGGCAAAAATGAGAGTCTGGTTTTCGACCCACGAGCTGCAGGCTGACTTCAAATTTTATTTATTTATTTATTTATTTTTAACTTTTGGTAACTTTCGGGACCTCCGACTTAATATCGCTTTTCTGTGCATTTTCCTGGTGCCCGAAGAAATTTCTGAAAGTAAAATGCGCAGCTTGGCTGCACATTTTCCTTTCTGAATCGCGTGGGAATACCTAATAGGGCCATCAACATGCATTTGCATGTTGCGGGCGATTGGACGAGTGTTTTCAGCCCC
Source organism: Rhinatrema bivittatum (assembly GCF_901001135.1). NCBI lineage: Eukaryota > Metazoa > Chordata > Amphibia > Gymnophiona > Rhinatrematidae > Rhinatrema > Rhinatrema bivittatum. The sequence continues at coordinate 717,634,802 of NC_042615.1, read as the reverse complement.
TTACTGAATAAGGGGTAATGCTAGCGCATCGAAAATGCGCATCCAATCGAGGGTTAACAGTGTGCTCCGTCGGAGCACACTGTACTGTATCGGCCCGTCACATTGGTAAAGTGACTACTTGTATGTTATTGAAATATCACTCCTATTGTGAAAGTTCAGTGTTTTGATGCCATTGCTAAAAACGTTCAATCTTTTTCTACCATTACTACCAGTACTTATCACTTCTATAGTGCCATTCATGTACACACCATACAAAAACACATTATGAGACAGTCCTCAGTAAAGCTTACAATGTAATTCAAGACATGAAAATTGTTAAAATAAATAAGGCTGTGAGAAGGAAATCAGGTATTAAGATTTAAAAGCAGCCTTAAAAAGGTGGGTTTTTAGACTGGATGTGAATAAGGATAGAGAGGGAAAATGACGCACCAATTCAGCAAGACTATTCCAAGAATGCGGTGCAGCCAAGTAGAAAACAAGGAGTCAGGAGTTGGCGCTGGATGAGAAGGGCATAGATAAAAGTGATTTGCCGAATGAGCAGAGTTCACAAGGAGGGGTATCAAGAGAGGTGAGAGGTAATGAGGAGCTGCAGAGTGAAAACTCTTGAAGTGAGTAAAAACAGCTTGAACTGTATGCAGAAACTGATAGGGAGCCAATGTAGTGACTTGAGAAAAGGGGTTATATGGATGTAGTGACTTCGGTGAAAGAAAGTTTACACAGCTGAATTCCATGCATTAAGAAAGGTGAGAGGAAGGCAAAACAATTACCAGCATGTTTAAAAGGTGAGGAGAAAGAGGTCATTTTTGCCCCCAAAAAATCCTTCAAAAATTGGAAGGAGCCATCTGAAGAAAATAGGAAAAAGCATAAGCATTATCAAGTTAAGTGTAAAACATTGATAAAGCAGGTAAGAGAGAATTTGAAATTAAGTTGGCCATAGAGGCAAAAACTCATAATTAAAACTTTTTAAAATATATCCAAAGCAAGAAACTGGTGAGGGAGTCAGTTGGACTGTTAGATGACTGAGGGGTTAAAGGGGTTTTAGAGAAGATAAGGCCATTACAGAAAGACTAAATAAATTCTTTGCTCCTGTGTTTACTAAAGAGGATGTTGAAGAGATACCGGTTCTGGAGATAGTTTTTAAGGCTGATGATCCAGACGAACTGAACCAAATCACTGTGAACCTAGAAGATGTAGTAAGCCAGATTGACAAACTAAAGAGTAGCAAATCACCTGGACTAGATAGTATGCACCCCAGGGCTCTGAAGGAACTCAAAAATGAAATTTCAGATCTATTAGTTAAAATTTGTAACCTAATATTAAAATCATCCATTGTACCTGAAGACTGGAGAGTGGCCAATGTAATCTCAATATTTAAAAAGGGCTCCAGTGATGATCCAGGAAACTATAGACCAGTGAATCTTACTTCAGTGCCGGGAAAAATAGTGGAAACTATTCTAAAGATTAAAATCACAGAGCATATTTAAAAAAAAGACACGGTTTAATGGAACACAAGGCAAGACTTGCCTCACAAATCTACTTCATTATTTTGAAGGGGTTAATAAACATGTGGATAAAGGTGAGCCAGTAGATGTAGTGTATTTGGATTTTTAGAAGGCGTTTGACAAAGTCCCTCATGAGAGGTTTCTAAGGAAACTAAAAGTCATGGGATAGGAGATGGTGTCCTTTCGTGGATTACAAACTGGTTAAAAGACAGGAAACAGAGAGTAGGATTAAATGGTCAATTTTCTCAGTGGAAAAGGGTAAACAGTGGAGTGCCTCAGGGATCTGTTCTTGGACCGGTGCTTTTCAATATATTTATAAATGATCTGGAAAGGAATATAACGAATGAGGTAATCAAATTTGCAGATGATACAAATTTATTCAGAGTAGTTAAATCACAAGCAGATTGTGAATCATTGCAGGAGGACCTTGTCAGACTGGAAGATTGAGCATCCAAATGGCAGATGAAATTTAATATGGAGAAATGCAAGGTGATGCATATAGGGAAAAATAATCCATGCTGTAGTTACACGATGTTAGGTTCCATATTAAGAGCTACGACCCAGAAAAAGATCTAGGTATCATAGTGGATAACACCTTAAAATCGTCAGCTCAGTGTGCTGCGGCAGTCAAAAAAGCAAACAGAATGTTGGGAATTATTAGAAAGGGAATGGTGAATAAAACGGAAAATATCATAATGCCTCTGTATCACTCCGTGGTGAGATTGCACCTTGTGTACTGTGTACAATTTTGGTTGCCGAATCTGAAAAAAGATATAGTTGCGCTGAAATGATATAGGGGATAGAACAGCTACTCTATTAGGAAAGGCTAAAGAGGTTAGGACTGTTCAGCTTGAAGAAGACACAGCTGAGGGGGGATACTTGCCAGGTTCTTATGGCCTGGATTGGCCACTGTTGGAAACAGGATGCTGGGCTTGATGGACCCTTGGTCTGACCCAGTATGGCATTTTCTTATGTTCTTATATGACAGAGGTCTTTAAAATCATGAGAGGTCTAGAACAGGTAAACGTGAGTCGGCTACTTACTCTTTCGGATAATAGAAGGACTAAGGGGCACTCCATGAAATTAGCAAGTAGCACATTTAAAACTAATCGGAGAAAATTCTTTTTCACTCAATGCACAATTAAGCTCTAGAATTTGTTGCCAGAGGATGTATTATTGCAGTTAGTATAGAAGGATTTAAAAATGGTTTGTATAAGTTCTTGGAGGCGAAGTCCATCAAGTGCTGTTAATTAAGTTGACATAGATTATAGCCACTGTTATTGATGGCATCAAGCACATGGGATCTATTTAGTGTTTTGGTACTTGCCAGGTAATTGTAGCCTGGATTGGCCACTGTTGGAAACAGGATGCTGGGCTTGATGGACCCTTGGTATGACCCTGTATGGCAATTTCTTATATTCTTATGGACAGATTATAGTGTAGAGAAATGATTCACTGGGATAACTGTGAGAAACAGGCTGTAGGTAAGTGGGAGGTGATGAGATAGTGAACAAAGAGTTCTGGTGATGTTTTCTGAATAGAAGGGATGGATTTTGGTGATGTTATAAAGAAAAAACATTTTAAATTTTTTTGGATATGTATAGAGAAGGAGAGAGATGAAGATGACCACAAGGTTGCAGTTTGAAGGGAGGATAATGAGTGGGAGGAAGACAGTGTTACCCACATTAACAGAAAAAGAGGGAAGAAGGGATGTGAATTTGTTAAATTTAAGATGGCAATGGACCACTCAGGCAGCAATGTCAGACAAGCAGGCTGAGATTTAGGAAAGGATTCCTAATGAAATTTTTGGTGCTGAGAGGTAGATCAGCATAAAGATGGTACTGAGTCATCAGCATAAAGATGGTACTGAAAACCATGTGAAGAGCACCAAGGGAATTAGTATAACAAGAGAAGAGGGGCTAGTACAGAATCATGTGGTACACCAGTTGATAGTGGGATGGCAGCAGACGAGAATCCATCATACGACATACTAAAAGTGAGAAGGGAGAGGTAAGAACAGAATCCTGAAATCCAAGTGAGGATAAAGTATCGGGGAGCAAGTGGCAATCAACAGTGTCAAAAAGCAGCTAATAGATCAAAGAAAATAAAAATTAAATAAAGGCTTTCCATTTTAGCTATAAACAGCTCATTGGAGACTTGAACAAAGACTGTTTCTGTGGAATGTGAAAACCAGACTGGAGTGGATCAAGAATAACCTCAGATGAAAAAATATTCAAGACAGCAGAGGTAAGCAGCACATTTGAGTAGTCTGGATGTAAAAGGAAGGTGGGAAGAGGGAGACAGGAAGATATTTAGGAGGGCAGTTAGTGTACAGTGAGGGTTTTTTAAGGAGTGATGTGATCACAATATGTTTGAAGGCAGTGGGAACAGACACAATGGAAAATGATAGCAAGAGGATGTGACAGATGAAGGGATAACTATAGGGGGAAATATAGCTGGTGAGCTGGAATGGAGTCAGAGGAACAAGTAATGCACTGGTCAGAAGAGAGATGAGAAATTTCCTCTTTTTCTACTGTGATTTCAGAAAAGGAGGAGAAGGTGGAGGGTCAGAGGAAAAAGAGAGGAATGAAGAGAGGGAGGAGGAAGGGAATGGGGGAAGGTAAAGGTGACCTAGTTGAGAATTCAAGACTAATTCTGTGAACCTTGTCATGGAAGAAGTCAGCCATAGTTTGATCAGAAAGTGAAGAGAGTGTAGGAGGAAAAGGCAGTGTGAGGAGGAAATTTAATTTGGCAAAGAAACAGCAAGATTGGAGGCAAGAGAGTAAGTCATATGAACATATTATCTTGCTTGACACGTACAATAGTAGACTGAAAGGTGGTCAGCATGAATTTGAAATGTATGAAGTCAGCATAAGAACAGAACTTTAGACAAAGATGCTCTGCAGAGTGACACAAAATGTACTGTAGACAGCAAATTTGGATGGTGGTGGCTGGGTTTTCATGTGATTTATTGAACAGATGAGGGGAAGAGCAAGGCTGCCTACAGCAGAAGAGAGTATATTTTTAAAAGAAATAAACTGACCCAGTGGATGGAAGAGAGGCAAAATGAGATGGTAATGGAGATGATACAAGGGTTGATAGCCTGAAGATTCCAAAAATACTAGTGATGACTGGACAAATCTGTAGGAGAGGGAGAATTGTGGGCATGGACCCTTGGGCTGAGGTGGAGTTGATGTTACCTCAGGGAGAGGCCCTGAAGGGTTCCACCATCAGCAGGTGGAACTCGATGAGGAAGTGAAGCAGAGGCCCAAACTGGAGATTCACCTATACCAGCCCTCCCTTCCCTCGGGTTGTCCTTAGGGTGCCGTGGTTGGCAGGTCTTAGGTGGGGGTCTCTGCTGATGAGATGATTCATCAAGCTGACTTGGTCGAAGTAGAGAATGAGGTGAATCCAGAGGCAAGCTATGGTCTGGGACAGGCAGCAGGCAAGAGAAGTCCAGAAGGTAGGCAATGTTCAGTACCGGTGATGTCCAAAGGAACAAGGGGATGGATAGGCAGGGCAAGGAGCAAGACAGGAGGAGAGGAACACAGAAGAACAGAAGAGATGAAAAATGAATAACTGAGAAACAGAAGAAGGACCACGGAGTGAAGACAAGACAAGGCCACAGGGACTGAAGACACAATGAGGGCTACAGGAGGAGAAAACACCAGATGCAGGAACTCGAGAATGATGGCAAGGATGCTGAGGCAACTCACACTACAAGGCTGTAGGGAGACCTGTTGCTGAGGTGCTGGTGGAGTATCTGAGGAGGCCTTATATAGGCCAGACTGTGTAATTTCATCCAGAGGCATCTCCTGGATTTTCCAACCACAGGCCCTTTAAGAGTGTAGAGGTTGGGTGTGTACACAGTGTCCAGCCAGGGAGGAGCGGGGCCCAGCACGATCGGCAGCATCCTGCTGTAACAAGGCATGGCGCCCTGCCTTGCAAGCAGTCTGGCAGCCTCAGAGAGAGAGAAGTGGCTCAGGGTTAGAGGTAAGTGCAGCAGTTCATGGGGGAGCCCAGCGGACTGCCCAACACTTCAAGGTGGCTCAGTATTAATGTTATCAGACAATGGTCAGAGAGGAAAAAACTGAAATGAAGACAGATTCAGCAGATGGAAGAAAGGACTAGGTGAAGGTAGCAGCCATACTGGGGGGGGGGGGGGGGGGGGGGGGGCAGATCAGAGCTGGAGTCAAACAAGGAGGTTATGGCAAGGAGGTTTGAAGTATAAAATCAGATGGGTCATTGGCACTGAAGACAGCAGCTGTCCAAAACCATTAAAAAGGCCTACTGCATGAGGTCTATGAGAGAAAAAACAACTTTTAAGACAGAGGGCAGGAACTGAAACAGAATCCTCAGATGAAGAAGATAAAGATCATGAGAGATTAAGAGCTCATGAATGCAAGCAAGATTATTGGAATTAGAGCATACATTCCAGAAGGAACATAAGAAAGGGAGAATGAGAGGGACTAGGGAGAATTGATAAGATTGGAGGGGTAATGATTTCATGCACATACTTGGGGTGAAATTTGCTTTGGAGGGACAAGATTAGGATTTATATTCCCAGCTGAGAGGAGGAGAAGGAGAAGCAGGGGAATATAGAATAAAGTGATAGAGATGTGACATCACTGATGAGGATAAAATGCTCTCAGAGTGTGGTGATGGCTAGATGAGGAATTAAACTTTGAGACTCAAGAGCAGAGGACAGGACAGAAGACAGAATGGTTGGTAAGGTGAAGAACGTAGAGAATGGGGACAACAAACTTGATGGCAATAGTTGTGTGCAGCAGAAAAAAAGATGAGGAATATTAGCATTAGGATAGTAGATGTAGTGGAATCATAGGAAATATAGACAGGGAAGAATCTACTAATCCAAGGTAATACTATAGCACAGAGTTCCTGGCCATCTGGTGGAAGCACGTGGGTTGTAAACTCCACAGAAATAATGGGAGAAATATGCAGATGTACTGCAAGCTCCCCAGTACCTGGCCAGCTGCTCAAGGATCATGGAGTGGAAACAGCCCAGGCCTGAGACAGCTTCCAAGATCGACCATCAAGGCAGCTGGGAAAAGTATGCATACATACTGCAGCCTCCCTAGTATCAGGCTGGCTGCTCAAGGAATGCAGGGTGGCAGCATAACAACATAAGAATTGCCATATTGGGTCAGACTAAGGTCCATCAAGCCCAGCAACCTGTCTCTGACAGTGGCCAATCCAGGTCGCAATTACCTGGTAGATCCCAAAAAGTAGATCTAATTCTTGTTACTCACTCCCAGGGATAGCAATAGCTTTCTTTAATCTACCTGGCTAATAATGTGATATGGAATTCCTCCACGAACTTGTCCTCTTCTATGCTAGTTGCCGTGACCATATCCTCTGGAAAAAGATTGCACAGCTTGACAGTGTACAGAGTTAAAAAGTATTTGCTACGATTTGTTTTGAATTTGCTGGTTGTTAGTTTCATGGAGTGTCTCTTTGTTTTAGTATTGTTTGATAGGCAAATAAACAGAAAATATTATATTGTCTCTGGACTGAGCCATGGTGCAACTGTACCTTGAGTATTGTGTGCAGTTCAGGTCGCCCTATCTGAAGAAAGACATAGTGGAACTAGAAAAGTCGCAGAGGAGGGCAACAAAAAATGATAAAGGGGATGGAACATCTCCAACGATGACAGTCTATGCAGGCTAGGGATCTTCAGCTTGGAAAAGAGACGAATGAGAGGGGTCATGATAGAAGTTTATAAAATCAAGAGGGATAGAATAGGTAAATAAGGGACTGCTTATTCTCTATTGCTTTTCAGATCATTTCTAACATTCTATTTGCTTTTTTGACTGCTGCTGCACCTTGAACAGAGGATTTCAATGTATTGTCCACAAAGACTCCCTGGTCCCTTACCTGGGTAGTGACTCCCAACACAGAACCAGCATTCTATACTCGTAATTGGGATTATTTTTTCCTATGTGCATCACTTTGCACTTTTCTACATACATTTTATTTGCCATTCAGTTGCCCAGTGTCCTAGTCTCAACTAATTTTATTGTACATTGCTTTGATTTTTGCTTTCAGAAAAGCGATTAAGACGACAAGTAAACTAAACAATGTCCTTCTGCAGTTCTTTATGCAGTCTATACATTGAATTAAATAAATAAAATAAATAATCCACTGCTGTTTTAACAATGTTGAATAATTTTCTGTCATCTGCAAATCTGACCACCTCACTTGTCATTCCCTTTTCCAGATCATTTATGAATATGTTAAACAGCGCAAATCCCATTACTGATGCCTGTAGTACTCCACTAATGACTTTCTCCATTTGGAAAACTGCCCATTAACTTTCTAGCCTTTTAACCAGTTACCAATCCACAACAGAGTACTGCCTCCTATTCCATGACTTTGTAATTTCCTGAAGAGTCTCTCATGAGGGACTTTGTCAAACGTCTTCTGAAAGTACAAATACACTACATCAACTGGCTTATCTTTATCTACTGTTTATTTACACCTTCAAAAAATTTTAAAATATTGGTAAGACAAAACTTCCCCTTGCTAAAACCATGTTGTCTCTGCCCCATTAAGCCATATGGCCAGTGATTTGGTTTCTTCCATTTTGCCCAGTACCAACGTCAGGCTCACCGGACTATAAATTCCCAGATTGCCCCTGGGGACATTTTTAAAAATCTGTATCATGTTGGCCACTTTCCAGTCTTAAGGAATCATGACCGTTTTAAATGAAAGGTTACAGATTACTAGTAACAGTTTTCCAGGTTCATGTTTTAGTTATTTTAGAACTCAGGGTGGACGCTATCCAGCCCTGGTGATTTATTTCTCTTTAGTTAGTCAATCTCATCTATTATATCATCACAGATATTTGTTTTAATTACGCAGAATCTCCACCATTAAAGAATGTTTTAGGTGTGGTTATGTTCCCAACAGCCTCCTTCATAAAGTCCAAAACATAGAATTCATTCAATTTTTTTGATATTTCCTTGTCCTCCCTGAGCACCCTTTTTATCCCTTGGTCATCTAGGTTACCCAACTGACTCCCTCACAAGCTTTTGCTTCAAATATACTTGGAAAAAGTCCTTATTATTAGTTTTAGCCTCACTGGCAAGCATTTTCTCAAAGTGTCTCTTGGTCTGTCCATTCCCTTTAATCATTTTTGTTGCCCTCCTCTGCACCTTTTCTAACCCTGCTATGTCTTTCTTCAGATGGGGTGACCAGAAATGCACACAATACTCAAGGTGTGGTCGCACAATGGTTTGATATAGAGGCAATGTGTTTTATTCTGTTTGTTTACCCTTTCAACTAATACTAAAACAAGGAAAAGACTCCATAAAACAACAGCCAGCAAATTAAAAAAAAATAAGAACATAAGAACATAGCAAGTTCTTTTTAACACCGCATTCTATCAAGCTATGCGATCTGTTTTATATCTAACTTGCCAGTGCTTATATTCTTGCATCATTTGGGACTACTTTCTATTTTTGAACTGTGCCCTTTTAGCTTTATTTGTCTCCTTTATCTCACTATTTAACCACTCTGGCAGTCATTTGGTCTTCTTTGATTTTTAATACATGGAACACATTTTATCTGGGCTTCCAAAATTATATTTTTAAACAATGTCTATGACTCATGCAAATGTTTAACCTTTGCAACTACTCCTTTTAGTTTTTTTCTAATGTCCTCATTACTTCATAGCTTCCCTTTTTAAAAGTTATATGCTACTGTAGTAGTTTTACTTAATGTCTTCTGTCCAGTGATTATCTCACATTTGATTGCACAATGATCGCTATTGCTTAGTGGTCCCACCACAGTAAATCCTGACACCAGGTCATGCATGCCATCTTTAAGTACCTGCCCCTCTCATCAGTTCTAGGACTTGTTGCTTCAAGAAGCAGTAATATACAACATCTAGAAATGTAACTTCTTTAGCATTCCCAATGAGATATTGACCCAATCAATAGCAGGATAACTGAAATCTCCATGATTGTGCTGCAAAATGTATTTGCTTTTTGCATTTCAGTGTCTGTTACTTCATTTTTTTTCAGATGGCCAGTAGTATACAACCACTGCTATACTCTTATTTATTTATTTATTTATTTATTTATTTAAGGTTTTTATATACCGGCAATCATGAGCACATATCTTGCTGGTTTACATGAAACGGGAGTGCATTAAATACATCAACTAGAACTGTGGTGATCGAAGGAGCAGTTACAAATAACAAGGGTAGCAGAACTTGGATAAGAAGGAAGAGATAGGAAAGAATAAACGGTTGAACGGTATACAAATAAATTAAATGCTATGTAAAAATGGCATGATTAATGGCTGAATATTTGAAGTCCTTGGTTTGTATCTTATTTGAATCTTGTTTGTATCTTATATGAATATTTGAAGGTTTGTATCTTACCCATCACACATGGAATTTCCATCCTTAAGGTTTACACATTGCATTTTGTTTCCTGTAGGATTTTTATCATGTTTGACTCTATGCCATCTTTTACATACTGTGCCACCCCTCCATCAATCTGATCAGTCATATCACATCGTTATAATTTATACCCGGGTATCAGTGTGTCTCTCACTGGTTATCCTACTTCCATCATGTCCCTGAAATGCCTATAACATCTATATCCTCGTGTAATACCATACATTCAAACCCACTAATCTTACTATTCAGACTTCTGGAATTCATATACAGACTTTTTAAAATAAGGGGGGGGGGGTTGTATTTTCATTTCTCTTTGTTAGCAAAGGGGTAGATTTTAAAAAGCATTTACTCGAGCAAAACTGGTTTTTGCTCGAGTAAATACACTTTACTCAAGTAAGTGGGCTTTTCAAAATTGCTACAATATATGCCATTGAATTGTCCATAGGATTTACTCAAGTAAGTGCACTTTACTCGAGTAAATAGCTTTTGAAAATTGCTACAATAGTATGTCACATTTACATGCGTAACTCCTTTGAAAATGACCCCCAAATGGTACAGGCAGTTTAGAGTCATTCACATCTGGGTACTTTATGTCTTCATCTGTCTGAGCTACTTCAGACTTAAACACAACCTCTCTCTATTGGGATATTCTAACTTCCTTGTTTTGCAAGTATCTTTGGAAGATACATTTCTCCAAACCATGTGCTTCTGAGTGACTGCTGGCTTCCCCCCATTGGTGTAGTTTAAAAGCTGCTCTATCTCCTTTTTAATGTTAGCATCAGCAGCCTAGTTCCACTCTGGTTAAAGTTGGAACCCATCCTGTCTGAACAGGCTCTCCTTTCCCCAGGATGTTCCCCAGTTTCTAACAAATCTAAAGCCCTCTACTCTGCACCATCATTTCATCCACGCACTGAGACTCTGGAGTTCAGCCTGCCTCTGAGGCCTTGCATGTAAAACAAGGAGAATTTCTGAGAAAGCAAACCTAGAGGTTTTGGATTTCAGTTTCCTACCTAAGAGCCTCCCCTCCTAAACCTTCCTATGTCATTGGTAGGCACATGTACCACAACCATTGGCTCATTCCCAGAACTCTATAAAATCTTTTCTAATTGGCGCATGAGGTCTGCTAGCTTCACACTAGGTAATCCTCATGCCTACCAGCCATCCCCACTATCTACATTCGTAATGATGAAATTACTCACCACAACAGCTGTACTAACCCTTTTTTCCTGTTGGGCATACAACTCTGGAGGCTCATTCTCGGTGCTAAAGGATAAAGCATCATCTAGAGTGCAGGTCCTAGGTACAGGATCACAAAGGTGAGTCTCCTGCCAGGTGACGTTGCTCCACCAAAGAAGCACAAGGGCTGCTAAACTGGAGTTAGGACCACTCTTCTATGTACCTGAATGTCTCCTTTGCCTCAGCTCCTACAGGTCTTCTACTCTGACCCCCAGAGAACAGATTCATTCCCTGAGAGCCAGAAGCTATTTGCACTGGGTGCACACATGCAACCTCTCACCAACAGATAGATCATACATGCAGCACTCAGTGCAAAAGACTGGATAGCTACCAACTCACTGCTGGACTTCTGTCTGAATCTTAATTTTATTCAATTGCTAAAGTTTTAAAAGCTAATTAAAACTAAAAGAGAATGTCCTGCTCCTCTATAGTGCACTAATTGTTATATACAAATAGTCAAAATATTCAGACTAGCATAAATAAGCCAGAGAATCATTATTCTGCCAACCTGTTTAGGTAACAAGTCTTTTTAAACAGAAATGGTTTAAAATGTCATGCTGGAATGGCACCGTCCACTAGGGTGAATGTGCCAGACGCCTTCATTTGCCGTTGAAGATCCAAATAAAGAAGAGGATTCAAAGAGCAGCTTCCAGGCTTGGGCTCTGAGCCCTGGGTCTGACACTGAACCAAGGCGCTGGGTCAGATTACAGCATCAGGCCTGGGCTTGGACTCCGGCCTAGGCTGAGAACCAGGCTTCGGGACCCGGCTACCAGGTCAGGTTGCAGCTTTGGGCCTGTGTCCGGGCGCTGACCTAGGCCGAGGCCCCAGCATCGGGACCCGGCCTTCATTGGATACCCAACGGATCAGGCAATTTATTTATTTTAACTTCTGGGGATTGCGCTCAGGCCTAGGCAGCAGCCCCTGCTTTGGACCTCAGTCTAGGCCCAAGGCAAGGCCCCAGTTTCGGGCCTAGGACAAGGTGCTGGCATCGCATTTGGGCATAAGTCACGGTTCCTGCTATGGGCCTGAGCCTATGCCCTAGACAAAACCCAACGAATAAGGCTAATACCTACTCCTAGGCCCAATGCATTAGTTTAAAATAAAATGAATAAATACGGTTTGTTTCATTTGGGAGGACCCCCGATTCAGTTCAGGGCCCCCCCAAATGAAACGAATTAGCCTTATTCGTTGTGTTTTGCACTTTCATTTTAAATGAATACACACCCTTACTGCACATGCGGGTAGTCCTAAATATAGGATTTATAACCTGAAGGTTTATAGTTCTCTTTTTATTTTAGTTTTAGGGCAAAAAAACGAATTAATGTCTTTGCTTAACTTCTCAGACAAAAGAGCTGCTTTTTTGCAGCAAGATAAAAAAAACCTCTGAGCTGAAACCATACTTTGTGACAGTTTGGAGGGCCTATCAGGGGCTACTACAATAAACTCACTGAGGCCGATGCAAAAAAACCCCGCAGAAAGCGGGCACTGAAAAGTCAGCGCCCGCTTTCTTAACGCACACATGGCACTCGCAAGGGAGCGCCATGTTATATTGAAATTACGGGATCACGTTAGCAAGGAGGCACTAAACTGCAGTCCGCCAGTTATGAAAACCGATGCCGAGTTTATCGGCATCGGTTTTCATAACGCAGCTGGCCGGTTATGAATGCGGCCAGCTGAGGTTTTTTTTTTAACTTTTAAAAGAAGTACAGAAAAGTAGTTTTTACTGCTTTTCTGTACTTCTTTTCAATGTGATCAGCTATTAATGCCCGCTCCAAGCAGGCGTTAATAGCTGAGCGATAAATGTGCATCTGAGACACACATTTATTTTTTTGCATGCGGAGTGAATGAGTAATAGGCTCATTCACATGCATTTGCATGTGATGAGCGCTTTCCCATTCACTCTGCGTCAGACGCACGTTAAATAGGCACTAATCCCCCTATTGCATTAGGGGGTGGATTATCGCCTATTTAACCTGTGTCCAACTGTGGGTTATACAGTGCGCTCGGCTGAGTGCACTGTATTGCATTGGCCCCTTTAAGAGGTGACATTACAGCTAAGGACTGATAACAAAGCTTCTGTAGCTAATGAAAAGAAGAACCTCCTTCTAGTTGCTGGCCTCTGGTTAGCCTCCAGACTCAATCATCAAAGATTCTAGTCCTAGCTGAAATATACTCAGGCCAAATCAGTAAAAATCGCGGGAGAGCAGGTGAGCGAGACCCTAGCGCCTCTTTTTGGACAGGAGCGGCAGCTGTCAGCAGGTTTGACAGCCGACACTCAATTTTGCCGGCGTCAGTTCTCAAACCCGCTGACAGCCATGGGTTCGGAAACCGGACGCCGGCAAAATCGAGTGTCCGGTTTTCAACCCTCGAGCCGCGGGCCGATTTTAATTTTTTTTTTTTTAATTTTTGATTATTTTTAACTTTTGGGACCTCTGACTTAATATCGCTATGATATTAAGTCGGAGGGTGTACAGAAAAGCAGTTTTTACTGCTTTTCTGTACACTTTCCCGGTGCTGGCAGAAATTAACGCCTACCTTTGGGTAGGCGCTAATTTCTGAAGTAAAATATGCAGCTTGGCTGCACATTTTACTTTCTGTATCGCATGGGAATAACTAATAGGGCCATCAACATGCATTTGCATGTTGCGGGCGCTATTAGTTTCAGGGGGTTGGATGTGCATTTTCGACGTGCTATTACCCCTTACTGTTTGTCAGTGGTACTAGATAATGGATTTTTTCAGTGTATGTTATAACTTAATAAGCAAATATGTATCCATATTACTGATATGTTAAATGTGTGTGCACTTATTAAAGAGGAAGAAATAATCTAATCTAATTTGCCAACAATATTTGTTCATCTTGACAAAACACAACAGCTCCGTGCTGCACTAGACACACTCCCTCTAATTATTAACTACAGCATGTTAACTGACAATTTCATGTCCTGCACAGCATCTATGATTTATTATGTTAATAATGTATAAATTTAAATAATTTCACAAGGAACTATGACATGTGGCTATGTAAAATATTATGCCCAAGGCTTCCATCTCCTGCAGCACATCAGGATTAAATTCTGCAGTGATCCTGTGGCAGACTTACATAAATTTGCGTATATTTTATATTACTTAAAACTCACACCCAATTTTTGTAGAAAATCTTTCACTTTTAAACCATCCCCTGAAAAACAAGCTTCAAATCTTATTCACGAGATGGGATCAATGAATCTCTTTTTTCGCTAACTTTTCCCTCTTTTATTTTTCACTCATATTAGATTTTCTCTTTCATCATGCTTACTACATTCTTCCACCTATCCCGCCCCTTCCCAAGCATGCTTTTCCCCCGTGTCTCTCACTCCTGCAGCCTCTTCTCCTCCTTTTAGTCTCTCCTTCTTTTCTCACTTTTTTGGTGTGATTTCCATCTCCTCCCCTACCTGCTTTCCTTCTTCCCTTCATCCCCCTCTTACCTCCTTGTAGGTCCTATTATTTCTGCACCCTTACCCCAACACACCCATCTGCTGCCACCGCCCTCTGATACACCCCTCCCCTTAGACATGCAACCTTTCTCCTTCAGGCTCCTCTCATTTCTTGGAGCAAAGTACTAGGCTAGGGTAGTGGCAGGCAAGCAGGGTCGGGACACAGTGAGAACCTTCTCCTTGTCCCTTGGATGATCTTCCTTTGTAATCAGGAAGCACAGCAGGAACAGCTACAGAGATCCTCCTTCTGTATGCATTGGGGGGTGAAGGGCTGATGTGCACGGAGCAGGAGAGAGATCTTGGGGTGAGAGTGTCTAATGATCTGAAGTCGACGACGCAATGAGACACAGATAGCCAAAGCCAGAAGAATGCAAGGCTGCATAGAGAGAGGAATATCTAGTAAGAAAAGGGAAGTGATAATCCCTTGTAAAGGTCCTTGATGAGGTCTCACCTGGAGAACTGTGTTCAGTTCTGGAGACCATATCTAAAAGGAGATAGAGACAGGATGGAGGTGATCCAGAGAAGGGTGACCAAAATGGTGGGTGGTCTCCATTGAATGACTTACGAGGAGAGGTTGATGAACCTGAATATGTATACCCTGGAGGAGAGGAGGAGCAGGGGTGATATGATACAGACCTTCAGATACTTGAAAAGTTTTAATGATCCATGGTCATCAACAAACCTTTTCCATTGGAAACAATTTAGTAGAACTAGGGGTCATGATTTGAAACTCCAGGGAAGAAGACTTAGAACCAATGTCAGGAAATATTTCTTCACTGAGAGGGTGGTGGATGCCTGGAATGCCCTTCTGGAGGAAGTGGTGAAGACAAACTGAGAAGGATTTCAAAGGGACAAGGCTAGAGAATGGGAATAAATTTAAAAAAGCTTGGGTGTAACCTGCACGGAGCGGCAGTTACTACCCTGGGAAGCTTGCTGGGCAGACTAGATGGACCATTTTGGTCTTTTTCTGCCATCATTACTATGTTACTATGTGATCTGATTACCAGGGAAGAGAGGAGACAGCGGAAGGTTGTTATTTTAAATGTGGGGATCTTTCATTATGGCTTTTAATAAGTGGAGTGTGCTCTATTCTGGGGATATCAATGGCTAACCCATGGTGAGTTTAAGAGGCGGAGGAAGGGGGAAAGAAAAGAAGCAGAAGAAAACATAAAAAGAAGAGCACTGGTGGATTTTATTTGTGTTACGTTGTATTTATTGCTTTAATGGATGACTTTTTGTTTACTTTTTATTAATTTGATGCTTGTTATATATTTTTAGATTGCATTTTAACCTGGAACCATATATGTCACTAGCAACTGCACCCGTTCTACGCCCGGGCGGCGAGTATTTTTATTGGTACATATGCTCTTGTATGGAAGCGTTAGCTGAAAAGGAAAAACAAAATTGTTTTCACCCAGGGCAAAGGACATGGAGGCACATTTGCTAAAGCCATGGCTGGCTAAGTTTATTTGGCGAAAACGTCTTTGTACACGACATTACTTTAAGCTGCTGTTCTTGCATAGCTCCTCGATGTCGCTGCTGGCTAACGGCGTTAGCTTTGCGTTGCTCTTGCAGCTGCTGTTGTGACATGGCCGCTCTACGGCGTCATTGAGCTTCAGCATGCCGGGGTTTTTTTGCTGCAATTTCTTCAGCAGTTGGTGGTTGCTGGCGTTTCGGAGGCATATTTCCTGGAAGTCGCTGCTGGCTATCGGCATTAGGTTCGCGTTCCTCTTGCAGCTGGTGTTGTGACATGGCCGCTGTATGGCGTGTTTGAGCCTCCAAGGCGGCCAGGGAGCCACCTGCGCCATCTATCGGCGGGCTGGGGAACACGCGCGAGCACTGACGGACACACAACCAAGCCCGATATATTATAGCGCCATCTATCGGCGGGCTGGGGAACATGCGCGAGCACTGATGGACACACTACCAAGCCAGATATATTATAGCGCCATCTATCGGCGGGCTGGGGAACATGCGCGAGCACTGATGGACACACTACCAAGCCCGATATATTATAGCGCCATCTATCGGCGGGCTGGGGAACATGCGCGAGCACTGATGGACACACTACCAAGCCTGATATATTATAGATTTTCAATATTTGTGTTTTAAATATTATTAATATTTCTACTGTAATCCGCTGTGAACTCTGCAACAAGCAGAATATAAATCAAAATAAACAAACAAATATATCTTACTATGGGAGTTGAGAAGCTGTTTGTAGTTTTAGAAGTGTCGGCAGTACCAATTAAGAGGAGGAGGCCAGGAAGCAAATTTGCTACAGTTCAATGGCAGAAGACAAATTCCACTGCAAACGGTCAATTAATGGCTAACTGAGGCCTTTCAGTATCTCGTGAATCATATTCCAAATTTCCATGAGAAAGTCACTTTTCTGCCAGTATGTGTATATCCATTGTTTCTTCTCCTAGCTCTATATTTAAATAATTTATTTTCCGCCCACGCAGACCTACCATGCTAAGCGGAGTACAATAAAACTTAATACACAATATAACAAAATAAAAACAGTAATTGGCACATCTCTTATAATAGCCTTCAAGTTGCTCTCCTTCCAGAGATTGTACAGAGACACAAAAAGCGAAGTACTGCCTCTTCTATAGCCATCCTCTTGGTTACTGAAATAACTTTTCAGCATTCTATCAAAATGAGGATATGAACCATGCCTGTTGGGTTTGAATTAGTGACAATAAGAGTTGAGTCACAGCTGACTTAGGTACTTGTAAACTGGGCCAGGAAGATTCATATCAACTGTAATATAAACAAGGTCTTTATCAGGATTAGTCTGAATAAGCAGTCAAATGGGTCACATCAAAAGTGAAATAATTTCACCAATCCCTAGTACAGTAGCTAACTAAGGGGGTCATTTTCTAAAGCTAGCACACATGAAAAGGGACGTTTCGCATGCGAAAAGTCCCTTTTCGTGTGCGATAGCTAAAAAGGGGCGGAGTTGGGGCAGACGCCGCAAAGACAGCATGGACTGTGAAAAGGTAAGGAGCCTTTTCGCTTCCAATTTTGCGCCCTATAGCACCACTGTTCTGTCCCCAGTAAAGGGTACATGTTTGTGTCTGTATACATTGCATCCCACCTGTGTTTACTACAGCCCCTCCCTCCTGAGAACTCATGACGTTTTCTGTAACCCAGGACAAAAGTCTGGGAGCCTTGCCTTTAAAGGGAGTTTTGCCTTTAACAGAAGCCCCCTCCCCTCTGTTCCTTCCATTGGGAAAGGGTCTGCATGCCTTCTCAATCTAACTTGGGTCTTCTTAGGGGTCTCATTGGTTGAAGGGACTACCCTTCATGCCCCCTCCTGTGTCACATGGATCCTAGGCTCGCTACCATTGGATCTCGCCCCTAGCCCCAGCTTGTGGGGACCCTTCCTGTAATCACTCTCCAAGACTGTGAACCAGTCTGAGCCACGCCATGTAGAGGACGCACGTGCCTGTAACCTCTGTTACACGAACAGCTTTTTTACATTTCTCCTACCGCTTTAAACTCTAAAGACTAATCAGCTTCAAACCTTCGTCTTCTTACCCTGCATCTCAAGAAACCTCCGTTCCTCCCTCTCCCACCCATTTCCAGCCAAAAGGATCTTCGTCTGAGGCTACCTCGAGTTGAATCCAATAATTGTGAGTAATGGAAAAATTATCTATGCAATAAATGATTCATACTTAAAAGATCTTTGTTTGGATACTGATTAAAGGAGGAAGGTTAACTGTCTGGATGAGGGGACTTGGAAAGTTCTTATTGAGCCAGAACAACCACCTTTTATGATGGTGCTATTGGTGCGATCGCTACCGGCTATTGCAGGCCCGCCCCCCGCTTCGCCCCCCCTGCCCCCTATACCGCGCGATTCACGATGCCGCGGTATGTTAGAAAATCTAGGCCTAAAATTGGCAAAATCCCATAGAAAGAATAGTAAATAATAATTAATAAATAATAATAAAGTTCATTGATATAATCAGTAGTCTTGTAGGGAATGCCTGTAGAGGATGGGAAGTTTCAGAACAGTCTGCTGCATTTTATGGGAACACTTTTTCACATAAAATCAAATATTCGCTGACCATGGATGATGATTTCAAATTGAAGTAAGTATTTCACTGCAAAACTTGAAGATGTATATTACTCCTTCATAGAGGTCAATATTTTACAATATGATTTGTGCAGCTCTTTGGCTTTCACTGTCCTGAGGCAAGCTAGACGGCTCTTATCCATGGGAGGAGGCAGAGAGAAGAAACATCTGGCTTTACAGGTCAGGAACACTGCAGTTTCCCTCTGCTCACTAAAGCCAGTCCACAAGAACATTGTGAGCTTCTGAAGATAGTTTTTCACCCTGAAAAATTAATTCAGGTAATTGCAAACTTCAAACAAAGCCAGATTTGTTTTACAATCCATCCAAAAGCAATATAGCAGGAACTCTTCAATATAAATCACATCTTACAAATGATTAAAAATGAGAAAAATTAGAGTTAACTATCTCAGAAGGCTATGCAAACTCAGGAGAAAAATAGAGAGGTCTTCTACTCGCACCAACCAGTTTTCCTTTGTCCCAATCCAAGATGCAATTCAATAAAATGGTATCCATGCAATATTTGTGCATCAGAACCTCAATCCTAGATAAACCCAAACACTTTACTATCAGGATTTAAGCAGGAAAATCTTCCAGAGAGAATGGGTTTACCCTGCCAGTCTTGTAGGTAAGACATCACTGTCTTAATCTAGAAGCAAAGACTTAGCATATGGCTATTATTCTTTCTTCTGAGAGAAGCTTCTGCATCTCTTTACTGTCTTTGAGATCCCATATGTTATTCCTCACTGCTCTCTAATTTAGAGGTGACTCAACATCCCTCTAGCGTTCTTATAATGCACCTGGCTGGTATAATAACATAGTAAATAACAGCAGAAAAAGACCAAAATGGTCCATCCAGTTTGCCATGCAAGTTACCCCATGCAAAAATATTACACCAAAAGTTATCACAGGTTACCCAGCTTCTTCATTTCCATCCTATAGCCACTAGGGATCTTCTGTGTTTATCCCACACCCTTTTGAATTCCCATTGCCATTCTTGTTTTCACCACCTCTTCTGAGAGGGCATTCCAGGCATCTACCATCCTTTCCATGAAAAAAACATTTCCTGACATTATTTCTAAGCCTACATCTTGGAGCTTCATAGCATGTTCCCTAGTTCTACCGCTTCCTTTCCACTGGAAAATGTTTGGACTCGTACACTATTAATACCTTTCAGGTATATAAAAGTCTGCTTCATATCCTCGTTTTTCTTCTCCTCTAGGGAATACACGTATAGATTCTCATGCCTCATCTCATATTACGTGCAGCCCCACACTCTGGACCACTTCCATCCTGTTATGCATCCCATCCGCGCCCGGCCCACGCCTGGGCCTGCTCACCTTCATGGTTCCACGGCAGGTCCTGGGTTGGCCTCCCTAGTGGATGCTGCTAGCACTTCCAGGCCCCGGCGTCCCGTGGCGGCAGTAGCCGGGTCTTCCACTGCGTACCAGGCCTCACGCTGGAGCTCGGCGTCCTCGGCTGTGTCAGCCACGGCCTTACTCATGGACCGCCCAGCCTCTTGTAGGGCCAAGGGCGGGTCCTAGCTCCGCAGCATGCCCTGATTGATTCCCCATTATAAGGAAGTTATTGCTTGAACTTCCTTGCCTTGGCAATCGGGTTGACGTTTGTGCTAGATTGTCACTGCGTTTGTTGCTTGCTCCTGTCTCTTGTTCCAAGTCTCATTCCAGGATCCTGCTGTTCCAGTTCTGTTCCTGCCTTGTTCCTGCTTCCTAGTACTCCAGCGTCCTCCTGTTCGTCTACCCAGGTAGTACCCCGGACTGTCTTACTGGTACTGACCTCGGCATGTTCCTTGACCTACCTGCCTGTCTGCTGCCTGCCTTCTGACGCCAGTCTGTTCCTCGACCTGCCTACCTGTATGCTGCCTGCCTCCTGACTCCAGTCTGTCCCTCGACTCGCCTGCCTGCTGCCTGCCTCTGACCTCAGTCCATTCCTCAACTCGCTTGCCTGCTGCCTGACTCTGACTCCAGTCTGTTCCTCAACCTGCCTGCCTGTCTGCTGCCTTGCCTCTGACTCCAATCTGTTCATTGACCTGACTGTTCTGACCTCGGCCTGTCTGTGACCTTGTCTGACCTCAGATACCTGACCTATGTCTGCCTGATCACTTCCCTAGATTCTGGCTCTGTTCCTCGCCTTGTCATCACCCACGCTCTTCTGGTCCTCCTTGTTACATCGGACATCCTGCTTCGAACCTGACCGCGCTCTCCCCTTTTGCCCGTGGGCACGCCAGACTTCCACCTTCCCAGAGACCCTGCGAGGCCCACCTAAGTCCAAGCGGCCCGGGTCCCTACAGGCTCCTCCCAGGGGGACCCCGGGCTTCCAGTGGTGAAGCTCTACCTAGCCTCTGTCTCCTCCAGTGCTCCGCCCCTGGGGGCAGTTGCTTCCTGGTCCCAACCAGGGAGCCGTTCTCCACTGCCTCAGGACAAGGGTCCACCCCTGAGCGCAACACATCCTCTCTCTATCATTACTGAGATAGGGTCTCCAGAACCAAATACAGTACTCCAGGTGAGGCTTCACCAATGCCCAGCACAGGGACATTATCACCTCCTTTTTCCTGCTTATATCATCTCTATGCTGCCAGCCTTAATCACTGACTTGTCACATTGCTTCATTACCATCAGATCATCAGACATTGTCACCTCAAGGTCTCTCTCCCAGTCTATGCACATCAGTCTCTCACCCAGCATCACATATATCTTCTTTGGATTTTTGCACCCCAAATGCATGACTGCACTTCTTCACATTTAATCATATCTGCCAAATATTCAACTATTCCTCAAACTTTCTCTGATCATTTCTTATTCTATCTGCTCTGCTGCAGAACCTAGTTTCCTCCGCTGAAAGACAAACTAACCCTTCTGTGACATTGATAAGAAAAATATTAAATAGACAGGCTATATATACACCATAAATGCACACATTAACAGAGGTATATAAAAGTAGGACAATACTCTTTCTGATTCTGAACAAAGATTTAGGTTTAACTTTAGTAGATGCCCACAGGTAGAGAGAGAGAGAGAGAGAGAGTTACAGATAATAAATATGCATCAGGAAGAACCTGTCATAATAGATAGAATCAATGACCCCCCTGGGTTTAAAGGCAAACAAACCTTTCCTGCTCTAACACTACTAAAGCTCTAATCGTTTTTGACATGAATTATGCTACCCCCATTTACGCCCAGCTTAGTTGTAGGCTGCCCTCTACATGAATTCTGCCTGCATGAGCAACCACACCTGCCTGAAAGAGAAATTACAGAGCAGAAGCAGCCATGCTATGCCTTTATGGTTTCAATCCCCGAAAAACTTTGGCACAGTCTTCTCTTAGCTTTGCACATTTTATGGGCACACATTCTGCATTATCTGGTGTGAGAAAGCTAGGTTGAGTTTTCAGAGGCCCAAACTGCTTTTAACCCCTTAACCCATCTCCTAATTGAATAAGAACTTGTTAAATTCAGGCATCACTGAACAGTGCCTTAAACGTATTGTAAGGCAGTTTCACATCCGCCTGAAGAATTATTTTTAGCAACTGAAAAAATAAATGGATAACTAACTGCTATAACAAATGTCAAACTGAATTACCATTATTATGAACAAGGTATTGAAAATCCGCTCATGTGGGACAAGTGGATTTACTTGGCTGTCAAGAAGGCCTCAGGTTTGGGAGGCACTGGCAACGTCATCTCTCACTGGGGCCCAGGCTGGGAAGGGGAAGGGGAAGCTTCTTTTCCATGGTTGGGAGGCCTGCACTTGCCAGAGAAGAAATGCACTTACTAAGTATACCGGCCCCTGGAGAAACTTTCAAACCCCTGATTGCAAAGCTCTTCCCAAAATGTTATTTTAAATATGCCTTAACTTTATTCACCAGATTCATTTGATTGGGTCCTGAAACATACAGAAATATAGCTGGGGAAGTTACAGGATTGTGGAAATTCTTTTGAGACAGATGTTTCCTTCTGCAAATATTGGGCTTCCAGGTCAATCAGAACTGGCCTATGCGTTAATGTAGGTTCTATGAGGAAAAATATTGATGTACTCTTTATTTTAATTGGAGATACCAGTCTTGATATGTTAGTTTTGACTGAAACATGGCACTGGCGGTCAGATATCATTTTGTTAAATTATTTATGCCCACCTGGATATGCTTTCTTTCATCAGGCAAGAATTAATAAAAATAAACAAGGTGGAGGGGGTTTTATTGGTTTATAGGAACAGTTTGATCTGGGGATGGAGTCTAGCAATGAGAACCTTGCCTTTAGGCTTCATGACTGGTGCATGTGCTTAATTTATCACCCCGCCTCCTAACCTCAGGTAATAGCAGTACCAATTTAATACCGCTGGGGGGATTATTTAGCTGCAGTTACTTTAAAAACTAATAATCTGGTCTGAATATTCACGCCATCTCTTAGGCCGAAGAGCCTTTTAGAAGAATGGCTTGTTTATTGTCTGCTCTTCAGTTGGCTCCTACACTGATTGCCCTACACATGAGGCCAGACATATCCTGGATCAACTGATTATACCTTAAGAAATATGTTGGTGATGGATTGGTTAAAGACTTACCAGTTACGCAGTGCTATGCTCTTTCCATTTTTTAATTGATATTCAGCTAGTGTTGCCTCTTACTGAAAGGAAAATTGGAAGCACCACAGCAATCAAACAGAATTGGACCCTTTTAGTAGAGAAAGGTGGTTGAGGGAAGATAAGACCTCGTCTTGAGTATCGGTATAGTAAAAGAATCTAAATAAATAAATAAATAAATAAGATAATTTTCTATTTAACATGAGCCCGGTAAAAGTTTTTTTCTGACACAATGCAGCAATTTCACACCATTTCCACTCTCCTCTTCTCATTACTCTCTCAGCATTTACTAAGTCATTGTTAAACTTTGGTACTTTCTTAACTTGTAGGGGAGCAGAGCGATCTGTAATCTCAGTTAAAACAGATGAGATTGCTTCTGTTAATTCATCAACTGAAGCAAAATAAATATTGCTGAGACTCGAAAGAGCCATTTCTCTCCGTAAACTGTCCGGTTGAGCTGCTTAAATTGATCTCTTCTCTTACAAAACAGAAAAGGTCCTCTGCATCCTCTTCTGCTGTTAATTGTTAGGCATTTCCTGATGCACTATTGAATAGTTTGTACCTTGTAATGTGAATGATCAGTTTGATGTGGTGGCAGAACCTGAATCCATAAAACGGGATGCTTCTGATCACATTTCTTTAAAGGAAACGGAGTCCAAATTGTGTAAATTAAAAATATATCCATGTTCTTTGAATCCTTGCCCTGCGGGATTGTTCTGTACTGCTAAAGAGATTGTATTACCAACATTATGGAAGGCAGTCGATCAGTCACTGAGAGAGGGAATTTATCCTACCATACTGAAAAGAGCTATTGTATGTCCTGTACAAAAAAAGGGAAATTTACCCATTGAGCTGGGCTCCAGTTTAGCTCAATCTCATATTTATCCATGTATCTATGCTCTGCAAAGTATTAGAAAAGGTTGCTTTACTTCAACTGCCTGAATTTTTAGATAATCAAGAGGTACTGAGGTTCCATCGGTTTGGTTTCGTTGTGGGCATTGTGCAGAAAACAATGATTTCTTTACCAAATTTCCTACTGTGTGGATTAGATCAATGTCATACTGTGATTGCAGTGTTTTTAGATTTCTCTTCAGCTTTTGATTTAGTTAATCAAAATATTTTGTTATTTAGGTAAACACAACTAGGAATTGGATGAGCTATAGATCATTGGTTTGCATCTTCTCTTAATCATGTTATGATTAATCAGGGATGCTCTAACTGGTCTTACTATAAAAGCCGGTGTTCCTCAGGATTCTGTCCTGAGTGCCACATTATTTAATATGTACTTACAACCTCTCTGCCATCTTTTGGATAAATTTGGTATGTTTTATAAAATATATGCTGACGATATACAGCTGTTTTTTCCAGTGCAGGCTGACCCAAAAGCTACTCTTGTTTGGGTTGAAAAGCTTTTATTACATCTTTGGAACTGGTTTAAGGAAAATCAATTGACTCTGGACTAGAGGTTAGTTCAGTTGTCAATCCACTCATTACTTGGCTTTCAAGCATCCCCTCAATATACTTTGTTTTATAAAATGTTATTTCAACTATCCTCATAAACACATCAACCACAGCCTCTCTCATGCAGTTTTGCTTTCTTTCTAATACACACCCACCTCTATACTTCTCCATAAACACAAAGCCTCCTCTCTCATCTACACAAGCACATTCCCAAACACACAACCTGGTATCTCATCCACACATGCACACTCCCAAACACACAACCTGGTATCTCATACACACATGCACATTCCCAAACACACAACCTGGTTTCTCATACACACATGCACACTCCCAAACACACAACCTGGTATCTCACACACACATGCACACTCCCAAACACACAACCTGGTATCTCACACACACATGCACATTCCCAAACACACAACCTGGTATCTCACACACACATGCACACTCCCAAACACACAACCTGGTATCTCATACACACATGCACACTCCCAAATACAGGTGGTTTGCTCTCCCCAGTCTTTCATCTGTCTCTCCTCTGTGCCACCTGTCTCTCAATATGCTGTCCCCTTCCGCAGTGCACTCCTCTCTTGTGCTGCCCTCCTCTCTCTAGTTCCCTCCCTCTTCATACTCATCTTTCTCTCCCTCCTTCTTCCCTCCTGTCTCCCTCTCCTCCCCAGTGCCTACGTCTATCTATCTCGTTTCCTCCTGGGTCCCCTTGTCTCCTTTGTGCCTCTTCTGTCTCTTCCTTCCCTTCCCCCTTCCCCCATGCTCCATTCTCCCTCTCCCTTCCAAATCCCCTTTGTCTTTTTTCTCCCTTGCTCCCCATGTCTATCTTCCTTTCCCTCCCCCTTTTCTCTGTGTCCCCTCTGTTTCTCCACTTTCCTCACCCTGCAACTCTATGTCTTGCTCCACCTTCCCCTCCTCTCTTCCTGTATCCCTCGGCTGGCTCACTGCAGCCTCTCTCTCGGATCTTGACACAGCACTCAGTGAGGGTGGGGGCGAGACCCATAGGGCATTACTGCAGAGATCTGTGTAGCCAGTGAGAGCTGAGAGCTGTGCTGTGCCCTGCCTCCTCTCCTCATCCCATCCAATCACAACTTAGGAAAGGAGGCAAGAGGGCGGAGAAACAGCACAGCTCTTGGCTCTGTCTTTCCCTATTACCAGGAAGCTGTGGGAAAGAGAAACCTCTTGCATAAACCAGATTTTCAGTGTCCGGTCAGTACGTCTGACCAAATACTGTACAGCACAGCCGAAAACCTGGCTGTTGAGTTCAAAACCAGGCAGTTGGTAACCCTACTCTGAACTCAAAGACTGAAGTTTTATGGATTTCTCGAAAGCCTATATCAGAAACCGCTCTTGCTTTTATTGAATTGTTTTATTTTGCTGTTTATGTTTTGTAATGTTTTTATATTTTAAAAACAAGGTCTCTACTTATGCTCACCAAATAACATTATACTCATTAAATACTTTTAAATATCAATTTATTATTATTTCATAAACAATATCCAACCTTCCATTCATTCATCCCGATTCATACTTCAACCAATACAAACACATACCCACAACTCCTGTAAACAATACCCTATGACTCAACCTCTATTATCAGGGCAAAAACCCTTACTTAGAAAGATGTCTAATCAATACCTCAAATGTAATTATATAACTGCATCAATGTAATAATCATTAAAAAGCGATTGTCTCTTTCATTTGCAAAATCACTTTGTTGCCGTGAGACCTTCACAGTCCCCCATACTTTCTATTACAGGTGTCCTCCAAAACCTATCTGGCATGGATTCTTGAGTCTGAATGTTAAGTGAATGTTGCTATTGCTCAATGACTGAAGATCTCTGCCCCTTATCCATCCACTCCCCAACCCATCTTGCCATTGCAGTATTCTTGGCCACAACCAGTCCAGGGAGCAGAAGTCCTTAACTTGATATCAAACTCAGGTCCTTCACATGGAAGTGCCCAGTATGGTAACTGAACCACCAGACTGCCCCTGTAATATTTTTATATTGGTTGTCATAACAAGGTGATATATGCAGAATATATCAGAATACATCTTTTACTGACTGTGCATATTTACAGCAATGTTTGTGGATTATGTGAGCCATTTGTGCCATCATATGGAGAGCCTGGGCTTGTTTCCTATGTCAAGTCTTCTGGCCAGGCCTTCAGGTAGGGATTCCATGGAGGAAGCATCAATATTTATTTTAATTAATGGTACTGAATATTTGTTTATGTTTTGTACTTATGGTTTTACATGTCAATATGAATGTTAAATTGTAAACTGCCCAGTACTGCCGATAGGTCGTATATCAATTTTTAAATAAATCAAATAATAAATAAAGATCCTGGGGGAAGGAAATCCAGCTGTCAGGCTAAAGCAATATCTAATAGCCGGATTTAAGGCCCATAACAGTAGGACTAGAAAGAGCTATGGTATATGTCATGGTCGGAGCTGACATTGTAATGACTGTGCTAGTGAATTAAGAGGTATTATAAAATAGGGAAGCATCCCCAGGTAGTTGCAGAAGGTGGTTTAAGGTACCGGATCCAGTCCTGGATCAGTTAGAAAACCAAAGGCATGGGATTCAGGTGGAATTGATGAGAGAGAGCATTTCTCTCCCTCCCCCACGCCACCTACCAGTGTCACAGTCTGCCTCCCTTCTCCTCCTCACCCCTGGCTGAGCCACTTACCCACTTTCTATGCACATTTCACTAGATTTCTCTGGCACAAGTCCAACACGTTTTGTCAATTATATGCTTCACCTTCACAAGTTAGTTTTCTAACCCAGTCTCTTTTTTTTACTTTTATGCTATCAGCAAATTAACAGAATGGCTGGTACATCAGAGGCTAGTGCAGTTTCTGCAATCTGATGGATTACAAGATACCAGGAGCATGGCTTTCCCATAAGTAGGTCTTGCCGTTGGAATCTGATCAATTTCTTTGACTGAGTGACCACAGATCTGATTGGGGAGAGGGCTGTAGTGTACTTGGATTTGAGTACCGCCTGTGACACAGCTCTCCATATGTGACTTATAAATAAATTGAGCACCCTTGGTATGATCCTAAAGTGATTGACTAGGTTAGAAATTGTTCGAGTGGGAGGCAACAACAGGTAGTGGGTAAATGTAGTTCACTCCATGTCATGGGATCAGCCCTTGAACCGATTTGTTTCAACATTTTCATGCATGACGTTGCAGAAGGATTATTTATTTATTTAGACATTTTATATACCATCCTTCCATATGATAATCACAACAGTTTAAAGAAGTAACATTCATAATTATTAATCAATGTCTTGACGATTTACGTAGTGTTCCTAAGCAGTAATGAACATATCTCTAATGAAATGAAATGTTCCAATATATATTAAATTGCTTACTAAAGATCTAAGATAAGGCAGGTATTACATGATGATCATATAACAAATATCACATGATATTCTGTACATTGTTTTAAGATTCTTATGTTCACTCATGTTTTATTCCTCATGCTTCCATTTATATCTCTCATCTATCTTGTTATTGTAGTTCTTTATATTCTGATGCTTTTAATTTAGGCTATATAGATTGTTGAATAGCCATGTTTTTAGTTCACATTTAAATGTCTTCCTATTTGGTATCACCCGTAACATCTCGGGTAGTGAATTCCAAAGCTTTGGACCTGCTATGAAAACACACAGGGCCGGATTTTAAAACCTACGTGCGCGGGGTACATTTATGCACGCTACCTGGCGCGCACAAATGTACAGCCGCACGCATGTTATAAAATCCGGGGTCGGTGCGCGCAAGGGGGTGCACACTAGTGCACCTTGCGCGCGCTGAGCCCTAGGGGAGTCCCAATGGCTTTCCCCGTTCCCTCCGCCCCCCACCACCTTCCCCTCCCTTCCCCTAACTAACCCGCCCCCCAGCCCTATCTAAACCCCCCCAACCTTTGTTTAATAAGTTGCGCCTGCCTCCGGCCAGGCATAGGTTGCGCACGCCAGACGAGTGCCAGCGCACGATCCCCCAGCACGGCCGCTGTGTCGGAGGCCTCTGCCCCTTTCACAAAACCTCGGGACATATGCGCATCCCGGGGCTTGCGCACGTCGCCAGGCCTATGCAAAATAAGCTCGGTGTGTAACCCTTTTAAAATCTGGCCCACAATCTCTTACTTAAGTCAGATGTGTATAGTGGGAATAATCAATAGTCTTTTATTTTGAGATCTTAGTGTTCTCTGAGGTGTGTATGGTTGTAATGTCATGCCAATCATAATATTATTACTAGAATGTCCTGCTTTATGAATAGCAAAAGAAACAAATTGGGACCATCCCAAAGCTTCCATTGTCTCTAAAAACATGTCACAGGCTACAGTTCTAGGTGTTTATAAAACAAAGTTGTATGAGCTTTTAATTATTGAATATTCTATTTGTTGGCTGTTTTGACTTTTTTTTATTAGTATGGTTTTATTATTATGAATATTTTATATTTCTTGATTTTTTAAAAATATCTTTATTGTAATTTTCTTATTTTTCCAATAACAAAACAGAGCACATGTACACGCTTTCAGCCTATTTTGATATCATGTGCACGTATACGTGTATATGTAATACAATAGCTGCAGCCATTATAACATAGGCACATATATGCATGCATGGTATCAAATAGGCTGAAAGCGCATACATGTGCACCCTATTTGATATATACGTGCATATGTGCATGCAAATTCCGCTTCCATCACATAAATCGGCCACTGAAGCACGAATGACCCACAACTAGTACACTTCTCCCTAATATAGAGGATTTAAGAAGTCAGGGCAGGTAAGAAAAGGTAATGTTTTTGGCCCAGCAGGGTTGTGTAGGTGTGTGAAGAAAGCCTTTATTTTATTGCTCGCGATAACAGCCACCGTAACAGCTACGACCCATGATAATGGCGGCTAGCCCAGGCTAAAAACATTTTTCCCCTCTACTGCCAAAACAAGATGTTATTTCAGTCATTAAATCTCGCATTAGCGTGTATTAAATTTTTGCGACATGTGGTAGGAAGCCCTTATTTGCAAAAAATGCTAGCTTTTGCATACTAATTATAATATTTGCATACAAACGTGTGACGGTATAAAGATTGCATGTTTATCGCTTGTTAGATCCCTTTTATCATGTGATGAGACCCTAACGTGATTTATGAATGACCCCGATAGTCCCTAGTCTGAGTGTTAGTTCAGTGATCTGTAGCTTGAGTCAGGAAATATTCTAAAACATGAATCTCCTTTGCTATCCACTATGTAAGCAAGGATGATTTATATTTGTTCTATCGTAAATTTCTATAATAGCTAATTCTAAAGTATTTTCATCATTTTGTATTACTGTTTGAGGCCAGGTGCTGACTTTGAAAGAACTGTGGTTCTTTTATAAGACGTCTTAGCTATAAAAAAAAAAATTAAGTCCGTTCCATGAAAGTAATTATTGTGATATGTTCCTAATGGAAGTTATATCCTACTATAGCCAATCATATTTTTAATAAACACATTTCTTGGCTTTCAGCCTGTTTGGTATAAAGAGGAATCATTGAATTGCAGAGCTGGTATAATCGGTATGCTTCCACCTCGTTGAAAGAAAAGTAGAGCTCACTGGTGCCAAATTAAATTATAGCTACTGCTAAAGTTTATTATTAAACAGCAAGAAAATCTTTTTATCATTTTAGGTTTACATATAAAGCAACATTCTGTTAGCCAAAACATTTCCAGACTAATAGAGGCTATTCACCTTAAAGTGTACAGGACTACCATGTAGATTATATATATTCTTTTTTTTTTTTACCTATGTTGCATATTTGCATATTTTAAAATAGTAAATACATATTAAATGTGTTAGATTTCAGATCTGTCTCTTTTACTACTCCCTTCATTTATTGATGGGACTAATTCTTAGATATAGTACAATACTACAGCTGTTGCACTTGCCCAGATGGTAGGAAAAAGCATAGAATGCAGGTAAAATATAGCATCAAATACACATTTCATTGATATTATTAAAATAGCTAGATTTATTTATTTGTTTGTGTTTATAGGCTGCTAATGCTTACAGAAGTAGCTTACAGATCAACATACACAATCCAACATAGAACAATAAAACAAGAAACTAAAATGATTACATTTCTTGAAGTAAATAAAATGCAAAATCTGTAAACAAATTAAAACACTATTAATCAAAAACTTAAAAAGTTAAACCAAAAGCAGTGTTTCTCAAGTATAAAAATATCATAGTGAAAAATGATATAATCCAAATAAAAATAGATTAAAAGCTTGATTAAAAATGTTAAAGCAGATTTAAATATCTTTGGACATCCTGTTACCCTAATTTTCAGAGGAAGGGATATATAGATAGAGAATATTTTTAATATACAATTACTTTCACTTTATATTTCTACTGCTGCTTGTTTGTGGCAGAAAACCAATTGAAGTGCAGTCTGGCATTATTCTAAAAAAAATCTGTTTTATTGTGCGTATATGGCTATTCCAGCACCTTTCTTCTGAAGCTTCTTAGTTGTTCCAAAAACCCTCTTCTGGTGCTCCTTTCTAGATCTCCATTTTTTCTAGCTTTCTAAGGTTCGTCTCTCAACTGTTTTAAGGTGCCATCACTCAGATGTTTTTTGTTGCGTCCGTCGGTGCTAGACAGCTTCGCCCCGTGTGCCTCACCTTGTTCACGGCTCCTCCCGCATCCTTGGGGAAAATGGCTGCCACCGCGTCTACAAGCCGACCTCTCCAGCGTCCCCAGAACGGCTATGGTGCTGCCTCCCGCCATGCTCCTCCCAAGGGCCTACTAGGGTGCGCGCGCGCCATCCACGTATTTATTCCAGCATTGGCACGAACTTTGGGGACGTTCCCCTCTACTGACGTCACGCCATCCGGGTATATAGCCTGTACTTTGTTGCTAGCTCGTTGAGTTAGCAAAGGATTGGTTTCGGCCGGTTCTAAGCTACTCTGCTGCTTCCGTGCTGCTGCTGGAAGCTCTCTCTCTGCCCTTCGGGGTATTGCTAACCTGGGTATCCGCTCCTCAGGAGCCCTCTGCTTTATTTCAGGTGCCTTACAGGGATCAGGTACTCGCTCCTTGAGGGCCTGCTCTCCCTGCCTCGGTGCCACTACCTAATTTCTTCAACCTGGTGGAATCGCATACCAACAGCAACCATCTAGTGAGTTAATCTAACTCTCAGTCTATCTCATCCACAGTACTGCCTTGCTGGGAAACCTGCACCGGAATTCCCCTTTACCAACTGGGTGAGAAGGGTCCCCTCTGCCGAGGGTCCTGAGACTGCTACATTCAGACTACCTCACTACTGCCACCTCTGGTGGTACACCTCAAGCTGTTTAATAAAAGAACTAAACTCTGTATTTGTGCGTCTGTGTTTAGCCCAGTACTGTGGCGCCTCACGGGGCTCCTCCCCATGGGCGTGGTCACCTGCCACAGTACCCAAGAATCCACTCAAACACCGCTTGACCATAACAGATTGCTAACTCCATGGATTTAGCTCAGCTCACCGCATTGCAGGCCATTCCAGGCCCGGCCCAGCAAATCTCCGAACAGCAGAGTGCACTGGAGAGTTTGACTGCTGCATTCAACTTGCTGCACACACAGACAAATTTACCCACCACCACAGGTAAAGAAGCTACACCGCCAGAAGTGATGGTCAAGACTATTGTACCTCTATCTGCTCCTATGCTTATCGAGGGAGGTTTGGAGATATAGAAGTTTTATTAATCAGTGTTGCATGCATTTCTCCCTGCAACCTAGCCATTTCCCCACAGCTTATGCCAAGACCACTTATATCCTTTCTTATCTGAACAGAAGAGCGTTGACATGGGCCTCTTCGCTGTGGGAGCACGAGGATCCTATTCTACATGACATTGAAGGATTCCTCGAGCTATTCAAATCAGTTTTTGATGACCCTGCCCGGTATACCACTGCAGGATCTTTTTTGGTTCACCTGAAGCAAGGAAACAAACCTTTGGCTGACTTCGCTATTGAATTCAAGACACTGGCATCTGAATTATTTTGGGACCCTAAATGCCTGAGGACTCTCTTCTTTGAAGGACTGAACTCTCGTCTGAAGGACGAGCTCACTGCTCGTGAAATGCCCGAGACCTTGGCTGAACTGGTGAAATTGGCAACAAGAATTGATCACTGACTTCGTGACAAGGTTCAAGAGACCAAAACTCCCAGAAGACCCTTCCAGGGTGAAACTCTAGTTAAGTCCACACCCAGGCCTGTTCTTCCGGTTCCAGTTGCTGGTGAAGAAGAACCAATGCAATTAGGCCAAGCCATCTGACAGCTAAAGCGAGAAGAACAAGGAAGAAACTGAGGCTGTTCATGTACTGTGGACAAGCTGGCCATGCTGTTCAAACATGCCCTATATGTCCAGGAAACTGGCAGACCTAAGTCCTGCGGGAGGACTCTTCTTAGGTCTTACTGCCCCCCTCTCCTCTGCTCTATCGTCCTGTATCCTTGATCTGCGGACCTTTGGAGTGCCAGACTCTTGCCCTAGTGGACTCAGGGGCAGTAGGTAATTTCATTCTTCAACGATTAGTGGCACACTTGCGGATTCCCACTACCACTATGAAGTCTCCGCTACTCCTATCTTCAATTCATGGAGAGCCCTTGCCGGGTGAAATAACCCAGCTCACCAAACCAGTCTGCAGACTGGTGCTCTCCATTCTGAAACTATCTCCTTCTTTATTCTAGAGAAGGCCATGCACCCTATAGTGCTGGGGTTACCATGGCTGCATCAGCATATGCCTCAATTCAATTGGGCTACTCTGGAGTTTTCACGATGGGGCCCAGACTGTCATGGTAAATGCCTGATGGAGGTTGCTCCTAATCCCTGCATGCCAACTACTCCAGTGATGCCGGGGCTGCCGCCTCAATATGCACTGTTCCAAGATGTTTTTTCTAAAGAAACTGCAGATGTACTACCACCTCACAGATCCTATGACCGTGGCAGAGAATAAAGCCATGTCCAAATATATTCAGGAAAACTTTCAAAAAGGCTTCATAAGACCTTCCAAGTCTCCTGCTGGCGCAGGCTTCTTCTTTGTGGGGAAGAAGGCTGGAACATTACATCCATGTATAGATTACAGAGGTCTCAATGAGATAACCGTGAAATACCGATACCCACTAACTCTCATCTCAGAGCTATTTGACAGACTACAAGGAGCCAAGATCTTCTCCAAGCTTGATCTTAAAGGAGCCTATAACTTACTTCACATTCGTGCAGGCGATGAATGAAAGACGGCCTTCAACACCCGGGACTGTCACTTTGAATATTTAGTGATGCCCTTTGGTCTGTGCAATGGCCCGGCTGTCTTTCAAAATTTAATGAACGACATTTTCAGGGATCTCCTATACAAATGTGACGTCATATACTTAGATGAATCTTGATATTCTCCCAAGACATGACCACTCATCTGGAGGATGTCAGAAGAGTGCTGCAAAGACTCCGTGAGAATCATCTAAACGCGAAGTTGTCTAAGTGCGAATTCCACAAGGAATCAGTGCCTTTCCTGGGCTACATTGTTTCCAACCACAGGATCCAAATGGATCCACAGAAGCTGGAGAGCAAAAAGAATTGGGCTCAACCCACGGGTCTGAAGGCTCTCAGATGTTTCTTAGGTTGCACCAACTATTATAGGTCTTTCATCAAGAACTACTCCCCGCTCACTGCTCCGCTTACAGCTATGACGAAGAAAGGTGCCAATGTTGCTAATTGGTCTACAGAGGCAATTTCTGCATTCCAGAAACTAAAAGACGCCTTCTCGAGCAAGCCGTGTCTCCATCACCCGGATCCCATGAAGCCCTTCATCGTAGAGGTCTAATGCCTCAGATGTTAGCGTAGGGGCCGTGCTAAGTCAAGCCGGTGAATCCAAGGCCTTACACCCTTGCTCATTCTTCTCTCGTCACTTTTCTCCAGCAGAGAAAAATTACGGAATAGGAGATAGAGCTCCTGTCAATAAAGATGGCATTCGAGGACTGGCGCCCTTGGCTCGAAGGAGCACAATATCAAGTCACAGTCTTCACAGACCATAAGAATTTAGAGTACCTCCACCACCCACGCACAGCGCCTAAACCATAGGCAAGTGAGATGGTCTCTGTTTTTCAACAGATTCAACTTTGTGCTGAAATACCGCCCTGGAGATAAAAACATCAGAGCAGATGCCTTATCTCACTCATTCCTCTCTAAGGATACTCCAGAGGAACCACAACACATCATTGATCCGAATAGAGTCATTCTAACAGCTACTCACCCAGTACCTGCAGGTAAAACCATCGTACCCAAGAACCTCAGAAAAAAGCTGTTAGCAGGGGCTCACGACTCTAAACTGGCTGGATACCCTGGTCAACGCAGAACTCTGTCTAAACTACAAAAGTTTTACTGGTGGCCCACCATGAAGGAAGACATTCTCCTACGTTGCTTCCTGCACAAACTGTGCCAGACAGAAGACGCCACCCAGTCATCCTTCGAGTCTACTCCAACCTTTACCAGTACCAGAAGTGCCATGGACAAACATTGCTACGGACTTTGTGGAGGACTTACCACTCTCAGGAGGAAACAACACAATTTGGGTATCTGTAGATCGGTTCACAAAGATGACTCACTTTGTGGCTCTCCCTGGTTTACCCACAGCTATGGAGCTTGCCCAGCTCTTCATCACGCACGTCTTCCGCCTCCATGGCATGCCTAAGCACATAGTCTCCGATCGCGGAGTTCAATTCACAGCTAAATTCTGGACAGCATTGTGCAAGAAGTTTTGACATTTCTCTCGACTTCACCTCAGCATACCATCCTCAATCTAATGGACAAACAGAGAGGATGAATAGGACACTCAAGCAGTTCATTCGTGCCTACGTGAACACTTTCCAGAATGATTGGGCAGAACTGTTGCCCTGGGCTGAATTTGCCATCAACTCTCATCCAGCAACATCCACTGGATCAACACCATTCGAAGTGGTTTACGGACGACTACCATTGCCACCACTGCCACTCCCACTATCCGTGTCGTCCCCGGCAGCTCAATCTACTGCCGAAGATATTCAACAACTTTGGACTCAGACCAAAGAGATGCTTCTCAAAGCAGGACTTCGAGCTAAGAAAGGATATGATGCTCACCACTACAAGGCTCCAGATTTTCAGCCTGGTGACGAAGTCTGGCTAACCACTAAGCACTTAAGACTTAAAATACCTTCAGATCGCTTCGCTCCATGCTTCCTTGGACCTTTTCCTATTCTCCGACAATTAGGCAATCTCTCCTATAGTCTGAAGCTACCACCTACATTGAAGATTCATAATGTGTTCCACGTCTCACTATTGAAGCCAATGATCCTTAGTGAGTTCTCCAGCAAGACACCTGAACCTACACCAATAGATGCAGAAGAAGACATCGCGTACAAGGTAGATGCTGTCCTTGATGTAAGAAAAAGAGGCAGAGTATGGGAATACCTCCTGTCATGGGAAGCTTATGGACCTGAAGATAACTCTTTGACACCTTTGGCTAATATACTGGATAAAGAGATGCTACAAGATTTCCACAGAATGCATCCTCAGAAACCAAGACCAAGTAGGAAGTCTGGAGGATGCCCTTTGAAGGGGGGTACTGTTGCGTCCATCAGTGCTAGACGGCTTTGCCCCATGTGCCTCACCTTGTTCACGGCTCCTCCTGCATCCTTGGGGAAAATGGCTGCCGCCACGTCTACAAGCTGACCTCTCCCGCGTCTCCAGAACGGGTATGGTGCTGCCTTCCGCCATGCTCCTCCCAAGGGCCTACTAGCGTGCGCGTGCGCATGCCACCCATGTCTTTATTCCAGCATTGGCGCGAACCTCGGGGGCGTTCCTCTCTACTGACGTCACGCCATCCGGGTATATAGCCTGTACTTTGTTGCTAACTCGTTGAGTTAGCAAAGGATTGGTTTCGGCCAGTTCTAAGCTACTCTGCCGCTTCCGTGCTGCCGCTGGAAGCTCTCTCTTTGCCCTTCGGGGTATTGCTAACCTGGGTACCCACTCCTTGGGGGCCCTCTGCTTTATTTCAGGTGCCTTACAGGGATCAGGTACTCTCTCCTCGAGGACCTGCTCTCCCTGCCTCGATGCCACTACCTAACTTCTTCAACCTGGTGGAATTGCATATCAACAGCAACCATCTAGTGAGTTAATCTAACTCTCAGTCTATCTCATCCACAGTACTGCCTTGCTGGGAAACCTGCACCGGAATTCCCCTTTACCAACGGGGTGAGAAGGGTCCCCTCTGCCGAGGATCCTGAGACTGCAACATTCAGACTACTTCACTACTGCCACCTCTGGTGGTACACCTCAAGCTGTTTAATAAAAGAACTAAACACTGTGTTTGTGCATTTGCGTTTAGCCCAGTACTGTGGCGCCTCACGGGGCTCCTCCCCGAGGGCATGGTCATCTGCCACAGTACCCAAGAATCCACTCAAACACCGCTTGACCATAACATTTCTTTTCTTTGATTTCTCCAATCAGACATCTTCAATGTCCATGCAGTTTGTACCTTTTACTTTATCTTTGCTCTCTTTGGGAACCCTCCTGTCCTCTTTCATCCCCAGGCACTGAAACTCTTGCCCAACAGAGGCCACACTAGCTAACATATTAACTATTCACTATGCAGCAAAGACCTGGCTCTTTCACAAAGTCTACCCTTCGTAGCCAGTAATACCCCCATCGTCATTTCTAGTAAGCTCAGCATACCACCTCACACCGCTTCCGCTTCCTCCCCCATCCCAACACACTCTGGCCCTCAACCCCACTGTTTCTTAGCTTTAAAGTCCTTTCTCCATTCCTCTTTTACATCTGCATTCATCCAATCTACAACCTTCACCCATTTGCTGACGACATCCAGCTCTGCATCAAAATAGGTTTGGACTAAGCCATGTCCATCACTAAAATCAACTACTGTCTTTCAGCAGTAGCCCAGTAGCTTAACTACCACAAATGCAAACTAAACCCCTCCTAATCAGAACTTCTTTGACTAAGCCAAGGATATCGTCTATTATCTCTACCTTCCCTATCAGGAACACCCTTACAGTCTGGGGGTACACCCTGATCACAATCCAACAATGGAAATACTCATCTGAACAATAGTGAAGATCTCTGCATCTGAATCAGATTGGCAAACTTCTCAACCATTTTGAGAAACATAACCTTGCTACTGTCATATATGCACTGATCATAAAGGTGCCCGATTTTGTACTGGCGCGTACATGTGCACACAGGTGCCCACTCGCGCATGCAGGGGGGGATTTTTTAAAACACGCATGGCAACACGAATGGGCCTTTCCCTATTCCCCTACCTAACCTTCTCCCCTCTCCACCCTGACCCCTAAACCTACCCTAACTAACCTTTTTTTTGTTTGTTTCACAACTTACCTGCTCCTGCGAGCAGACGTAAGTTGTGTGCGCTGGCCAGAAACAGATGGCAAAATGTAGTGGCCAGCCTCCACCCTGGCCTGCCTCTTTTGATTCAAACCAGTCTTCAGCGCGTACACGGAGATATGTGCATAGCCGGGATCCTTTAAAAATCCCCGCAGGGTGCGCGTGCAGCCCGGCCTCATGCATATCTCAGTGTATTTATGCATGCCAGCGTTTTAAAATCTAGCCGAAACTGCAGAGACTACTGTAACTCACAATATAACTTCAAGTGGCTCCATCTTCTTCAGAGCATAGCTGCTAGTCTCTTGGTAGGGGCCAAATCTACTAACCATATAAAACCAATCTTGCAACAGTCACACTGGCTCCCAGTCGAAAACAAGAGAAAATTCAAAGCTTTTTGCTTTTCCTATAAACGAGTGAATCAACTGGCAACTGAATCTCTCTTCCAGCTTCTGCTCTCCAGCACGCGGCCACAAAGAATTTCAGTTTTCACAGTTGACCCTCCTATCCGCCCCCCTCTTCTGGCCTCTGCCAGATTAAACTTGCACGATTGCTGTGCTCCAAAAGCCTGGAACAAGACATTGCTATCCCTATGCGTTTAAACTTCTTACCTCAAAGCTTAGGGTTTTCAGCCAAACATTCCCCTAGACTCCACAGCAGACACTTCCTTCTTCTACCACTCAATTACCAGACTTCTTGATCATAAGCCAACAAACAAATTCTTGCTACTTTTCATCTTTTTCCAGAATTAAATCAATATTTCTACTATATCTGTAAAGGCTAGTCAGTAGAACTGGTCAGTATTTGTTGAGCACCTTATATTATCAAACTGAAATATCAAATTGTTGCTACTTTGAATTTTTTTTACATTATCTACTGTAAAGCTACAAATAGGCTTCTACTCATCTGCTGCTATTCTAATATATTGTAAACCGCTTTGGGTGAATTTTGTATTCAAAAAGATGGGTAATAAATAAATAGAGTAAATAAAGCAAGTTTATCTACTACTGGGCAAACCCTATTTATTTCATTCTTACTACCTATGCTGTAGGTACATTAAAACTTTTGTATCTTTTTTTTTTTTTACTATCCAATTCACCAAATGAACCCTTTATTACCTAATGTATGCATTTTCTAGAGATTTGCATTTGTTTATCACGAAATTGCCTAATTCGTCTTGGTTCGGGGGACCCGAACCCCGAAACGGATTTTCCCTGAACTTCAGGAAAAATTTGTTTTTCGGGTTAGTGCGGGGGTGAGAGGGGCAAATTTATTAAAAAAACAAAAAAAACCACCCCAACCCTTCAAATTTACTTTTACAACCCCCCCACCATCCCGATCCCTCCCCAAGACTTACTAAAAGCCCTTGTGGTCCAGCGGGGTCCCGCGAGTGATCTCTCCCTCTCAGGCCGTCGGGCTGTCGGGCCTGTCAGGAATCAAAATGGCGCCAATGGCCCTTTGCCCTTACGATGTGACAGGGGCTACCAGTGCCATTGGTCTGCCCCATGTCATCTTAGAAAATGGGTTGGGCCATCCATTTCGCCTTCCATGTGACAGGGGCCGACCAATGGCACCAGTAGCCCCTGTCACATGGTAAGGGCAAAGGGCCACCTGCGCCATTTTGATTCCTGGCAGGCCCGACGGCCCGAGACGGAGACATCGCTCGGGGGGACCCCGCTGGACCACCAGGGCTTTTAGTAAGTCTTGGGGAGGAATTGGGATGGTGGGGGGGGGGTTGTAATAAAGTAAATTTGAAGGGTTGGGGTGGGGGGTATTTTTATTCGGGTTTTTTCCGATTTGTTTTTCCCGTTTCATTTTTTACGATCCGTTTCGCCGAAAAACAACCCACGGGAAAACGAATTTTTACCACAAAGCGCCCAAACCGAAACCTGACCTGACAGAAAAACGAAACTCATCTCTAGCATTTTCAACTCAGATGACTTCTTACAATCTACCTATTGTCTTTACCATGTCTGAGTTTATTCTTTCCTTCATGTTCAATGTCTTCATTGTGCTTATTTTTTATTGTAATTTGATTGAAACTTGATTGTAATCAGCGTTGAACATAACTTAGGAATAGAAGTAATATCAAATGTTTATACATAAAATCACTGTGGTCAATATTCACAAGCCATTTAGACTGATAACAAAGTTATCCATATAAAACGGCAAGTTGTGGGATATTCGGCCTGTTATCAGATAAACTGACTTATCTGGCTATAAAAAAGGGGCATTCTGGGGCATGACAAAGTTATTTGGCTAACTTGGGCAATTTTCAACTAAAACCAGATAAGGCCTGGATTTATCATAATGCACTAATTATTGCCGGCGATAGAAAAAGGGGTGTGTTTTATGGTAATAGACACTTTATTGCAATGCCAGAATGCGGTATTTCCTATATACAACCACTGGAGAGAGAGAGAGCAAGAGACTAGCCATAATGCCCTCACACTAGATAGGTATTTATATCTCTATGGGAGGCCCACCTAGTAACTCGAGGTGAGGTTTAGGTGTTAGTGTAGGGGTTAGGGGCCAGTTTGACATTCAAAGTGAGACGTACAAACAGAACAGTGCTCTCTTGTGAAGATTTGATGACCCTCAGAGTGAGGACACTCACCCAAAGCTGAGGTTTGTGCAATGTTCTCTCAACCTAGCTTGAAGTTATCCGTGATACAGCACGGCTTAATGCTACTGAAAATGTTGCAGCTAAAATTGGCGTTAAAGCCATGCGATAGCATTTTGATAAATGAGGGGGTAAGTTAGCTGGATAACCTTTGACCTGCTTCTTAGGCCTCTTGGCTGCCGCTGCTAGGGAGTGAAAGGTTTCCTTTGAGGATTCAGATATCCCTGGTTTTGCAGGTCTGTGCATAGCCATATATGCTTTATGCATGGTCATAATAAAGTCTGTATAAAAGGTTTCCTGCCAGAGGTCCTTAGTGCACCTCATGCTCTTCGAGGGGGCAGGCTATCTGCAATTAGAGATTTCCCACTGGGACTATCACCCAGCGTGGCTTCAAAGGGAGGAGAGTTCAAAGCCCCTGCACCAAAGGACCAGGGCTGTAGTGCTCCAACAGCACCTGTCCTGACTCAATCAGGGAATTTGCTCTCAATTGTTCTTCTCTTGGCTGAAGGGCTGAGCTCTGGTTGTCTTCCTGCCTGGCCCCCCTTCACAGCCCGGGCAAATAGCCTGAAACACTTGAGACCTGCTTGACCCATGCTCTGCACATCTCCTCCTCCTAAGCCCAGCTGTAAAACCTCAAGGAGCCCAGAGGAAAGAAAGCAAACACTGCCAGGGTGAGTAAACTTCCCCTCCCCCATGGTAAACAAGCGATTCTTGTTCCTGCCCTCTCTCAGCTGTGCTGCGGAAAATTAAGAATGCCTTTGATTCTCATTGTTGTCACTGAAACAGAGTTCCTAGCTATAGGCTTCCTTTCCATAAGCAACAAACAGCATAGCCGCTACCAACGGATGCCTCTGCTAGCTGCTAATGCAGGCCAGGCTTCCTCCCACTTCTGGTGATTGGGGAGAGTAATTTTTTTTCTGTTTTTGCACCTCCACCAAGCAAAGAAAAGAGAAGTGGGGAGGAGAAAGGAAGAAAGCAAGAGAGAGAAAGAGCACGCAATCCTGCTGGCTCTTTTTTTTTTTCTCTTAGTTTAAGGGCTGCAAGGTTCCTGCAGAATGCAGGAACAATTCTCTGAGGGCTCCACAGACCTCTAGAGATAAGAAATATCCACCTGGAGCTCAACCAGGGAAGGTCCTAGGAGATACCTGGGAAACTCAACTCTTAGAGGTTGTTGTCCTAGGATCAGCAAGGACTCAACCTGGCTGAGGCTACACCCAGGTTCTGGGGGGGGCTATCATCCTCGCATGTTTGCAGCTGCCAGAGACATAGACTGCTGGGAAATGAACCAGGACCAAACCTCCCTTACAGCCCAGAGTAAGGTCATAAAAGAGGTGTGTTCATTGTTCCTGACAGCTGTGAAAGAGGGAAATCCCATACATGATGGCTGGTCTAGCAGGAAGAAAAGGAAGATGATTAATGTCAAAACATCAATTTAGAATCATCACCAAAGTACCTACTAGGGCAAAGGTGTCACAGGAGAGCCCACAATGGGGAAAGAGACAGAAGAATCCCATCAGATCTGTGGGGGAATAAAGCAGCATCATGCTCATGGAGGAACAGAAGCCAGAGTCCTGATAGACCCAGGTGGGGAAAGGAGCAGTAGGTAAGGGTTTTCTGTAAGACAACCAAGTATAAGGGATTCACCTTTTAAACTGGGTCAATATGATAACTACCCCATTCTGTCATCTCCACAATGTTCTTAATGAAATTAACCATTTTAACACTTTGCTAATTATTATTAAACCAATGCAATTAGCATGTGCACATCAATTGTAGGAAAGATTCTAGTACCATTGACCATT
This sequence comes from Rhinatrema bivittatum, assembly GCF_901001135.1. Taxonomy (NCBI): domain Eukaryota; kingdom Metazoa; phylum Chordata; class Amphibia; order Gymnophiona; family Rhinatrematidae; genus Rhinatrema; species Rhinatrema bivittatum. The sequence goes on along the minus strand of NC_042615.1, from coordinate 717,592,175 downwards.
TCCATAGTGATCTCACTAAAACTGTAAGCATTACAGTCATGCGTGGTAAATCAGTTTTAGGAGGTTAGTCAAACAACAGAATTTGCAGAGACTATTGCACATTACCAAATATACTCATCTGAGAATTGTTTTTGATATAGTGAGCAGATCAACTCATGAGCCCTCAGAACCAAATATGGTAAACTATGTTGAGGAAATTACAACTATGTTAATTTTGCAATGGTATAGCTAGAAAATACTTCCTTGATATTGTAATTCTGGCAGCCGTAGCACCCTCCAGGCCCTCCTGCTCCTACCAGGACTGGTTAAATGACTTCAAATCAACATTATTTAATGCAAAAGCAAATAGTGGAATATATAGTGCCTTAGCTTTATTAAATAATTAACATGTATAGAGAAATTCTACCTTAGCCCATCCTGACTGCATCTTGTTGTCCATAAACAAGCAATGTCTGAATGCATTACTTTGTGTGGCCATTTGCCTCCTGGCTTGCACAATCCTTCTGAAGAAAATACCCACCCTTGTGTCTTTTGGCCAAGCTAGTGACTGGAGAAATCCCAGCTGCCCCACTTCCATCTTCTGGGGTTCCCATCCAATCTCTTGCTTGACCCCATTAATCACCAGGGTTGCCCAAGCAGACCCACCTAACCACTTCCACCTCAACTGACTGCGCACAAAAATCCTCATGACTGTCTTTGGTATCTGCTACAGAGAAGGGGCAGGGAGTTTCCACTTGACCTTTGGCCTCCATTAGCATGCTACTGCAGCCCTATGTTGGAGTGGAGGAGTAGTCTGTTACAGTTCCCGGGCTCAAGAAGCCTGCTCCTACCTCCCAGCGCTGGGCCCGGGCCATGGCCCTTCTCTAATCAGCTACACCTGGCAGCCGCAGCCACGGTCCTGCCGCCTCCCGGCTCGGCCCAGGACTGCTCCTCATTCTCCCCTCCACGGCGGAGGGGTGCCCCCGCTTCAACCTCCGCACGAGCCGCCTCCCAGCCGTCCTGCATGGCTCCTGCTCCTAGGCGAGTGCGCACACCACCATCCAGGAAAATGGGCCGTGGCAGGAAAAGCTCCCACGGCCCCTAGTGATGACGTTTCCAGCCTTGAGTATATAAGGCAAGCTCTAACAGTCAGAGCTTGCCTTGGCAATGGGTCTCGTTTGCTCAAGTTCCAGAGTTGCTGTTCCAGTTCCTGCATTCCTGTCCCTGCACTTGTCTCCGGCTCCTGCATCCACTCCGGACCTCCTTGTTCCAGTTCCCGCTTGTTCCTTGCTTCCTCGGACAAACCTCCACCTGCCTGATCTCTGGACCAGACCTGACCACACAACCTGCTGCTTGCCTTTGACCTGTGGACCGGACCTGACCACGCATCCTGCCGCCTGCCTCTGACCTCTGGAGCGGACCGGATCATGCATTCTGCCACCTGCCTCTGACCCCTGGACTAGGCCTGTCCACTGGACTGGATCTGATTCCGCCTTTGGCTTCGGCCTCAGGCCTCTCGCTCTTGGCTGCTACAGTACTCTCTCGCCAACCTCCTGGGATCATCCACGCAGAGGCCCACCTAAGACCAGTCGGCCCCGATTGCCAAGGGGCTAAACCTACAGGGAACGTGGGATAATAGTGGCGAAGCTCCTGCTGGCCTCTGTTTCCCAGATGGCATCAACACTACCTCGGGCCAAGGGTCCATGATCACAACCTAGTCCCAGTGGTTAGAGTAATGGGCTGAGAACCAGGGAAGCCAGGGTTCAAATCCCACTGCTGCTCCTTGTGACCTTGAGCAAATCTCTTCACCCTCCGCTACCTCAGGTACAAACTTAGATTGTGAACCCTCTGGAGACAGGGGAAATACCTACAATACCTAGATGTAACTTGCCTTGCACTACAGTGAAAAGGCATGAGCTAAATATATTAAATACATAAATGTGTTAACAACGACCTCCTAGCACCATTTATATTTAGTTGCAGGATACGATAGATCATTAGATAATGGAATCTGGTCAGGCCAGTATAAAGTAGCACAGAGGTCAATCTTCAAAGGGTTTAAGCACCTAATTTGCCATTTGAAAACTGAATGGGGTTTAGGTGCCTATTTTCACTGAGCTCTTAAACCCACTGAGGGTAAAGTTAGGTGCTCTGCACTGATTACAAGGGCTAGGTGCCTGACTTAAGGACTATATTTAGGAAAATGAATAGCCGGCCTAAAATTAGGTTTTCAGTTTGCGGTCCCTAAATTAGATGAATGTTCATCCTAAAACTGAGGTGCCTGATTTCAGCTAAAATGTCACCAAACGTTAGGGGCTTAAAATAAAGGTGTATGGATTGTCACTTAGCTTTCTTAGAAAATAGGCCTGCATACTGTTAACAGTTAGTGTCTAATATGGATGCCTCCTATATACCTAATAAATTCACTTTTCTTCTTGTTAATATCTTCTTCCTACTCCAGTTAAGAATCACACATCTCCCCACACTCTCCTGGGAATGATGTTGGACCAAATGGTTTTAGCATTGGAAAAGACTGAATACAAGTGAATGAGATCCGTCTTGATACCAGATAACTTGCCCACATCATTGCCGCCCACGTGGACTTGGATCTCCATATGTAGTACCAACATGGTATCAGTGGGTCTTACAGCATTCCACTTCTGCTCAAACATTTCACTTGTTACCTTTTTTAAAGGCTGTGTTACATGACAATTTAACATGGTATTTAGAAACCTAATGAAATGCAGATTGTGATGGCATCTAAATGGCCCTATGAAAGCTCGGAGAGTCCCTGTGCTGGTGCTCCCCTTTACCCTTGCAACCCATGCTAAGCAAGCCCAGAATAACTGGCCTGGAGATGTGGACTTGTTTAACATGGGTTGCAAGGGTAAAGGGGGGCATCAACACAGGGATTCTCTGAGTCCCCCTGAGTTTGCTGCCTTCCTCCTCCCACCAGAATAAACAACCTTCCTCCTTCAGCCAAAGACCCCCAGACCTCCCCCCATCCCTATAAGTTGAAGACTAAACTCCAACATCAATGGCATCCCCTTTCTGCAGTCACAGATCCCCTCCAATTTTGCTGTTTGCAATCAAAGACACCAATCCCTAATCAGGACCAGAGAAGCAGCAAGAGGATGAGGAGAAGAGCAACCTATCTGCCTCCTGCCACTTTGCTAGTCTTTCACTGAATGGAAACTTTGCCACCTAGTACTTTGTCTTCTCCTCCATGGGCATAGGGTTCAATGTGCCTTCTGTTGGAGTGCCCCCAAAGGCATAGCGTCGGGTGTGTGAGGATGCCAATCTGACTCCTCCTTGGAAGACCAGGGCAGGTTTTGAAACATGGCTACCAGGGCCTCAACAGCATCAGGTTCTTCTGCTGCAGAGGGTGGAGCAAGGGCTGGCTTCGCCTTTAAAGGGGAATCTTGTTTCATCAGGACCACCAGAAGATTTAGTGTCTTCTCCATGCTTTATGGACTGGATACCACTTCAGCAAATACCTTCTCAATATTTACAGATGCCAAGTACAGACTCGTAGTAGAAATTGCCCAGGCTTCCATGTTTGCACTTGGAGAGGAGCCTGCAAGTTAGGGTGTTGCATGCAGTTTCAAGTTCTGGAAGTTACAGATGTGGATTTTCAAATTACAAATTTCCCACTCAAACAATAACTCGTAAAACAAAAGCCTAGTTCTCTTAAGCTTCCCTCTCTGTCTGGGGCAAAGGTATGTTATTAACCCCCGAACAACAAAAATAAACTTCAGCCACATGTTTACTTTCTTCAGCTACTTCTTTCAACTCACACCATTCAAAAGATACCCCAGCCAGGTCTAAAACCTGAAAAGCAGAGGACAGCATTCTTTGCAAAATTGTCGGGTTAGAGAAGCTGGCTAAAATTTTGTTAGAAATAAAGAGAGGTGTTGTGGGGATCTCCACGGGAACAGCTAAAATGTATCAGCTACTACTGATATTCAAAACTAACCGAATAAAGTTATTGGACTAGCTCTGGTCAAAAGAATACTGTCCTGAAGTTAACCAGATAACTAAAGAAACACGCAAAAACAAACCTAGCATATCAAGTGGATATCTATTCTTTCCCCCCACCTCAATCCCCTTCCTAAAAAAAAAATTGTTGGCCAAAATTCCCACCTCCACCTCCTGAGCCCCCAGGCTCAATATTAAGCGTGATATAGTTAACAGCTCCCGGCATATTAATATTAATTTATTCAGGAAGGTGGGGGGAAGAGTCAAGATGGTGGCATAACGGCTTGCTGTGGTTGACTTTTCTTTTGCCTCTAAAAATATACCTCCTAAATGTAAAAGTTGACTGAGAGCTTTCCCCTCTGAAATGGTCAATAATCGCTGGATTTGATGGTAAGCCATCCGTCTGAGGAATTGTTGAGGAAGGATGAGCCTGTTGGAGTTCCATATGGAGGTTTCTCAGATTCCTAGGGCTGCAATGTGACTCTTTCCCTTCCTGAACATCCAACCTCCAATGCAGCCTGCAGCACCAAGATCTCTACTTGTGGTGCCAACGCAGGATCACGATGTGCCAGTAACTTGCCCATAGGGGAGGGAGATCCGGATGTAGATGTTGCAGGATGGAGCCATCACAGCAGTTGTAGTGAGAGAGGCTTATACAGAAAGAAATCTGCTGGCGGACTCCTCTTTTGCTTCCAGATGGACAAACTTTCAGCTGGCAAATATGCCACGACCATTGCTGACAAAACCATCGGAGGTAACCATTGATAATGTTAAGAATATACTTTCACGGGGGGATTCTGCAATCTTGAATTGTGCCTCTGATACAATTCTCCTTGTTAAAGGAGTTGCTGAAATGGGTAAATCGCAAAGAGAAGAAATAACAGCTTTGAAAGGGAAGGTAGAAGGCTTTTTTTTAATTGATATTCAGAATATTTGCCATCTTAATGTGTCCATAATTCAAGATAAAACTCTTGTACATTGAAAATTTGAGCAACTGGAGAACTATACAAAGCACCTGACTTTAAGATTTCTTAATTTTTTGAAGCCAAGCCGCACATTTTACTTTCAGAAATTAGCGTCTACCCAAAGGTAGGCGCTAATTTCTCCAGGCACCAGGAGAGTGCACAGAAAAGCAGTAAAATCTACTTTTCTGTGCACCCTCCGACTTAATATCATGGCGATATAAAGTTGGAGGTCCCAAAAGTTTAAAAAAGTAAAAAAAAAAAAAAAAAAAAAATTTGAAGTAGGCCCGCAGGTTGAAAACCGGACACTCAATTTTGCCGGCGTCCGGTCTCCAAACCCGTGGCTGTCAGCGGGCTTGAGAACTGACGCCAGCAAAATTGAGCGTCGGCTATCAAACCCGCTGACAACCGCCGCTCCTGTCTGAAAAGAGGCACTAGGGACATGCTAGTGTCCCTAGCGCCTCTTTTTACCGCTGGGCCTAATTTAAATAAATTTATTTACTGTATCGCATGCACAGGAGAGTGGCCTGTGTGTGCGCGATTTTTACTGTATCGGCCCGTATGGTTGTACAGCGAGCCTTCTTTAAACTTAGGTTACTGAGGAGACTTTGAGGGCATCTATCAGGCAACTTTTCGGTTGGTTGTTCAGGCTTTTGTTTTGCCCCAGTTAGATTATTGTAATGGGCTGTTGGTGGATCTGCTAGTTAAGTGTATTCATCGGCTGCAGGTTATGTAAAATATGGCAGCGAGGTTATGTAAAATATGGCAGTGCAGTTTCCTTATTAAGGTAGCTACACTGGCTTCCATTTCAATAAAAAGTACAGTTTAAGATCACGAGTTTAATGTACAAGGTGACTAAAGACAGGTGGCAAAGTATTTAAAACAGTCAGTGAAGATTTATAGGCCGAGGAGACACCATCGCTCAGTATCAGAGATTCTATTTAGTGGAGGAATAGCCTAATGGTTAGAGCAGCAGGCTATAAACTAGGGTTCAAGTCGCACTGTCCTTGTGACCTTGGGCAAGTTACTTTACTCCATTGCCTCAGGTACAAACTTAAATTTTCAACCCCGTGGGGATAGAATACCTATAGTACATGAATGTAATCTACTTTGAAATACTGAATAAAGTATGAAAAGCGGAATTTGGAATATAAAAAAATAAATATAAATATTTTTGTAGCCACCTCTTCACTCTATTTTTAGGTAACACAGACCAAATGGCATGCCTGGGCAATACATGAGCTTCAGCAACTGGAGAGGCTTGAGGAAAGTCTCTTCTACGACGTTCCCTCAACGCTACTTCTTCAGCTGTAGCTCTCACTGTATTTTTGCAGGATTTGCTGGCACCATGTAGTTTACACTCGGGCCGATGCAGTAAAGTGTGGTCAGGCTGAGCGCACTGTTAGCCCACGTTTGGCCGCGCATTTTCGATGTGCTATTTTTACCCCTTATACAGTAAGGGGTAATAGCGCGTGGAAAACGCGCTGCCAACCCCCCGAAACTAATAGCGCCCGCAACATGCAAATGCATGTTTATGGGCCTATTAGTCATTCCCGTGTGATACAGAACATGAAATGTGCAGCAAAGCCGCACATTTTACTTTCAGAAATTAACGCCTGCCTTTTAATTTCGGCTGGCAGCGGAAAAGTGTACAGAAAAGCAGAAAAAACTGCTTTTCTGTACACCTTCCGAGGACCCAAAAATTAAAAAAAAAAAAAATTAAAAATCTGCCCGCGGCCCGCGGGTTGGAAGATGGATGCTCAATTTAGCCAGCATCCATTTTCCAAACCTGTGGCTAAAAGCAGGTTCAAGAACCGATGCCGGTAAAATTGAGCATCGACTGTCAAACCCGCTGACAGCCGCCGCTTCTGTCAAAAAGGAAGCGCTAGGGATGCACCAGTGTCCCTAGCGCCTCCTTTTACTGCGGGCCCTAATTTGCATATGGGCCGATACTGAATCGTGCGCCCAGGACACTGGCCTGTGCGTGCGTCGGGAGAGCCGGTGCTCGCCAGCTCTCCTGCGACATTTACTGTATCGGCCCGACTGTGACTAGAACTATTAGAGACAGTATTCACAAGAAACTCCTTTTCCTCCTGACAGCGTGTGGGGGATTGAGGGAAACGAGGTGCAGGAATCACATTGGGTGCGGGGAAGGCATGATCTCTGACTGAGGAATCGCAATGAGCAAAGAATACACTGCGTGTGTATTTTAGCAAGGACCAAAACTCAAAGTGGCAATGAGGGAGACAGGCATACCTGGGAACTCTCTGGATTTAGCCCAGAGATTCCAGAACTCTAAAAGGAATTGTTTGGTCTCTGAGTCAACAACGGAAAACTCCGGGTGCTGCTGCAAAAGCCGGTCCTGGAAGAAGTACTCACCTAGGCTATGTGGGTGGGATGGAGAAGGGGAGTCACCATGCAGCCAGACGGAAGAGTACTGGGCCCTCACTGATGGAAGGGAAAGTAGCCTCAGTCCCGCACTGTGAAAGGAGGACATCTGTGGGCTACTTGAGTCCAAAGGAGGGAGAATGTTGTTTCACAGACCCAAAGGAGGTGCCTGGTGTCACTGTTAGGTTCGGAGGGTAGTGGAAATGAGTGAATGTGTGTGTTCAAATGAATGAGTGATAGGGTGAGAATGTGTGTGAGGGAGAAAAGTGAGCATGTGCGTAAGCAAGTGTGTGTAAACATGTACAGTAAAAGTGTGTGTACGGGAGAATGAGAGGAGCAAGAGTGAGCATGTGTCTCCAGTCCCTGCCCTGACACCACCCCCCCCCCCCCTCACCTCCCCTTGTCGCCTCCTCCCACAGGATATATTATGTTAATAATCGCCTAGGATAAATCGCTGTTTATGTCTAGCTACTATATTGTTTTTCATTGATTATTTTATCACTCTCCAGTTGTTATCGTTTAAAATCTTTCCTGTCTTCCATCTCCCATGTTTTCGCTCCCCGTTTAATGTAACTTTACCTTCTACTTAGTTGTTTATTGGTTTCCCCTGTTCTATTGTAAACTGGTACGATAAGACCTCGTCTTGAGTATCGGTATAGTAAAAGAATTTAAATAAATAAAAATGTGTGTGAGAATGAGCATGTGTGTATTGTGAAAGACCGTGAGAGTGAACATGTGAATACGTTAGAGTATGTGTGTGCATGAATATATCAGTGAAAGTTTGTGTGCATATGCACTCCCCATGCTAATCCACTATAATCTCAAGGTGGCTGAAAATGAAAAAAATCACAGGTATGGAGATAGAGCCTGTAGCATCTGATTATAGTCCCTAACCCTTCTCTTACGGTTCACCCATGTTGCCCATATCTGGTGAGAGTTTTCTGCTCTCATGCAAGAGAGCAGGAGATAGACTCCTCACGCGGGAGACTCCAGCCAAGTGCAGGAGACTTGGCAGATTGCAATCAAGACCTGGATTGCAGGGCCAACCTTTAACCCAGGCTGCAGCCCTTAAAGCCCCTGCATTAATCTGGCTCTGCTTCTATAATGTGCAGCACTGTGGCCTGAGTCACAAGGCCAGCCTAGCAACTGCATAGTTGTGAGAGAATACAGGCCATGTACAGCACTGTTTCAGACAATATTTATTAAGTTTGATAAATAATAATAATGATTAATACAATTATTTTAAAATTTTAGAAACAAAATGCCATCCAAGGTAAATAATAAATGTAAGCACTTTTTATCTTACCAAACCCACATCGTTCCCTAACACAGTGAGGTACAGTTCAGTCTACCCTTCTGGGTGTGCAGTAGGTGGCTTCTGCCAGGATGGGATATACAGAGACTCTTGTGGGAAAGGAAAGGAGCAGAAGAACTCTGTTCCAGTGGACCAGAGAGAGAGCAAGAGGAAGGCAAAAAAGGATCTTTTCCAGGCTAGAAGAAAGAGAGCAATTTTCAAAGCCATTAACCCAGGAAATTTGGCCTGACAGTAAATTGCCTTCCTTTGTCTATTAAAAAAAAAAAAAAAAAAAAAAAAAATTTACACACAGGCTTACAAGACGTATTCAGGAAGAGGGGAAGCGCTTCCGAAGGCGGGCTTTTGGTTAGTTAGGAAACAAGTGCAGACTGTATTTTTAAATCCACGTGCAGGAATGGTAACTTTCAAACAGCCGCGCGGGCATGTATGTGCGCAGGTGCCGGCTCATGTCCAGAGATGCATCCATTTTATAACATGCATATGTCTATGCACGTATGTTATAAAATCACAGTACGCGCATACATGTACCCATTATTTTATATGCGCACGCAAATGCAGCTCTACTGTGTAAGTGGAGAATTTTATTGTATGTGTGTGCCGATGCAATTATCAGTTTCCCCAGTCCATTCGTCCAGATAAAGGCTAGGACTTCCTAACCCCCCTAATTAACCTGCCTGCCTTTTACCCCCAACCCTTCAATCTTTTCTAACTAGCTTCGTTGTTTTTATTACACTAGTCACGAGCTATCCATAGCAGAAGTAAAGATACACGGATAGGGACCCCGGCGCGTGCATGTAAATAGTTACACACTGTTTTAATGCTAAAATCCGGGAGTGCCCAAGCCCCGCCCACTCCCACATCAGATATGCAACTATTATGGCCATGCTTTTGTTTGAAACAACACAGAACATGCCAGACCGTCTATATTGTTTCAAGCCAAAAAAATAGCTCTTAATGGCATTCAGACAAGAGCCTCCTCTCAGTGATATCCAATGAAATGTTTTGACCTGCACACCCCTAACAACTATCTACCTCTAAGTAAAAGGAAAAGGCCTTTGGGAATGTCAAGCGTTTTGTGTGGTGATTTATCTGAGAGAAATTGGGACTTGAAATATTTTGTTTCCCCACAGGTGGGCTATAAAGAGTATTAACCCCCCCCCCCCCCCCGGACAAAGAATCCCTCTGCCCATTTTGATGGTAATTTTATAACTTTCCAAACTGGAGCAAAGTCCACAATATCACTTACCCACAAAGTTTATGCAAGTTCTCAGAGTGAAATTACGTGCACACTTTCCCCATTCACAATCACCCTTGCACATTTGCATCTGCTATTTTACATAGGTAGGTTTTTTCTAAAAATTCAAAAGTATGTTCCAACCTCTCTCCAGCCCCCGCCCTGGAAACGCCTCCTTCCATTGCAGGTAAAGTTGAGCATTTAGATGGTCAGAGTATTCATTCTTTGAAGTCAATGCGTATGATCAAGGGTGACAGCTGGACTCAGATCTATTCTTCCAAACCCGTACTTTTCTTAATGACAACTTTATTTGGGAATCACAAATGATACTACAGTTAAGATCCTTCATATCCTCAGAGAACGTGACCACAGTAGTCCATGCAGTGATGCCAAGTAAAGAAGAGAGCGCATATGTCCATAACCCTGCACTTCAAAACATGCAGAGCAAATTTTGTGAGGGGAATCTTGAAGTTGAAGACTCATAAGAAAGGTTCTAAAGTCTAAATAAAGTTTTGCTTTGTGGCTTCATTGGGACAGATAGCTGTAAAGTGACTGAAGTTAATGTTGGATTGAGGAAGCAATAAACACGTTATTTAGACTTTAGAACCTGTTATGAGTCGTCAACTTTAAGATTCCCCTCGCACAAATTTTGCTCTCCAGGCACTGATTCCATCATGGTCAGATTATTGTAATGCAATATATATAAGAATACCGCAGCCTACTTAAAAAGATTACAGCGGCAAGGATCTTGGGTGGCCTTAATAACAGAGACCATGTTTCTCCTTTTCTAGGACAGTTACATTGGCTACTGGTCAAATTCTGGGCTAGGTACCTATAATAAAGCTGTAAATGGAGAAGGCCACAAGCATTTGCACTCCCGTCAGTCTACTTCATGGTGTATCCCTACAATAAAGGAAGCGTGATGTCAAAGAGGGAGCCCTCTTCCTGGTTCTGATAGAGCACCCCTGACATGAAAGAATTTGCCTGATGATTGCTGTGGTCAGAAAGACCTGGCTTTTTCATAAGGCTTTTCAGCAGGATCAGAATGGTTAGAATAAATTATGGAATGGAAGGTTAGACGGGATAGGCTACAATATGCTTTGATGGGTTTTAGCTGCAATTTCGTATTTTAACCTTTATTGTAAATTGAGTTAATACTGTTGAATTGTATTTGTATTTTAATATATGCTTGTACTTGTATTTTGACACACGCCTGTATGTTGCTGCAAAGTTGTTATAAAGCGATCAATACCACACACATAAGTTTAGCTGCAGAAAGGGAAGACTTTTTTTTTTTTTTTAAGTCCACATCTGCAGGTAAAGCACCACTGTACTCATGGAAATGCCTTAAAATGATGCTTCCTATATTTGAATGAAGCAAGCCTACATTAAAAAATATGATAAAGCAGAGCTCTGCAATATATTCAACTGGCCTAGTTGTTTTGTGTTGATCTACAGAAGAGTAGGCTGATATATTTTGGTTACAAAACATTCAGAAATAGTATTTTGCATTGTTTTTAAGTATCTGGGTGAACACATAATAACATTATTTGAACTGAGATGTAGGAAAATAAACAGCATTCTATCTTTAGTACATGAAAAATGTTTTGTGTATCAGTTTTATCCCACTTGAATTTTCTGAAGGAGTGCAATGTTTTCCCATCTTTCAGGCTTATAAGTTGTTTTTGTTTCTTCTTGTTTCTTTTTTTCTGCATTCCAACAACGTAAGTATGATCAGAATTTAAATTGATAAATTAAAGGCGACTAATCCATGAAAAAATGGATAATGCCAATTATATATGTTCAATGTTTCTAGCAGCATGACCTCAATTTTATTCCACACAGCCTCCTTCAGACAGAGGTTTGCCAAAAGAAGAGAAGACTGGGAGTCTGGAAGGGGGCAAGTGACAGTTTGTGCCAGGAAGTATGAAAGGACTGTCAGGAGATGACAGGGTGGGCAGGTACAGCAGCTTCAGAGAGAGCAGAACTATGAGAAGGAGGTAGAGACTGAAGGAGGTAATGGGTAAGGGGTGAGTCAGAGCACTCTGGCCCTTTAGGAAGAAGACAGGGCAGCAGAGCTGCTGGAAAGGAATACATGTCAATTTTCAAAAGAACATCAAGCGCCGCTAGCAGCAGTAGGGCAGAGACAACATCAAGTTAGGTTTCACCTACAGGAACCTCAGTCACCTGCTCACTTTATCCAGCCTTCAGCCGAGCTCTGTCCAGGACAGGGGTGGGCAAACATTTTACAGGGCTACCTCAGTGGCCCTTGACTGCATCAGGGACAGGGCAGGGAAGGGTTTCCTTGCACAACCAGGCAGGGGAGGATGAGGGTCAGGGGAAGGCCTCTGAGTGAAAAAAAAAAAGGTTTGCCCAACCCTGCCCTACAGACTTGCAGAGAATGTGAACCTGACACTATGCGAATTAAAAAGATGGGGGGGTGGGGTGTTCAGCCATAAAAATGCATAAATATGGGGCTAGGGCTGGGGAAGTTTATAAAAGTTTAGGGTTTTTTTAGACTTCTGCAGCAGCTCCCCCCTTTCCTCTCCCTCTCTGGAGGAGGGATTAGGCAACAAGCTCCTGACCATGAAATGTGAGGATGGAAGGAGAAAAATTTTGCCTTGCTGGGAGCAGCATGGAGGGAGCCACTAGTGCCTGAGCCAGAAAGGCAGCCCACCAAGCCCCAGCTGACAACGCGGCCTGGGCCAATTTTAATTACATAAAAGGAATGGGGTGGATTTTCAAAGGGTTACGCGCGCCAGGCCTATTTTCAAAAAGGCCCGGCAACGTGCGTAAACCCCCGGGATGCGTGTAAGTCTGGGGCATTACTAAAGGGGCAGGAAGGGGGTGGGCAATAGGCGGGGCGGTCAGGGGGCAGGGCGAGGTCAGAGGCTTCTGGCACAGCGGCGGGCACAACTTACAAAAAAAGAAAAAGGTAGGGGGGAAAGGGCGGGGGAGGTAGGGGAAGGGAAGGGAAAGTGGGGTGGGGGTAGGGAACGAGGGAAGGCAGCACGGCTCGGTGAGCACAAGGTGCACAATTATGCATCCCCTTGCGCGCACCGACCCCCAATTTTATAACTTGCGCGTGCCTGCACACGCAAGTTATAAAATCGGGGGTACATGTGTGTGCGCCAGGTAGTGCGCACACCTTTTAAAATCTACCCCAATATTTTTGAGAAAGTTTTCCTTTCTTGGTTAGACTGACTCATGCAAACACGTGTAGAGAAAACCAGATTTTTTTTTTTTTAATTAATATTACTACTTTCCTTAGAAGGCCAACTAGAATATACCTTGAGCACAAAGTTAGTCCACTTATATTTACTCTGGATGGAACAGATTAAGTCCTGGCTTCCGAGAGCTGGGGTGGACAAACTACAGCTCGCATGCTTAGCAGCTCCAAGTGCCCTGGCCCTTACCAGGTCTGGCTGTGCACATTCTCTGCTACCTCTATTTTCCTTTGCCGGCTCTATAAGCTCTGCTTCCTAACAGCTGGTTTTCTTTCTTTTCTTTTTTTTTTTTTTTTTTTTTATTGCTGCTGGCTCGACTTCCAGGTTGTTGCCATCCTATAAGCAGATAGTGATGGCGGCAAACCTAGACATTTGGCACGCGGTGAATAAAAACAACGGGACCTGTGCGCACTACGAGGGGAGGCGAGCAAATGCTGCGCTGAGGTAGCTCAGCTGCTGCAGGTACTGCAGGTTTGGTGGTGACGGAGCCTGGCATTCCCCATGGCTCCTCCTGTGGCAGCAGAGGATCGCAGGCCAGAACTCCACCCACAGTGCACTAAAGAGATGTTAGCTGGATTCTAAGTTCAGTTCATTGTGATTTATAGGCAGGGTTCTGCCAGCTATAAAATAAACACATAAAACAGAGGGTGGTAAAGCATGGAACAGAAGAGCAGAGATTTGTGAACAGTCTGCAGTCATGCCCAGGGATGATAACTTTCAAACCAGCATGTGGGAGCATCAGTATGCGCCCAGATAAGCAGCCATTTTAGAACCTGCCCTCCTGTTATAAAATAGCCTGGCTACACACACATGTGCACCCAATTTTAAGTGGACGCATGTCTAGTCATGCAAATCCCAACTTTACCACGTAAGTCAGGGTATTTTATAATGGGCATACGTCCACACAATTGCCAGTTTCATCAGTTCATCCATCCAGTTAAGAGCTAGGTCCTCCCAGCACCCCCTGCTTTGATAGCCTGCACTCCCCCCAGTTACCCCAGACCCTTTAAACCTAGCAGAAATGGCTAATTTCTTTTATTTTTAAGTTACACTTCCTCTATAGGAAAAATAAAGTTACACGGCAGTGGACTTGAGTGGGCGCACTGGAGCACGTATTTATAATGTGCATCTCTTGTTCATGCACCAAAAAACTCACACCCTGTCCCCACCACACTTCTTTTTGAAATCAAGTGAGATGTACTTGCAGCAGGAGATACACCCCTCTGGGCAGCTTTTAAAATTTGGTGAGCACGCACAAGTTCTGATATCAGGCTTAGGTCCGAGCCAAGACCATGGCACTGGGAGCTGGCCTTTGGGCCGCAGTATTGGGCTTGTGTCCGGGCCCTGGCCTAGGTGTCGGGTCCTGGCCTCCAAGCCTGAGCCTTGCAGAGGGCAATGGCAGAGCTCGCAGAAACCAACTGCGATCTAGGCCTATGCCGCTTGACAGTTTTTCAACCGACATCTAAGCCTTAACACATAGTCTTTTCTTATTAAAATATGTTACCGTACTATGTTGGCACATGAATAATTTGTAATCTATACCAATTATAGTTTTTTTCTTATTGTGCCTTTCTGTAAACCATTGTGATGGTGAATTAACTTAACGATGGTGTAGAAGAGTTTTAAAATAAAAAAATATGCAATGCCCAGGATTCGGGACTAGCAGGCCCTGATGCCTAAGCCCAGGCCGAAGCCTCAGCTTTGTGTAGACTCAAGCGGCCGTAGGTTGCTGCAACCTCAGCCTAGGCCACCATGCAAGCTCCCAGCTTAGGCCAGGGTCTAGGCCTCGTCTATGGATCCCCCCTGGACCGGGTAAGTGGGGGTCAGGGAGGATCCTGGCCCTGGCATTTTTCCAAGTGGGAGGGATGTGTGGGGGCACAGGAGGCCCCCTTTCTTTTTTTTTTTTCCATTTTTGTTTTTTCTTTTCCAATGTTTGTTTTTTTTAAACTAAAGAAATGAAATAAACATTACACAAAACGAAGTTCATGGGGAAAAAGCACTCCCAAAACAAAACGAAAAATGAAACTAAATTTCACCCTCCCCCCTTCCCATTGCTATCTGTTACTAGTAAAGCCAGCCTCCTATGTCTCCATGACCTTTCCCGGTGGTGCCACAACCAACTGGCTGCAGGGTCAATACAAGGAGTGTGCAGCCTGCCAGACGGATTTAGTACATCATCACCTGTGCTAGTTATCACTGCGCTTGCAGTTCCTCCAACAATCCAGCTTGCACCTCTCTACTGAAGATCAGGGAGTTACCAGAAAAGCCCTGCACTACTGTAGTTAGCACTAAGCAGCAAGCACAACTATGATGTAGCGCACCTAAGGGTAGATTTTATAATTTTGCGCGAGCACAAACAAAAGTACGCTGGATTTTATAAGATACGCGCGTAGCCGTGCGTATCTTATAAAATCCGGGGTCTGCGCGCGCAAGGGGGTGCACATTTGTGCAACCTGTGCGCGCCGAGCCCAGCGGGCACTGCCTGTTCCCTCCGAGGCCGCTCCGAAATCAGAGCGGCCTCGGAGGGAACTTTCCTTCCGCCTCCCCTCACCTTCCCCTCCCTTCCCCTACCTAACCCACCCCCCCGGCCCTATCTAAACCCCCCCCTACCTTTGTTGGCAGATTTACGCCTGCGGAAAGCAGGCGTAAATCTGCGCGCGCCAACAAGCTGCTGGCACGCCATCACCAAACCCGGGGGCTGGTCCGGAGGCCTCGACCACGCCCCCAGACCCCCCCCCCCCCGAAACGCTGCGTCACTCGCGGCATGCCTCCGACACGCCCCTCCATGCAAGCCCCAGGACTTGCGAGCGCCACCAAGCCTATGCAAAATAGGCTCGGCGCGCGCAGGGGGGGGTTTGGGGTAGGTTTTCGGGGGGTACGCGCGTACCCCTTTGAAAATCTACCCCCCAAAGTAGAATCTGTTTAAAAAATATAAAATACAAATATAATTTTTTTTTAAGTGTTTAAAAAAAAAAAAGAGGTGATATGAGGCTAAAAGAGGATAAAATGAGGAAATACGTCTTTATACTAAGGGGCAGATTTTAAAGGATTTACGCGAGTAGGTGGGGATCTGCGTGCCGGGCCTATTTTACAAAGGCCCAGCGATGAGCGTAAAGCTCGGGGACGCGACTAAGTCCCGGGGCTTTGGGAAAGGCATGGGGAGTGGGTGGAGGCGGAGTGGTCCGGGAGTAGGGCAGGGCGGGGTCAGAGGCCGCTGTGTCGGAGAATCGCGTGCCAGCCGGGTGCCGGTGCGCACAACCTGCGCCTGCCCAGGGAGGGGCCTAGAATAGGGATAGGGGGTGGGTTGGTTAGGGGAGGGGGAAGGAAGGTTAGGGTAGGGGGTTGGGAACAGGAGAAGGTCGCGGGCATTGGCGCGTGCAGGGTGCACAACTGGACACCCCCTTGCGCGCACCGACTCCCGATTTTATAACATGCACGCGGTCATAAAATTGGGCCTCCATGTGTGTGCGCCGGGTAGCGTCCACACATGGACGCCCGCGCGTAGCTTTCTAAAATTTACCCCTAAGTGTAGCAGAGACATGGAAAGGTCTCTCAGTGCAGGTGGTAGAACTAAAACCAGTAACAGAATTCAAGAAAGCCTGAGATCAGCACAGGGATCATAAACTGTGAGGAAGTGAAAGGTTACGAGAGAGACTGAGAAGGTTTGTGGTTTTGTAAGTGGTAAAAAAAAAAAAAAGTTTGTGGTCTCTCCCTGCCATCATATCCTATTGCTCAATGGCACTTCCAAGGATCATTTTGTTACACTGCTTGAGGATCAGACCTGAGCAGTCTTGAAAGCTTGAAATCTAAGAAATACTTACATGTGTCGCTGCCCAATCACTCTTTCAGTTCCCTTTTAACAAAAAGAAATCAATATATATTTCTGTATCTATGTGGCAGACAGAAATGGGGGGAGCTGGAGAAGGAAAGCAAAAAAAGGGTAGAAAACTGATCCTGAAACAGCGGGTGACCACATTCTCACTTAGGTTCATAATCCTTTAAACGGAAAAATATAATAACTTTTGAGAACTACAGATAGAATCATTAAGACTGCACAATACATGGTGCATCTATAGCAATCTAAGACTAAGCACCATTTGGAAGATAACGGCCTCCTTTAGTCTCTCCTTTTAATAGAGAAAGGCAAGAGGAAGATGGTAAAGCACTAACATCAAAACAAAGGGGTATCAAAGAAACAGCTACTTAGTATTCCGTTTCTGTCACATCTAGGAAGCATTTTTTTAAATATTAATTTATCTTGTGATTGTTGCTTCAGTTTAAGATTTGACAGTTTCTGTCACAGTTGTTCTGTAATGTAAACAGTCCCACTATGACACCAAATTAGGGATACTAATTATAATTACCTCATTACAGAGCTTACAGGAGGTCTAAAGACTAACTAATGATTCCTAAAAGCTTGCTGAACTTTGCATGGCACAATGCTTAATTACTGGGGGGAGGGCATGTTTGAGCAAAGCACAGACGCAAGAGCGACACCTAGTGGCTTTCAAAAAAGCCTCTCCTGGAAGAAGCTGCATCCCGCTTCTCGGCTACAGAAGGCACTGCAGTATTTAACAGGCCCAAGACGAGGGGGAGGAGGCAGTTATTCACAAGAGCTCACTCAATGAAAGCTCGAATTTAAAACTTAGGCAATTGCCTAGGGTGCCAAACTTTGAAGGCACCAAACACTCAGGTTGAAAAAGAATCTGATTCAGAAGTCAACACCTGGGCACTCATTCCTACCCTGCCCCACCATGGTTGTCCAGTCCTGCCTATGGCTGACAAAATCTTAGATCCAGCCCTGCTTGGAAGGGAGAACAAGGTTTACAAATATATTACAGGCATGAGAAATAGGTTTCTAAAGGTGTCTCAGGTAGAGCACAAATGCCGATTTGTGTGTCTGTTATTCATCATTTGCATTTCCCTGCAAAAAACAGGATTACTGCTGGCAAGGGCACACGTGTGACGAGGCGACACAACCTTCAGCACTTAGCAGAACCTTTGGCTTCATGGCTACAGTAACTATGCCATCAGTCGATGGATAGGAGTGACCCTGGGAAAACCTCATTTACGGTGATGTGAAACAGTCTTCGCTAGGAAACGAACCAGCTGTTACTGCACCTCTCTTTGCAGTTCAGCGCAGCATGAAATCCGTAGCTGCCACATGTTGGACATATCGCTAACAGGACAGAAACAAGCAGCTTTCCATCCTTTGCTTTTTAGACAACTGTAATGTATTGCATCTAGCACACATTCTTTTCTTCAAAATAAAGACTTAGATCAGGTCTATATTCAGATACTGCGGACAGCAAGTTTGCCGGCATATTCAACAGTGCTATTAAATATAGCCAGCTATCTTAATTAGTTAGCCAGAAAACTATAGCCAGCTAACTTTAGGACAGCTCTTTGACTCGACCAAACTTCACCAGCTAAGTCATCGACCTATTGAATACTGGAGTTAGCCAGTTAACTTAGCAGCTAATTCAACTCCTCCCTGGACCGCCCCTAACTTATCCAGCTAAATTCTAGCTGCCTACCTTATTTCCAGCTAGAATTTAGCCAGATAAAGGCTGAATATAGTTGAGTAAGCCATTTGCATGAATAACTATTATGTTATCCAAGGTGGCGGATGTGTGTATTTTTTTCTGTAACCATAAAATGATTGTTTGTGAACATCTGAACAGCAATAATAAATGCATACAAAAAAATGTTGTTTGCAGGTGATTTCATTTTTTATTGCTTCCTTTTTCCAAAGAACGTATGCATGAGAATTGATATTATATGTAGAAGTGTATGCTCTGAACTATTAAAAAATAAAAAATGATTTTAGCTAAAACATTAAAGTTCAGCATCCAAATCACAGTCCTTAAAATTTGCTGAGTCACACCACTTATTTAATTTTCTGAAAGATATACACAGGCAGATTACAGTACAGTATATAAAGCAATATATCACTTCTATCACCTGAAGTTTTAAGGCTGCTGTGTAACTCACTCTCTTCACTGCCATCAGTCTGTCTTCACTTGCCCTGAGACCCCGCACATTCGGCCTTCCTTCCCCTCCACCCGCAGCAGCACTGTGTGGCGGCAGGGCTGCCATCGGGAACGGCGAGACAATGGTGGTTCTGTGCATTCAAACCCAAGGGGACACCGTAGCCTGCAGCTGCACAGTGCCGCTGCAGGGTGTGGAGCACAAGGAGGCTGAGCAAGAGACGGTATGAACCAATGCCAGTAGTCAGTGGTGTGGGGACTCAAGGCAGCTGCAGAATCAAGGGTCCTAAAACAAGAGTGCGTATCATACGTGGCACTTCTTTTTGTTTTTTGGTGTTTTGACAGGAAAATTAGTGGTGTGCTAAACTTGGAAAATTATGGGGCTATCTGCTTTAGTGGAAAATATTTCCTTTCAATATGATCTTTAGTCCTTTTCACAGTATAAGGCAGTACACGACTGAAAATAAAGGCCTTCTCAATACCATGCATCAAAATAGCAAATGTATACGGATACTCAGACATTCCAGCAGGATTTCAAGTTAGGATTTCTATATCTGAACTGAATTAGCTGTTGCTAAATCTCTGCCTCAGTCTATACTCTGTTTGTCTGTTAATTCCGTTCTTGCTATTTTATAAAAACACTACATTATCAGGAAGAACTGGCCAATGAAACCTGCATTAAATTCAGAGTTGCAAGTCCTACTATATATTTAGAGACTTGTTTTCAGTTTTTATTTTATTCTTCATAGGAATTTCAATAAAATGGCTTTCCACTGATTGTTCTCCTGCTTGTTATAAGCCATTTTTCCACTGTTTGTTTTTTTTTTTTGTTATAAACAGAAATTCCTAGAAAAAATAAATTAAAAACTGAAAATGAAGGTCGGAATGGAATAAAGTCATCTTAAAAAAGCAAGCCAAGTTTCCTGTTTAATAGTGAAGCTGGATTTTCTATAAAAGGACACAAGTATCTCATCCCAACAAAAGGTTTTATTGTACTGCCAGTTAATGTGCATCACAAGGCTAGAACTTGTTTTTCCCAACACTCCCCTGATAAAGCCTTTCATTAAGTGAAACCTAAGCCTATGTTGGGAAGGTGAGAGTTTATAGGAAGAATTTAATGCTGGTGCTCAACTCAAATAATATGCACCACAAATACTAAGAACCGTTAAGTCTAGAAAACCAGTAGGCACTGATGCTATAATACGTTGTGGGTGTGCTGACTTTTAATGTTGGATGAAGTGTGATTGGTATGTATATAGCGTGAAAGGATTTTAATATGGGTGATGGTCTAACAGCATGTGCAATATATTTATAAGGAATTAGTAAAATTATTTAGAATTGAAAATGTGTTTGAATGTGTTATAATTAATCTGGGGTTATGCAATATATTTATAGTGTAATACTGTATAACTTTTTGTGCATACACCTTGAAATTTAGTAGGTGCCAGTGTGGTTTATGTTGCTAACTATAGCTTAAATAATGGTGTATGTGTTTCCATAAGCGCATTTTGTAAAATGTAAACACATGTGAACAGGAGACTCAATACCTGCTATACACAGAAGAGAGCTATCCTTGAAATGTTTTTTAGATAGCCAAAAATTGATTCAGCCAAGGGCAAAATCTTGCCTGAAAAGGATAAAAATGTCCATGCAAAAAGCAAATTTAACATAGCTTAGAAGAAGACCAGTAATGCCCAATATAAAAAGATGCTGCTAGAAGGCATTTTTATAAGCATAGGCTTACACAGAAGTATTTGTGGTTGAAAAGTACTTACGTTTTTCAATTTTCTCTGTTGCCAATTTAAACTTATTTGCAATGTCAATAATTAAAAGGTGTGGATTTTTCTAGTGGATACTGGGGAAATCAATGTTTTCCATTAAACTTGCACCAGGCTCAAGTCCACCTGCCTCAGATTTCACCTCAAATAGTTTACGTGTATTATCTTTATTGGAAGAAGGGAATATGGGACTATTTCAAATATTAAGGTACCAATATACATGATTAGCCCTTTAATTTTTTATTCAGTGCTAAACATGAAGCAAACAGATTTTATATGACAGAACTCAGAAATTCCTAATATAAAAATAGACACCTGTCCCAAAGACAGGAATATTTGTAATGATTTTATCCCTGAAACATCCATCAAATTTTTCCCTGTGGATTTTGGGGAAATCCTGAAAATACGGAAATCCAAAACAGATCTCCTGCTGTAAGGAAACAGGTATTTGCTTTCCTAGATTCTGCCACAAATATGTCTTCTGTTGTAAGACATATATGTGGCAGATATGTTGGCAGATATGTAGCAGATATGTTGTATATGTCACATATATGTGACATATACAACAGAAGACATACACAAATATGTCTTCTGTTGTAACCCTCCGGTCTTACAGCAATAATGTAATGTTTATATGTTTATTTGCTCCATCTCTGTTTTTTTAAGTTGATTTCAAGTTGTATTCTGCTTTATAATAGTTTAATGTTCGATATGTTCCATGTAAACCGCCATGCAGGCAATAGCTATCTCTGTTACTTGTAAACCGGAGTGATATGTATACTATACAGGAACTTCCGGTATATAAAAACCAAAAATAAATAAATAAATAAGAGGCTTATTGAAAACAAATCAACATGGGCTCAGCGAGGCAGAGGTTTAAAAGAGATCTGCACATCCCTACTTAACTGCAGTTTTTCAGAAGAGCTAAGCTAGTCCTGGTTTTACCCTACTGCACGCATGGACTTGGAGTTTGAATTTTCTTATGAGAAGCAGAACTACCTGTTGATGCATTCATGCAAGCAGATCTAAGGTTAAAACCAATGCACGATTCAAAAAACATTAAGTCAGCTAGTTTCCCTACCAAATGTGCTGCACTAATTTATAAGAGAAATTCCCCCCATCTAAACTGGTTCACACAGCTCACCTATGCTTCAGAGTTCTCTTTTGTGCATTAAGGTCACTCCAATCAACAGATCAGATCTCCTGAGCCACTAATAGATATTATAGACCTGAAGTTTTATCCAGCTCTTGGGTAATTTTGCACCAGCCAGCATAAATTTGCAAGCTGATTGACGCACATTAGTTTGCGTTGGAAAATTATCCCATGAAAACTATGGGCCTAATTTAAAGAATGCATTTTCCTGCTTAAAACTGGGTTTTATGCTTGTAAATGACCTTACTCGCGTCGACTTTTGAAAATTGCTACAATATACGCCATTGAATTGTCCATAGGATTTACCTCGGTGAGTGCATTTTACTTGAATAAACGGCTCTCGAAAACTGCTCCAATAGTAGCTTACATTTACCCGCGTAACTCCTTTGAAAATTTAATCTGTAGCTGCGCAAAGTTACATCTGCTACTTTGCGTGGAGAAGCACTCTCAGGCAATCTTACAGGCCTGCTTTTACCAAACTTGAAAACCATGTCCATAAATTTGAATCCTCAGCCAGACTCCAGCCCACAGAAGGCCTCTCCACAATGTGCTTAACACTACACGCATAAAGGGCAATTTCAAAGGCACCATTTCTGTGCGTAAAGCATACTTCTAACTGCAGTAGTCCCTTTGCAAAGTATCTTCTCTGCATGAATGCAGGTACTTTTACTAGGAAAGTTCATGCATACTGTCACTTTGAAAATCAGTGTAAAGTCTGCATGTAAAACAGACCTGTAGACTTTGCACGGTTGTGTGTGAAATTTACGCCCCCTCCCCCCAAAAATGCCGCCAATGATTCAAAGTTCAGGTTTTGGCAGACAGAATAACACCACAATTTAGACACAAAATCAGTTTGGGATTTATTTTTTTTAAAACTAGGTTTCTTTTTCTTGAAAATTGTATAAATTATCCAGAATGGAGTTTACTGAGCCATGATATATTTTTTAACATTTGATGGAGCTGCCCTTGCTTAGTAAACCTACCAGTCCATACGATAAAGAAAACTAAAAAGAAATGGGTCAAATGTTCTCTGACACGGTGAACGTCTCTAACTTACATTTTCAATAGCAAATAAAAATACCAGCCAAACTAAAAATATAAAAATAAGCGAGCTGCAAGTTTTCAAATATCAGGAAAACTGCAGGTTGTTTTTTTTGTTTTGTTTTAGGAAATAGAATTAGCATGAAGGAGGGGGTTTTTGCCTATGTGAATGGATAAAAAAAAAAAAAAGAAAGAAAAAAATCTTTTTGGGAGACTTTTTTTTTTATTTACCACTATGGAGGTAACATGCAGAGTGGGATCTAGTGTGCTTTGCTGAGGTAGCTACAGGGTTTGGAAAGATGGTATACTAGTACCCATGGCCAGTGCTCTATAGGCAAACAGAGGTCCAAACCTCCCAAATCTGAAAACCACCAAGTAAATGAGGAGACCACAGTACTTTCTGGCTCTGCAGGACTGCTGCTGTGCCCTCATCAGCAATGTGTAACCAACACCCCTACAGTTTGAGTGGGTCATCCAGATTAATTGGAACTGTTTTTATTATCTGCATAATCAAATTGGCATGCCCAGCTTGAGATCACTAATTTGATTTTTATTTCATTATTTATTTTATTTATTTTATTTATTCATTCATTTAGAGTTTTTCTATACCGGCATTGTGATTAGAAACCACATCATGCCGGTTTACATACAACGAGGGGGTGTGAACAAAAAACGGAACATAAACAAGTGCAAAGAGATCAAAAGTTACATTACAACAAGGGTCTTATAACTGGGGAGAGAATTAGAATAAGAAAACTGAGAAGTTAGGATTAAATTATTTACATTATATTGTGAAGTCTCTTATAAAATTTTTATTTATTTGTTCCCCTGCCCTCTTATTTTAAAGGAGTGAGAGTTTTGACCACAAACTCTTTTTACAGTTTGAGATTTTCAAGATATATTTGTGCCGTCACTCTCCCCTTAAAAATAATGTGCACTGGACTAGACAGGACATATAGTGTCAGGATTAATTTATGCTTTATAAAATTGCTAACAGAATCATTTGTTTCCCAACACTGCTGGAGGTGGCCAGGATTAGGGGAATGAATCAGTTTAATTTTATTTTTTTTAAATCACCACCCCCATCTTTTAAGTACTTTGAGGTGTTACCATTTACATTGCATTTGATGGTGTGAAAGACCCATATATAAACAGGTAAATGGCTCTCAGTAATGCTGCACTTTTTTTGTTTCAATGAAAAACCTGTAAAGAAGATCCCCTTTATTTTCTGGAGCTCTGATAGGTTATCTGTATAGTATGTGAATTTAAAAAATATATAATTATAAAGCCATATTTTTTTTTATAATATTTATCTTCTCATTATGTGATGCATACTTTGTAGAACCCTCTATTCTGAGCAAATAATATGTTTTAGACCATCAGCATGGACCACCACTTTCAGCACATTGGAAAAGGATAGGGCAAGTTTAAAAATCTGCCTGATCTCTAGAAATGGGCAACATAATAACATAGTAATGACGGCAGAAAAAGTCCAAATGGTCCATCCAGTCTGCCCAGCAATCGTTTTATGGTAGTATCTGCCACCCAGGTTACCCCATGTTTCTCTTAAGGTTAGCAATTGCCGCTCCGTGCAGTTATTCGCTGAGCCTTCTTGAAAATTCAGGCAGTACTGATGTGTTTTGCTTATGGACTTGGCCTTAGAAGCAGTCTTGTACTTAGGAAATGCATTATCAATTGCTGGGCCCATCTGGGATCAAATAAGGCACTATTAAGTGAGCAGCTTTCTTTTCCTTGTTTGCTTGCTGGACAGTGAGAGTTTTCAGTAGCCTAACTCACTGGAGGAGCTCTGGGAAAGGCAAATAGAATGCTGCCCCTACAAATGGGCTGTGCCTCCGAGCTCTGAATTACTGTGTGAGACTGAGGACATTTGAGCCACCTTGGGCCTGCGTGGGAGCTGTGTAAGCCCAGCCCTGATAAGATGCCCTCCCTTAGGTAAGTTAGGCTCTTGTTTTGTAGGTGTGAATTCTTTTAAGGGCCAGAGCCTGTGCAAAAAAAAAGACTAAAGCATTATTTTTGCAGAAATATTGGTTTTGGAATGCCTTACTGCTCTGTGCAGCAACCAACTGGCAGATATCGACCCAGTCGTAAGGATGGACTTGTCATGCAACATTCTTAAGGGTTCCCACCACCACAGCCAACATGGACTGAACGATTACATGGAGGGGGGGGGGGGGGGGCAACTCCGGTCCTCATGAGCCACAATCAAGCCTGGTCATCAGGATATCCACAATGAATATGCAAGAGATATATCTGCACACACTGGAGGCAAAGCATGCAAATCTATCTCCTGCATATTCATTGTGAATATACTGAAAACCAGAGAACTGGATATGGCCACTCTTGGAATAAATGATCAGTTGGGGGGGGGGGGGGGAGCAGGGCACGCCTGAATGTTTAGAATGTGGAATTGTATATACCATGAATGCTTGATTATTTCATTGTTGGGTTTTGCATTCTTATATTATATTCTTTTTCCTTTGTGATGTATACACACACACACGATAAAAACAGGAAACTTTCCAATTGTTGCTTTCTTAGTTTCATATTCTTACTCTCAGATAACCCTTATGACACTTGCAAAGCTCACAGAGATTTACTACATCACCAATAGTATCCCTGCTAAAATAACAACCCTCGGTAAAGCAGTGTGGCTGCCGTGCTAGTCCTCCTGAATGCACAGCAATAAAGGTAAACAACAACAACAAAAAATAGCCCAGCATGAGAATGGCAAACAGTTGTCATGAACTGTATATATATTAATGAATGGAAATCGCAAGGTCCGGTGCAGAATTAGGCTAACACATTGTTCAAGAACATGACCCCTATTTCCTCTCCTATTATGACTCCTCATTTCTAGACAACAACCCATTTCTTATTAGGTTGATTCAAGCCCTGCAGAGCACAATGTGAAATCCCATGCTAGCCATGCCAGAAGCTGAACTCATCACCAGCAGCTACAGCACAATCAGAGGATGACAAGCTGCAGTGAATGGCAGCATTAAAGGTCACAAAGTAATTAGCAGAGTCTTGCTCTTTTCCCTTTGAGAGTTACTCACTGTCCCTCCTTATTTCTCTTGGAGAAACAAAGGTTGGACGTCAGCCCCACCACCATCTTAATGTGAAGTTTTGATGCTATTATTTATCATAACACAACAGAATGAACAATCCTGGTCATTGTGGCGCCTAATTGCCGTCGGAGAGCGCGGCCCTGCCAACACTAGGTAGCGTGTCAAGAGATGCAAACAATGGCAAGGCACTCTAACCTACAGGGCTTCATTTAGATAGGGACCTGCAGTTCTTGAGCCTCTGCTAAGTGATGGTTTGTTCTCTGTTGTAAGGTAGAAGAGAGACATGAGTTTGGGAAGGCTGTCATCGCCATTCACAGGGGGGGGGGGGGTAACACCACTATTGGACTACTAGGGAAGTTCAGCAGTGGCTCTCGCCCAAACATAAACCTTTAGAAGTTGAACACATCCCTATGGGCTCGATGCTCTTGTCCATCAAGCTACATTAGCCCTGCACATTGCCAGGAACCCAAGCTGCCCAGCACCATTCAGTTTCTAAACGTTCTAAGGAATAATTAGCCAAAGAGAGAGAGCCATACTATCATGGCTTGTAAAAAATTCCCAGTGAACACATACTGTGATGTCTAATTCCCGAATGCAAGACCAGTTAACCCGTACCAAATCTGTACTTGTATGCTGTCATGCACCTTTCCCCATCCTATCAGCATTCTGCTATGCTATTTCCTGCAAGGCAGATCTGCAGAAATATACAGGGAAGACAAGGGCAGCTGACAAGATTTCTTATAAATATGCCCAGAAGTCTGCAAGTATCCTTTGAAAGAAAAAAAAAAAAAGTTCAAACCAGTCTGATGCCAGAACTTACAGTACTAAATTTCATCACAGCAGCATGGGGGAGGGGACCTATTGCTGAATCTTTTAAAGCACAGAATGTGCTTTTACTTACTTCAGTGATACTCAGCACTAAGGTGCAAACGCAAACAGACTTTCTTCTGCCGTTCACTTTCAAATCCGCTGCCTCTGTAAAAACGGCAGGGAATAAAACTTGAGTTTTCAAGGGTAATCCCAAAAATTGAAAAAAAAAATAATATACCTTACCCAAGCCCATCTGTAGTCCTTAAGGAGCTGGTAGATCTGGATCTTGGCTTCATAACGATACTCATTTTGGAAAAATCCTTAAGAAATTTTGCCAGTGAAACTTCAACTGTGCTCTGGAATAGCTTCTCTGAATTTCATGGCAAAAAAAAAAAAGGGGGGGGGTTCCCTTAAATCCAAGCAACGCTTCTGTGTATAACAAAATCCCAGCTGATTAGAAACTTCCAGCGTAGCTCCTTCCTCACTCACAGGGCTAGGAGCCGTGGCACTTTCTCTCGGCTGCCTCGGTACTGCCAAGCGAAGAATCGTACGGACGAATCTGTTCCCTCGCCATCCAGGTCACATGGGAGCGGAAGGAGCCGGAAGACCTTTTTTCTTGCGGTCTGCACGGGGAGGTTTAAGGTCACCATTCCCGCTCTGAAACCTGCCTGCCGGTGGGCAGGGGAACAAAATGCACGTGCGGGATAGCAGCTCCGGAGCGGCCCCTGGATTAAGGTCACCTCCAAAGAGCGGGAGCAGCGGCTGCGTTTTAAGTGGTGAGCGCAGGGCTCACACGGCTCCGAAAACGGCTTCTGTCTCCGATTTTGCAAAAAGAAAAGAAAAAGCGCACCGAAGCGTGGCTGCCCCGAGCCTGCCCAGGGCACGGTTTGACGTCACTTGGACGCCAGTTCACACCGTGAGGGCGGGTAAGCGAAAACTGCTAGCGATCTGAAAGTTACTGCTACCATTGCCTCAGTTTAGTCAACAAGCTCTCCGCCCACAAGTTCAGGAGAAACCTCGTAAAAGAGTTTTGCCTGTAGTAAGGGAGGGAAGGAAGCCTCACAGTTACCTGCCCTAAAGGTCAGCGGCTCTACAAATTGCTTTCCCACTAATCCAGGTACTAATCTGAAGACACAAACTCATTGTAGCCAGTGCTGGAGGGGGAAATGACTGAATGGCTGAAGAGCTCTTAAGGATTTAGGTCAGCGGCTGTTGTGGTACAAGCAGAGGTGCCAGCCTGTCGATTCATTGGATGGAGGGAGGAAGTAGTTTCTATTGAGTTTTGCATCCCTCATCATTTTCAAAAGCTGGTTCCTATGAATGCAAGATTTTTCAGTTTGGGGGAGGGGCTGTCCCTGAGGGTACAAATAAGGCAACCTCCCTAACTTTTCTCTCCCTCCTTCCCAAACGACCACTGCTTTCCAGCAGGAGATGATCCTTTGTCCTACTATGGCAGCACTGCCCGGTAGAAGTCACCAGTGGTCCCTCTCCTAGCTTCAGTAGTCTTCCTCCAGCATGGGACACAGCTAGCAGTGACTGGATGTTGAAGAAACACAAGGGTAGAGACTGTCCCTGTGGTGGACCTGCTGTTCTCTCTATTCACAGCACCAGCAGCTTCCGTAAACTAACCAACACAGGATTTTAAAAGCCCTACACATGCAAATTCCAGCCTCTACGTGCGTGGCTGGGCCTTGCACGCGCCGAGCGAATTTTCGAAGAGGCCCAGCCACGTGCGTAAAGGCCGGTATGCGACTAAGTGCCGGGGCTCTTCGAAGGGGCGGACCGGGACAGTGCCATTGTTGGTTATCCCAAAGACTTGGGCGCCAGGAGCTGCCCAGCCCACACGACTTACTTCAGCTAGGGAGCTGAGAAAAAAAACAAAAAGCAGGTAGGGTTTAGGGGGAGGGGAGGAGAGGGAAGGAGGGAGGGAGTTTAGATGGGATGGGGGGGGGGGGTAGGGAAGTTGTGCACAAGTTTGCTTTGAAAATGCTCAGGTATGTGCCCTCCCCACAAAGTTACACCTGCTTTTCACAGGGCATAAACTGTGTGGGTTAACTTGCATACACAGTTTTGGAAATAAAAATATGTGCATAAGACTCCTAATCCGTTACCTGCCAGTACAGATAGCAGTATGCGCAAAATTGGGTTATCCCAGGTACACGTTTATTAGATATGTGAATCGGAATCGGTTCGTGGACAATCGTGAATTTTTTTTCATGGGGTCTGATCGTTTTTTTTTTTTTTTTTTAATCGGCTGTGCCCGAGCCGATAAACAAAAAACCCACCCCAACCCTTTAAAACACATTCTTTAGCTTCCTCCACCCTCCTGACACCCCCCCCCCCCCCCAAAAAAAAACGTTTTAAAAGTACCTAGTGGTCCAGTGGGGGTCCCGGGAGCGATGGCACGGATACCCTGTCACATGGTAAGGGCAAAGGGCCATCAGCGCCATTTTGATTAGTGGCAGCCGACGGCCCAAGAGCGGAAGATCGCTCCCAGGACCCCCACTGGACCACCAGGTACTTTTAAAAAGTTTTGGGGGGAGTCGGGAGGGTGGGGGAAGCTAAAGAATGTGTTTTAAAGGGTCGGGGTGGGTTTAGGGGTTGTTTTTGTGTGCCATTTTTCCCGCCCTCCCTCAAAATGATAAGAGAACTCCACGAACAATTTCGTCGGGTTTTCCTATCAGTTTCGAGGAGCCCCCGATTTCTGACGACTTTGAAAATATCGTATGATATTTTCAATCGTCAGAAAAACGATTCACAACCCTAACATTTATGCACACCGACCCTCAGACTATTTTATTACAGGCATTCATGCAAATGAAACCAAGTTTTGTACAAGTAAATGGCACTGCAAACAGGCCCTTAAGCTCAAACATTTTTGAATAATGAAGATTACCAAGCAAGACTGACATCACAAGAGGCATTTGAAAACAAGAACATATGGGATATGATTTAAAGATGACTTTAAAAAGAGATACGTGCACACAAAATAGCAGATACATGTGCATATAGCACTTATTCACGCTAGAGCTATTTTATACACCTCGCACATAGCACACAAAAGTAATGGTGAGCGAATAAAGTTGCTTGTGTAAAAAAGGGGTGGATTATGGGCAAGTCAGGGACATTCTGGGCTGGCGCCAACATTTACATGCATAAATTGCGATTTTATAACCTGCGAAAGCAGCACTCGTACAGCTGTGACCTGCTCTTTATCAGACGTAAATCAAAATAAAACTCTTTGTAGCCAAATACTGACTGGGTGAAAGGTCAGGGTAAACTGGAGGGAGTGCAGGCTGAATAAGCCAAGAGATCTAGATGTCCTAGAGCAGAGCTTTCCAAAGTGTGTGTCGCGACACATTAGTGTGTCGCCTGGTCCGCAGGGCCGGCGGAAGCAGGGAACTACAGCAGGAAGATCGGCGGGGCTGTGGTGGAGCTTACCTCACCACGGCCCGAAGAAAAGGGTCACGTTCACCACTCCTCCTTTCTGCCTGCGCAGCCCCGGAAGAAAAACGTTGCTGGAGCCGCGAGGACAGGAAGGAGGAGGAGCATCTGCTGCGTACAGAAGAAGAGCAGCGTTAATGGGCCGCCGCATATCCCACATCGTGGCGGCCTGAGAAGAAGAGGAAACCCGATAGCAGGGCCGCTGCGGATCCCACGTCGCGGCGGCCCGAGAAGAGGAGGAAACCCGATAGCAGGGCTGCTGCGGATCCCACGTCGCGGCGGCCCGAGAAGAGGAGGAAACCCGATAGCACGGTCGCTGCGGATCCCACATCACGGCCAGAGAAGATCAGGGCCGCTGCAGAGCCCATCCTGCAGCGACCCGTGAAGAGGAGGCCCAGAGGTAAGAGAGAGGCTGAGGGCCCATAGAGTGCGTGTATGAGATGAGTTGAGAGATTGTGTTCGTGTATGAGATGAGTTGAGAGATTGCGTGTCTGTGTGTGAGAGTGAGTTGAGAGACAGCATGTGAGAGCCTGTGTGTGTGAGAGAGAGCATGTGACAGTGAGAGCCTGTGCTTGAGCAAGACAGCATGAGGGAGTGAGAGAGAGCCTAGGTGTGTGAGAGTCAGACAGCATGTGCAAGAAAGAGACTGTGTATGAATGATTGTATGAGAGAGCATGTGAGAGTGTGTGTGTGTGTGTGTGAGAGAGAGAGAAAGCATGTGAGAATGAGAACCTGACTGTGTGTTTGAGGGAAGAAGATAGATGGAGAGAAAAGAAATAGAAAAAAAGACAATATGAAAGGAATTGGTAAAAAAAAATAAGAAAGGGAAGGTGGAACAAAAAAGCCTGTGACCAACCGATTAGAAAACTAAGATCAGACAGCAAAGGTAAAAAAAAAAAAAAAACCTACTTTTTACTGATTGGCACATGTAATCTTTGGTAATGTGCAAGAGTAGCACTTTCTCTATGCGGATCTCACAATGTACGAGATAAACATGAAGGAAGTGGAAACTCACGGGGCTTGCACAGAGAAGGCAGCAGAATGGGCTTCAGTGCCAGTAGCAGCAATCAGTGCCTCCCCAATAGCCATGCGGCATCAGTGACAGTGGCAGCAGAGGAATGAGAGAGGCTCCGAGGTTGCTGGCAAAAGAAAGAGAGGGGGTCTGTCTTTAGTGTGTGCATGTGTATGAATGGGAGGCTGCCTGGGGGTGTATGTGCCTGCCTGAGGGTGTGTCTGTGTATGAAAATGTATGGGTGTCTTCCTGGGGTTTGTAATTGAGAGAACAGGTGCCTGCCTGTGTGTGGTGTATGTGTGTGTGAGAATGAATGTGTGCATGCCTGGGGGATGGTGAGGGAGTGGTGTGAAAATGAATGGGAGCTTGCCTGGGTGTGTGTGTTTGTGTGTATGTGAGACAGCCAAAGAGAGTGAGAGCATGAGTGTGTATGAGAAAATCCAGGGGAGTAAGAGTTTGTGTGGGGGGTGTGTGTGGATGAGGAGAGAGTATCTTAGAGCCTGAGAGTGTGTCAGTGTCTGTGAGAGCGAGAGGTTATGGTGGGTATAAGAGCATGAATGTGTATGTATGTGACAGTGTATGTGTGAGAGAGCATGGACATGCGAGTATGTGTGAGAGAGGTAGGATAACCTAATCCTTGACAATATCAGGGTGACTGGAAATCAAGAGCTCCCAAGTATGGACATCAGGGGCTTTTTAAAATCCTTATTAGTTTTAATTATTGGGTGTTATTTGATATATGTGCTGTTTTGAAATATTTTATTGGTGTTTGTAAAAAATGTATATGATTTTAATTAATAGAAATTCTATTTATCAGTAGTTTTAAAATATTCTTTTATTAGTATGGTTTTACTATTATAACTGATGCTTTATGTTTCTTGATTTTATTTGCTTTGTGAGGCATGGTGGTGCTGTTTTTCCATTGTTAATACACAGAGTCTGGCTTCTCAGGGTTTCCATTTCAGTTTTTGTCTAATTTGTGCTCCTTTATTTTGTATTCTGTATTTGGTGAGGGTCTGTTTCTGCTCTGTGTGTGTGACCATGATGAGAGATTCTGCTAGCATGTAGTGTCTGTATAGGGATCTATAGCAATCTGGTTTGTTTTGTTTCCTCAGTAGGTGGTGTATTGGTATTCTAGGACCCAGTGTAATATTTACCCTTGCTTTTTCACAGGTAGGGTTATTGTTGTTTGAGTCCTTGGTGTTATTACTGTTATGTTACAATGGGATTGCAGTATAGATTTTGAGTGTCTTTTTTGCAGGGTTTTGTGTTAATTCAGAATATGCCTGGCAGTGGAAGATGTTTGTGCTGCTATTACTGTAAGGTGACCAGAATTTGAAAATATCTTTTAGTATGATGAGCTGTAAGGGAAACATCCAAGCTCCATTGTTTGGGGGAATTTCAGTGGATGCACAGAGTTACAGAACTGGAGGTGCAGGATTTATATTGACATTCTGTCCCTTCCTATAAATTCCAGACTTCACTCTCATAGCCACATAGAATTAGTTGAATGAGGCTATCAAATAATTTTATAGTGTGAAACTGGCTAGCTTTTTAAAATTACGCAGAATACCCTTTGGACTTTTTTATTAACACCAAATATTCAAAAGCTGTGTTCATCCCATCAAGCTCATATATCTCATTAAAGAGGTAAATTGAATAACACAATAACTTTGTTTTATTATTGTTACTCATAAATTATAACAATAACATTAATCTTGGAATATTATATATTTTTAATATAAATGAAAGGTTTTCACAAGATAGGTTGTGTCGTGAAACATTTTATTATGTATATATTTAAGGAAACATACATAAATTGTCGAAATACATTTCGTTCGTTTAACCTTTAACCTCTGGTTTGCTAGTAGACTGAATTACTGGGTCGTGAAATTATGTTTGTCTAAAAAGTGTGTCATCAACATGAAAAGTTTGGAAAGCTCTGACCTAGAGATAAGACTGGGCAAACTATTGGATTTATTGGTAAAACTGGTAATTTCCTGCATACGCACATGTTATAAAATGTGCTGACATAAGCGTACAAAAGGAAACAAATGCTAAGGAAAATACTTGAATAACGTTTCCTTTCCTAAATGCTTAAAATTAGGAGCACTCGTAGGCACAAACAGGCATATTCGGTAAAATTCATGCGTACATGGGAACGTGCGTGCTTGTTTTGAAGTTACCGTTCATGTGTGCACCTCTTATTCAAAAATGAAATGAACATAAGAACATAAGAACATAAGAAAATGCCATACTGGGTCAGACCAAGGGTCCATCAAGCCCAGCATCCTGTTTCCAACAGTGGCCAATCCAGGCCATAAGAACCTGGCAAGTACCCAAAAACTAAGTCTATTCCATGTAACCATTGCTAATGGCAGTGGCTATTCTCTAAGTGAACTTAATAGCAGGTAATGGACTTCTCCTCCAAGAACTTATCCAATCCTTTTTTAAACACAGCTATACTAACTGCACGAACCCCATTCTCTGGCAACAAATTCCAGAGTTTAATTGTGCGTTGAGTAAAAAAGAACTTTCTCCGATTAGTTTTAAATATGCCCCATGCTAACTTCATGGAGTGTCCCCTAGTCCTTCTACTATCCGAAAGAGTAAATAACCGATTCACATCTACCCGTTCTAGACCTCTCATGATTTTGAACACCTCTATCATATCCCCCCTCAGTCGTCTCTTCTCCAAGCTGAAAAGTCCTAACCTCTTTAGTCTTTCCTCATAGGGGAGTTGTTCCATTCCCCTTATCATTTTGGTAGCCCTTCTCTGTACCTTCTCCATCGCAATTATATCTTTTTTGAGATGCGGCGACCAGAATTGTACACAGTATTCAAGGTGCGGTCTCACCATGGAGCTTTTTTGACTGCCGCAGCACACTGAACCGACGATTTCAAAGTGTTATCCACTATGACACCTAGATCTCTTTCTTGGGTTGTAGCACCTAATATGGAACCCAACATTGTGTAATTATAGCATGGGTTATTTTTCCCTATATGCATCACCTTGCACTTATCCACATTAAATTTCATCTGCCATTTGGATGCCCAATTTTCCAGTCTCACAAGGTCTTCCTGCAATTTATCACAATCTGCTTGTGATTTAACTACTCTGCACAATTTTGTGTCATCTGCAAATTTGATTATCTCACTCGTCGTATTTCTTTCCAGATCGTTTATAAATATATTGAACAGTAAGGGTCCCAATACAGATCCCTGAGGCACTCCACTGTCCACTCCCTTCCACTGAGAAAATTGCCCATTTAATCCTACTCTCTGTTTCCTGTCTTTTAGCCAGTTTCCAATCCACGAAAGGACATCGCCACCTATCCCATGACTTTTTACTTTTCCTAGAAGCCTCTCATGAGGAACTTTGTCAAACGCCTTCTGAAAATCCAAGTATACTATATCTACCGGTTCACCTTTATCCACATGTTTATTAACTCCTTCAAAAAAGTGAAGCAGATTTGTGAGGCAAGACTTGCCCTGGGTAAAGCCATGCTGACTTTGTTCCATTAAACCATGTCTTTTTATATGTTCTGTGATTTTGATGTTTAGAACACTTTCCACTATTTTTCCTGGCACTGAAGTCAGGCTAACCGGTCTGTAGTTTCCCGGATCGCCCCTGGAGCCCTTTTTAAATATTGGGGTTACATTTGCTATCCTCCAATCTTCAGGTACAATGGATGATTTTAATGATAAGTTACAAATTTTTACTAATAGGTCTGAAATTTCATTTTTTAGTTCCTTCAGAACTCTGGGGTGTATACCATCCGGTCCAGGTGATTTACTACTCTTCAGTTTGTCAATCAGGCCTACCACATCTTCTAGGTTCACCGTGATTTGATTCAGTCCATCTGAATCATTACCCATGAAAACCTTCTCCATTACGGGTACCTCCCCAACATCCTCTTCAGTAAACACCGAAGCAAAGAAATCATTTAATCTTTCCGCGATGGCCTTATCTTCTCTAAGTGCCCCTTTAACCCCTCGATCATCTAACGGTCCAACTGACTCCCTCACAGGCTTTCTGCTTCGGATATATTTTAAAAAGTTTTTACTGTGAGTTTTTGCCTCTACAGCCAACTTCTTTTCAAATTCTCTCTTAGCCTGTCTTATCAATGTCTTACATTTAACTTGCCAATGTTTATGCTTTATCCTATTTTCTTCTGTTGGATCCTTCTTCCAATTTTTGAATGAAGATCTTTTGGCTAAAATAGCTTCTTTCACCTCCCCTTTTAACTATGCCGGTAATCGTTTTGCCTTCTTTCCACCTTTCTTAATGTGTGGAATACATCTGGACTGTGCTTCTAGAATGGTATTTTTTAACAATGACCACGCCTCTTGGACATTTTTTACTTTTGTAGCTGCTCCTTTCAGTTTTTTTCTAACAATTTTTCTCATTTTATCAAAGTTTCCCTTTTGAAAGTTTAGCACGAGAGCCTTGGATTTGCAAGAAGAATCATATTCAAAAGCAAGAGAGAGAAGAATAAAGAAAGAGTGTCTCAATATTTTTAGGTAACAATACAGTACTGATTGTTTTCTTTGGCACCAGAAAACAGAGTCACACATCAAACTCTTTTCAAACAGAAATATCCAGATGTTTTCTTATAGATCACAAAAAAATGTTACTGCCATGCAAACAGCACAGAAACCCCTACGTCTTGAACCTTGCTACCTTATTTGAAGGCATGTTTTCAGCCAGGCCTTCCCTGCAGAGACCCCATTGCCCCTGTTCTATCTCTTTGATCTTCCAATTAAGGACTTGAAGTTATATATATATCCCAGATTTTCTATGCTTTTCCAGCTTTAAATTTGACCACCACTGTAAATTATCTCTATTTGTCTGGTTTTAATTATAATTCATCTTGAATCCATTCTTGGTAAAAGTCGGAATATCAAATATCTACAAATAAAGAAATAAATTTTCACAAGCCTACTGGCCCCTTCCTTAATATAATTTATATGCACCTCATTAAATATTCAATAAGGAAGTGAAAAAAAACCAACATAGCTTAAATACTCTGAGCCCAAAATAGAAAGCTGGCCATTTAATTAATAGCCAGATATGACTAATCCGGATAAGTTATGATCTATATTCAGTGGCACGGCCGAGCCACTGAATATACATGTATATGTAAGCACTTACAAGTCTACCTAGCTAAGTTTAGACCTGCTCTAAACTGCTCTATGGAGCATCTAAACTTAGATGTAAACTTATGCAGCTATATCCGAATATCAATAGTTAGCTGTATAAGTTATATAGCTAACTCGCTCCTCCCCGATCCACCTAATGCACGCCTACTTTTTGTACGTGTAACTTCTAGCTATAAAAGGCTAAGCAGTGGCCACTGAACATAGGTGCATATTCAGCAGCCTCTGCTAAAAGGCACTGAACATGCTTTGAATATTGGGCCCATCACTGTTAGGTATTCCACCTAGCATGTAAATGTTAGCTCTTGATGCTAAGTGGCAGTCAAGTGTATTCTAGCCGACAACATACAGTATCCGTCTTCATCCGCATCTGCAGCTACGGGGTTCCCCATCTCTCCCTAAGTAGCATGCCCAGGCCTTAGCTTCTGAATAAGGCCGCCTTAATCACACCTTCTGTTTCTCCTCACTGGCTGTCACCACTGCAATCACTGTTGGTGAACTGCCCCATTCTGAATGCAGAACTGGCCACAGTAATCTATGTATAAGGCTGCAATACTGAGCTACAGAAAAAAATCTCTATCAGAAAATATTTTAAATTAGCAGCTGAAATGCCAGTGATTCATTCTAACTAGAACAACTGTTATAATACAGCATTTTCCATGACTGTAACACCACAGTGACATTTAACTGAGAAACAAGATGCAGTACAGCTTAGAAAGAGAAGTAGCTTTCTCAAGTAACACAGCATCCACTTTAAAGTGAAAACTCACAGTAAACTCAGGACAGTCCTCATTTCATTTTGTATAATGTATTTGAATCTGGTCTGAAACCAGTTTTAAGGGCATTTCATGCAAAATGAAAATGGTTAATTTTGTAGTTTAAACCAATTTGAAAATGGCTTCTAAGCAAGATATTGATTAGTCACGTTAAATGAGGACTGCAGTGAAACTTAAAAACACTTTTGTTATAAAAATAATAGGAGAAAATGACCTTTTGAAAATCATGTCCAAAATGCATAATTTAAAATCAGATTTAGTTTAATTTTTTAAAATCTAGGCTATCTTTTTGTGTGGCCATTTACTTATCAATCAAGCAATGGGGGTATAAATACATTGTTGCTAAGACAGTGGTTCCCAAACTTGTCCCGGAGACCCCTACAGCCAGCTGGATATACACAATGAATATGCATAAAATAAATTTGCATGTACTGCATCTGAAATAGATGAAAATATAGTTTGAGAAGTTTCATTGTGGATATATTAAAAACTCAAAAGGCAGTGGACTCCCAAGGAAAGGAGAGAAGAAGTAGCCCAATGATTAGAGCAGTAGGCTGAGAACCAAGATCGCCAGAGTTCAAATTCTGCTTTGTCCATTGATGCTCTATGTGATCTTGGGCATGTCACGTCACAAACTTAGTGGGTCATTTACTGAGCATTTTTCCCCCATAGACACAGAATGGAAAAAAAGTCTTAGTAAGTCAGGCCTTTAGTTTGTACGCCCACTGGTACAAGGATCTACCAACTGTACCTGAATTTGTAACTCACCTTGAGCTTAGATTTGGAAAGGCATGTAATTAAATTCACATCCAAGTTTGGGAACCCATATTCTGGGGATTGAATGAGTTGGTAGAAGCAACTGACTAATGGTTCAGATCTGGCTCAGATAGGGGTAATTTTCAAAGGAGTTGCGCAAGCAAATATACAGATGAATCGGCTCAGTGTGCTGCAGATGAATCATCAGCTCAGTGCAAATATACAGATGAAGCGGCTCAGGGTGCTGCAGATGAATCGTTGGCTCAGTGTGCTGCAGCAGTCAGAAAAGCAAACAATGTTAGGAATTATTAGGAAGGGAATGGTTAATAAAATGGAAAATGTCATAATGCCTCTATATCGCTCCATGGTGAGACCACACCTTGAATACTGTGTACAATTCTGGTCGCCGCATCTCAAAAAAGATATAGTTGTGATGGAGAAGGTACAGAGAAGGGCAACCAAAATGATAAAGGGGATGGAACAGCTCCCCTATGAGGAAAGGCTGAAGAGGTTAGGGCTGTTCAGCTTGGAGAAGAGACGGCTGAGGGGGGGATATGATAGAGGTCTTTAAGATCATGAGAGGTCTTGAATGAGTAGATGTGACTCGGTTATTTACACTTTCGAATAATAGAAAGACTAGGGGGCATTCCATTAAGTTAGCAAGTAGCTCATTTAAGACTAATCGGAGAAAATTCTTTTTCACTCAACGCACAATAAAGTTCTGGAATTTGTTGCCAGAGGATGTGGTTAGTGCAGTTAGTGTAGCTGGGTTCAAAAAAGGTTTGGATAAGTTCTTGGAGGAGAAGTCCATTAATGGCTATTAATCAAGTTGACTTAGGGAATAGCCACTGCTATTAATTGCATCAGTAGCATAGGATCTTCTTAGTGTTTGGATAATTGCCAGGTTCTTGTGGCCTGGTTTGGCCTCTGTTGGAAACAGGATGATGGACCCTTGGTCTGACCCAGCATGGCAATTTATTATGTTCTTAAAGGAAATGGTGAGTGAGTTCTCAACCTTAGGGAGAGCAAGTATGATGCACAAAGTCAGGGGCAGCAAGAGAACATTTCATTGTGCCTGTGCTCTCTTTAGGCTGTGGAATGGGAATAACTTCAGGTTAAAGTGCTTTCAGTCTGGCACATTTTCCTGAGCACTAAACTCACTGGAAAGCAAATACACCTAATTATTTTCCTCTACAAAGGTCCATTTTTGCCCCATTAGCCTTTATCATCTTTGGAAGATAATTTTCAATAGTGCAAATAAGTCAGCACTTGTATATAAATAGGCGTGCCTAAAGTTATGCCTGTATTTAATATACTGTACAGCAGTAGCAGCACAGTTTATAAAATTACACATACCACCACCCAGAAAGTACACGTCTGCTTCAGTAAACAAAATGTATTTGTCTTCTTATTGCAGATAATCGATTAATACGTATCTGTGATTGTGCCACCATTAGACAGATGTGGGTCGGTTTGAAAAGATTATATGGAAGGTGTAAATTAAACAGCAAGCTGTTTCTGCTTCACATATTATAAGTTTAAAACTGCAGGAAATGACTGAGTATATTAATGCTGTGTTAAAAAATACAGAGACAGTGGGAAACATGGGATAAGATTTGAAAGATGATATTGTGATTTGCATTACTGTGTAGCTTGCTTGACAAATATGATGAGCCCATAAAAGCACTATAGTTTAGACCAGTGGTTCTCAACCTTTTTTCTGTCGGGACACACCTGACAGATGGTTCTCACATGCGTGACACCCTGAACACATGACCATCATAGGGCTAAATGTAAAAGTACAGTTTGCATCCACAGGAACCCCCCTGACCCACAATTATGGATGTAAAACAGAATGATGACATCCCCCGTACAACTCACCTTACAAAAAATATATTCTGGTTCTAGTGTCATCTCAGTAACAGCAACACAAACTCCAACTACCAGGCTCAATAGCCCTACTTATGAAAAGACAGCAATTTATCACTAATGCATGTCCTCTTGAGAAAATACAACAAATAAGACTGATACAGTAAAATACCTCACCTTGGTCACATACACAGAACCGACCTAACATACTCCCAGGATCTGCAGTCATGCACATAAACTAATCCGCACTCAAACAGTAACAACCCTACCTATGAAAAGGCAACACTACAAATATTAAATCAGGTCCTAAACACCAATACACCTCCTATTAGGAAAACAGAAGTAGCCAAGCAGCTATAGATCCCAACACAGAAATAATTGTATAACTATACTAAGAAGCAGAATAAATGTTTCACAACAACTTTGAATAGAATAATATCTAACAATTAAAAACTCATAAAAATTATTTAAAATTCTCCAAACACCAATAACATATTTCAAAACAGCAGACACATCACATATTCAGTAATTAAAATGGCAGACAATCAAGAAAAATAAACTTAAAAAGCCACCTTTACTAACCCCCCTTCAGCAGCTCTCCTACCCCTCTTCCATGCAGGCCAGTAGCACACACCAGAAGCAGTAGTGGCTGAAGCTCTGTACTCATGGTCCTCTTCCTTAGGGCCCACAACCATTTTCTCTGTCTCTCACACACACACATACCAGTTATACCCCCAAGACCAGTTTGTCTTTCACAAACCAATCATCTCCCAGTCTTTCTCTTACATACACACCAGTCACCTTCCCAATCAGTCTTTCTCTCATATGCGCACACACACACGCACACACAGGCTTCTGTGTGTCGCGTGCTATCGGTCACCCGCTGCTCTTCCCCCCCTCTTCCTTCACCGAGCGAGAGGCAGGCTATCTTCCACTGCTGCCGTTGCCGCCCGGGCTAACAGCATGTTCAAGCCCGAATGGGAACGGCAGCAGTGTTAGTGGAGGCTGGCAACTGCAGCTGGGCCTTTTCTTCTTCCCACACCTGCCCCCACCCTGGCCCAGAACAGGAAGTGATGTGCAGTGGGGTGCGCGGGAAGAAGAAAGAGCCATGCTGCATGAAAAGGTAGCGGCGGCAGCGGCAGCTCCGAGCAGTAGTGTGGGCCCGAAGCAAAATCAGAAACAGCCAGAAATCGGCACAGGAGACAGCAGATTTAGCCTCCCGTGGCTGATGGGATTCTTCTTTCTTGGCCTGTGGGGGCTAGAGGAGGAGGCTGCTGCAACTACCATTTGTGCTCGGGGGGGGGGGGGGCAGGAAATGAGAGAGAGAGATAGCCAGCCAGCCTGTCTGTAAGTGAGAGAATGTATGTGTGATTAAGAGTGTGCATGTGTAACTGTGACTGAGAGTCTGTGTATGAGAGCATTTGATTGAGATCATCTATGTAAAGTGTGTGAGGGAGAGCATGTGTATGATTGAGAGAAACTGGTCAGAGAGGTGATATGTGTGTATATAGGAGAGACAATGGAAGCCACTGGTAAGGGAGATGACTGGAGTGTGTGTGTGTGTGTGTGTGAGAGAGAGAGAGAGAGAGAAAGTGATTGTGGGAATGAGAAGCCTGTGCATGTGGAGAGAGCTAGCATAGGAGTGAGAAACCTGGGTGTGTGTGAGACACAGCATGGGAGTGAGAAGCCTGTATATGTAAGATAGAAAATTGGAGTGGGAACCCTGTGTGTGTGTGTGTGTGTGTGTGTGCATGAGAGAGAGAGACTGTTCGGGAAGGTGACTGGTGTGTGTGTATGTGTAAGAGAAAGACTGGTCAAGAGATGATTGGTGTGTTTGTGAGACAGAACTGGTATGCAAATGTGACTGGTATGTGTGTGTGTGTGTGTGAGAGAGAGAAAGTGATTACGGGAATGAGAAGCCTGTGCATGTGGCGAGAGCTAGCATAGGAGTAAGAAACCTGGATGTGTGTGAGACACAGCATGGGAGTGAGAAGCCTGTAAGGGGGGCACCCGCAAGGGGGGCGCCATGCAATATGTAAATTAGGGGGTCGCGATAGGAAGGAGGCGCTAGGGTCTCTTGTGTGACCTTAGCGCCTTCTTGCTAACGCGACCCGCTGCGACTGCCAGTTATGAAGACCGATGCCGGTAAACTCAGCCTCGGTTTTCATAACCTGCCTGTCTGCCAGTAATGAAAACGGCCGCTGAGTTTATCGGCAGCCATTTTCATTACTGGCAGATGGCCGGCAGTCATTAATATCTGAGCGTGAAATGTGTATCTGAGACGCCCATTTATCTTTTTGCATTTAGAGTGAATGAGTAATAGGCTCTTTCACATGAATTTGCATGTGATGAGCGCTAGCTCATTCAATCTGCATCAGACGTGCGTTAAATAGGCGCTAATCCCCCTATTGCATTAGGGGGTGGATTAGCGCCTATTTAACCTGTGTCCGACAGTGGGTTAAACAGTGCGCTCGGCTGAGTGCCCTGTATTGCATCGGCCCCATAGGATTTTCAAATTTCCCTTGCTGCAAGGGGAGGGGGCTGATGTACAAAAGCAACTGAGAAAGGCAAAACCTCCTCACACAGCAGGGGGTAAAAACCTGTGAGCAGGCACAGCCCAGGAGAGGCAGTCATAGCTACACAGAAGGGGGTGTAGCTGATGAGTGGTGACAGCCCAAGATATGTTATCCCTGCAGAGGGGTGAGTCACTTGACAAGGAACTGCCCAGCCTGGAAATCTGATAGCAATCAGCCATTAGTTCAGACAATTGAAACAGAAATAAATGCAAGCAGTCAAACTCCCTGAGGGAAGTAATATTGGAAATTGGTATATTGATGTGGGTGCACCAGCGACGTGAGAAGTAAAGATTTTTCCACAGGAATCAATTATAGTGTGAAAAATAAAGTATACCTAGTTGACGGGAAATGCATACTTAATAAGGGGAAGAGGAAGGACAATTTACATGTGCCACCATCACTGGATGCAGACACAGAATATTCATTGAAAGATGTGCTATATGTGTCAGACTTGAAGTGCAGACTATTGTCAGTGAGATGCCAGATGAGCAAGGGCTTCACTGTTCTCTTCTGCAAGGCGATCTCTCTGGTCACAGAATAAAGGGTTTTTTAAAATTTTAATTTAATTTAATTTTTAGTTTTTAGAAGTTCCATCTGTTAAGTTGACACACCTGGGTGAAGTCAGGGATCGTGCTTTCTCTGAATCCGGTCCAATGCTGTGGAACAATATGCCGGAAAAATTGAGAACCAAGGCAACTACTTCTATGCTGGGAAACTTGTAAACTGCATTGACCTTTTTGTGATAATACAGTATAAAAATTATTTTTATATAAAGAATGAAAAAAGAATGCATACATAATTAAGAAAAAAACAAGCATAGTGCCATGAGGAATTACAGGGGACAACCTGAAAAATATTATCTCCACAGATTTATTTATTTTATTTATTATTTATTTAAAATCTTTTCTATACCGTCGTTAAGTGGGTGCCATCACAACAGTTCACAATAGGGCACAAAAACTATATGTTGTACAAAGTGTCTGGAATTCTAACTCTTAAACAGGTGCCATAAAAATACTGTAACATAATTTCACAAAATAATATTATTTGGTGGGTGTTATAAGTCATGTCCAGTTTCCTCTTACTCAGCTATAATATATAGTACTACTTAACTCTAGTTCTTTGTTGTTTAAAAATAAAAGGAAGAATTTAGAATATTAATTTAGATAAGGAAGCTAAAGCAACTACCTAAATCCCACATTAGCACCACATGCACACATGGCATAGGTGCCTGCTGTACAGATGCCCAGATGCAATAAATGACTTGCTGTACAAATGGTTGACAGGGGATTTAAAGAAATCCCCATGCACAGAGACACTGACATGCTTATGCTGTCTGAAAGACAAAGTGACACACGTACTGCTACCAGAGGTAAGCCTCAGCAGAGTAAGTCAGCCACTGGAGCTAATCCACAGTGATCATTATGGACCAGTGAAGACAGTGATCCTTAATTGATGACTACTCCAAATACACAAAGACCTGCCTCCTGAGACACAAAAGTAAAATACTGGAGAAACTCAAGGTAT
Source organism: Rhinatrema bivittatum (assembly GCF_901001135.1). Lineage (NCBI taxonomy): Eukaryota > Metazoa > Chordata > Amphibia > Gymnophiona > Rhinatrematidae > Rhinatrema > Rhinatrema bivittatum. Next base: position 717,548,111 of record NC_042615.1, on the reverse strand, counting down.
ACACGACAGTAATGAGAAATAAGTTCCACCATAAACCTGCAAACATTTTTATGAATGATGGAGGAGAGTACACGGCCAGAATGATTCAAGCATACCGCAAATGACAAGGGATCAAGCATCAGACCACAGTGCCTAATGCTCCTAATCAGAACAATATAGCTGAGGAGAAGAGCCACATGCTGATGGGAAGGAGCATGCTGCTAGATGCCAACCTTCCTGACAAGCTCTGGGGAGAGGCACCGATGATTGCAAACTATCTACAGAACCTGCTGCCAAAAAGAGCAAATGAGATTACACCACATGAAACATGGCAAAGCAGAAAACCTTGCATGTGTCATCTGAGGACAAGCAGGTGCAATGCCCCAAATAGAAAATGTTCCAAAATGGCAGACCAAGCCACAGAGGGCATACTATAGGGAAACAGCAAATGAGACTGGTGAAAACAGATTCTTACTCTCCGGAACAGACTAGGTGACAGTAATCCAGAGAATGCACTTTGACGAGGTACCTTCATCAATCTTCATGATTCCACCAGGCCCTGAGCAGACAGTATCTGAGATTATCACCACAAACATGGATCGAGGTGAAGCCACAGAGAAATTAGATATTGCTGCTGATACAAACCATGGAGGAGAGTTCCACAACACCTGGATGTCACTGTAGATGGGAGCCCAAACAAGACTGCAGAGCAATCAGCTGAGACAAAGGAGGAGATTTTGGAAAGTCTGCTGAAGAGGCAGAGTCTAAAGAGGAACCTGTACTTAGAAGGTCCACCCAGACAACAAAGGGTATATATCAGCTCACAGATTCTCGTGCAGAATGCAGGTCCAAAAAATACTGAAGTCCTCAATCTGGAAGGACATCAAAATACCATCTATCAGGGACAGCAGAAATTGAACCTGCACCTCTGAGTGTTCAAGGCCAGAGGATCTTACAGTGGGAGCCACAGGGATTCTGAATCACCAAGAATCCTGTAGAACATACTAAGCAAAGCAAAGCTAAGTAAACCTGCCTCCAAGAGTCTCCCTACTGGATCAGCATTGTGTCCCAAATTGAGCACCATATATAAAAAGCCCTAATCCGACATACCTTTGCGGGTCCAATAGCTCACACAGAATTCATAAGAACATAAGAATTGCCATACTGGGTCACAGCAAGGGTTCATCAAGCCCAGTATCCTATTTCCAACACTAGCCAATCCAGGTCACAAGTATCTGGCAAGATCCCAGATAGTAGATAGATCCCATGCTGCTAATACCCAGGGATAAATAGTGGCTTTTCCCATGTCTATCTGGTTAATAACAGTTTATGGACCTCACCAGGAACTTGTCCAAACCTTTTCTAAACCAGACTGCATTAACCACCTTTATCATATCCTCTGGCAATGAATGCCAGAACTTACTTGTGTGTTGACTGAAAAAGAATTTTCTCTGATTTGTTTTAAATGAGCTACTTACTAATTTTATGGAGTATCCCCTAATATTTGTATTTTTTTTTAAGAGAATCTTTTTTGAGACACAGAGACCAAAACTGCACACAGTGTTCTAAGTGTGGCCTCATCAGGGAGTGATAGAGGCATTATGACATTCTCTATTTATTCTACATTCCTTTCCTAATAATTCCTAACATTCTGTTTGCTTTTTTGACTGCCCCAGCACACTGAGCCAAGGATTTCAAAATATTGTCCATGATGATGCCCAGATCCTATTCTTGGGTGCTAACTCTTAATATGGATCCTAACATTGTGTAACTACAGTGTGGGTTACTTTTCTCTATGTGCATCACTTTGCACTTGTCCATATTAAATTTCATCTGCCATTTGAATGCCCAGTCTCATAAGGTCCTCCTGCAATTTATCACAATCCACTTGTGATTTAACAACTCAGAATAATTTTGTCTCATCTGCAAATTTGATCACCACACTTTTTCCAGATCATTTATAAAAACGTTAAAAGCATTAGTCCCTGTACAGACTCCTGAGGCATTCCACCGTTTACCTCTCTCTACTGACACAGACACATAGACACATCCCAGGCAGGCTTCCATTCACACAAACACACACCCCTGCAGCTTCTCCCGTTCTGCTGCTCCTCCTCATGTGCCAGCCTCTGCGCTACACAACATTCTTGCGACTAGTACTTCCTCTATGCATCGTGAGAAAACTGACAATTTAGTCCTAATCTCTGTTTCCTATCTTTTACCAGTTTGTAATGCACAATAGTACATTGCCTCCTGTCTCTTGACTTTTACATTTTTTCAGGAGTCTCTCATTGGGGTCTTTGTCCAACACCTTCTGAAAATCTAAATACACATGAGGCCAATATTCAGTTGGCTGTTAGTTGAGAAAATTATCCAGCTACAGATAGCCTGATAACTTGTTCCATATATTCAGCTGGATAAATGTCCGGCTAAATATTCTGCTTAAAGTTATCCGGCTACTTGTAGCCGGATAACTTAAAAACCTAACTAGCTATGTCTGAATATAATCGGTTAGGTTTTTAAGTTATCCAGTCTTGTGTGGCTGAATAACTTGTTATTTATCTGGATATCTTTAAAAGATATTCGGGTAAGCAGGGCTGGGAAACTTAAAAAATAATTGAAGTACAGGGCCCTGTGGCCCAATTTCCTCCAACTCCATCATCATTTTTTACAGAGGCCACTGCAGCCTTGCACTCCCCACTTCACCTTGATATAATCAACCATTGCACACTGCGGACCTTTCCCGCCCTGCCGAGTTGCAATGATGATGGGGGTGGGAGGGCCCTGTACATCAATTGTTTTCATATTATCTGTTCTAGTCCTCATGATTTTATAGACCCCTATCATATCCCCCTCAGCCATCTCTTCTCCAAGCTGATCAGCCCTAACCTCTTTAGCCTTTCCTCATAGGGAAGCCGTTCCATCCCTTTTATCATTTGCATTGCTCTTCTCTGTACCTTTTCTAGTGCAACTACATAAGAACATAAGAAAATGTCATACTGGGTCAGACCAAGGGTCCATCAAGCCCAGCATCCTGTCTCCAACAGTGGCCAATCCAGGCCATTAGAACCTGGCAAGTACCCAAAAACTAAGTCTATTCCATGTTACCATTGCTAATGGCAGTGGCTATTCTCTAAGTGAACTTAATAGCAGGTAATGGACTTCTCCTCCAAGAACTTATCCAATCCTTTTTTAAACACAGCTATACTAACTGCACTAACCACATCCTCTGGCAACAAATTCCAGAGTTTAATTGTGCGTTGAGCAAAAAAGAACTATCTCCGATTAGTTTTAAATGTGCCCCATGCTAACTTCATGGAATGCCCCTAGTCTTTCTACTATCCGAAAGAGTAAATAACCGATTCACATCTACCCATTCTAGACCTCTCATGATTTTAAACACCTCTATCATATCCCCCCTCAGCCGTCTCTTCTCCAAGCTGAAAAGTCCTAACCTCTTTAGTCTTTCCTCATAGGGGAGCTATTCCATTCCCCTTATCATTTTGGTAGCCCTTCTCTGTACCTTCTCCATCGCAATTATATCTTTTTTGAGATGCGGCGACCAGAATTGTACACAGTATTCAAGGTGCGGTCTCACCATGGAGCGATACAGAGGCATTATGACATTTTCCGTTTTATTCATCATTCCTTTTCTAATAATTCCCAACATTGTTTGCTTTTTTGACTGCCGCAGCACACTGTACCGACGATTTCAATGTGTTATCCACTATGACACCTAGATCTCTTTCTTGGGTTGTAGCACCTAATATGGAACCCAACATTGTGTAATTATAGCATGGGTTATTTTTCCCTATATGCATCACCTTGCACTTATCCACATTAAATTTCATCTGCCATTTGGATGCCCAATTTTCCAGTCTCACAAGGTCTTCCTGCAATTTATCACAATCTGCTTGTGATTTAACTACTCTGAACAATTTTGTGTCATCTGCAAATTTGATTATCTCACTTGTCGTATTTCTTTCCAGATCATTTATAAATATATTGAAAAGTAAGGGTCCCAATACAGATCCCTGAGGCCACTCCCACTGTCCACTCCCTTCCACTGAGAAAATTGCCCATTTAATCCTACTCTCTGTTTCCTGTCTTTTAGCCAGTTTGCAATCCACGAAAGGACATCGCCACCTATCCCATGACTTTTTACTTTTCCTAGAAGCCTCTCATGAGGAACTTTGTCAAACGCCTTCTGAAAATCCAAGTATACTATATCTACTGGTTCACCTTTATCCACATGTTTATTAACTCCTTCAAAGAAGTGAAGCAGATTTGTGAGGCAAGACTTGCCCTGGGTAAAGCCATGCTGACTTTGTTCCTTTAAACCATGTCTTTCTATATGTTCTGTGATTTTGATGTTTAGAACACTTTCCACTATTTTTCCTGGCACTGAAGTCAGGCTAACCGGTCTGTAGTTTCCCGGATCGCCCCTGGAGCCCTTTTTAAATATTGGGGTTACATTTGCTATCCTCCAGTCTTCAGGTACAATGGATGATTTTAATGATATGTTACAAATTTTTACTAATAGGTCTGAAATTTCATTTTTTAGTTCCTTCAGAACTCTGGCGTGTATACCATCCGGTCCAGGTGATTTACTACTCTTCAGTTTGTCAATCAGGCCTACCACATCTTCTAGGTTCACCGTGATTTGATTCAGTCCATCTGAATCATTACCCATGAAAACCTTCTCCATTTCGGATACCTCCCCAACATACTCTTCAGTAAATACCGAAGCAAAGAAATCATTTAATCTTTCCTCGATGGCCTTATCTTCTCTAAGTGCCCCTTTAACCCCTCGATCATCTAACGGTCCAACTGACTCCCTCACAGGCTTTCTGCTTTGGATATATTTAAAAAAGTTTTTACTGTGAGTTTTTGCCTCTACAGCCAAATTCTTTTCAAATTCTTTCTTAGCCTGTCTTATCAATGTCTTACATTTAACTTGCCAATGTTTATGCTTTATCCTATTTTCTTCTGTTGGATCCTTCTTCCAATTTTTGAATGAAGATCTTTTGGCTAGAATAGCTTCTTTCACCTCCCCTTTTAACCATGTCGGTAATCGTTTTGCCTTCTTTCCACCTTTCTTAATGTGTGGAATACATCTGGACTGTGCTTCTAGAATGGTATTTTTTAACAATGACCACGCCTCTTGGACATTTTTTTACTTTTGTAGCTGCTCCTTTCAGTTTTTTTCTAACAATTTTTCTCATTTTATCAAAGTTTCCCTTTTGAAAGTTTAGCACGAGAGCCTTGGATTTGCACACTGTTCCTT